>NC_138369.1:37272705-37294067 GCF_054177405.1 Leptonychotes weddellii
AGAAGATGTGGTCCATATATACAATGGAATATTACTCGGCCATCAGAAAGGATGAATACCCACCAGTTGCATCAACATGGATGGAACTGGAGGGGATTATGCTAAGTGAAATAAGTCAAGCAGAGAAAGAATTATGATATAGTTTCACTTATTTGTGGAACATAAGGAATAGCATGGAGGACATTAGGAGAGGGAAGGGAAAAATGAAGGGGGGGACATCAGAGGGGGAGATGAACCATGAGAGACTATGGACTCTGGGAAACAAACTGAGGGTTTCAGAGGGGAGGAGGTTGGGGGGATGGGCTAGCCTGGTGATGGGTATTAAGGAGGGCACCTACTGCAATGAGCACTGGGTGTTATACGCAAACAATGAATCATGGAACACTACATCAAAAACTAATGAAGTACTGTATGGTGACTAGCATAACATAATACAAAAACATTTAAAAAAAGAAATGGACATTGTAAAATTCCATCTTTAATGGAAATGTTTCATCTTCACCATCTACAGAATGGAACTGAACTAGGAAAATGCAGGGATTGTGGCCTTATCCTAATACAATTTGCAAATCTCCTTATTCTTTCACTCCTGTGTAGCCATTTTCCAAAACAAGCTCAAGACAATAGGTATGTGATGTTTCTGTGTGTACAAGTTAGAAGAGGAAAAGATGTATTTGCTTATTATCTAAAAAGATTCTGAGTGCCTGAGTGGCTCAGTCATTAAGCATCTGCCTTCAGCTCAGATCATGATCCCGAGGTCCTGGGATCGAGCCCCACATCGGGCTCCCTGCTCAGCAGGAAACCTGCTTCTCCCTCTGCCACTCCCCCTGCTTGTGTCCCCTCTCTCTCTGTGTCTCTCTCCATCAAATAAATAAATAAAATCTTAAAAAAAATAGATTCCTATTTTTCCTGCATACATAGGATGTATTATTTTACAGAAATATATGAAATTTTCAATCTTTTATAAAAACAATAGAAACACAAACACTCACAAATTTTATCTGGTCAGAGGAAGACAGTACCAAAGGAATGTCCTACCAAGTGAAATGCAAGGAGACTTACAGGAATATTATTGAAAGTGATGAGCATAAGGAGAGAAGAAATTCAGTCAGATTCAAATGATCTAGAAAGAGTTCTTGAAAATTTTGAGTTTGGGAAGAGATGGAAAAAGTAGGAATAGACACTTAATGTGTGGACTTTGGGTTGTGAACAGATGGAAAGGTAGGAAACCACAGGACTCTGGAAGCAAGCAAGCAGTTTGAAGTGATTAAAATATATGTACATGAAAATGTGATTTAGTCTGAAAATGGAATATGTCAGACAGAATAGACTCAGAATTATTAATTTGACTTCAAGAGTACATACCCTTTATTTCAGAATTCACTGCTTCTCTAACTCAAGGATCTATTCAAATCCTATACCTTTAATAAAGCCTTTTCTGTTATTGTAGCCCATAATGACATCTTCTTATTATGACACTCTTCTAATCTAACATAGATTTTTGCCTTAATTACAATTCATCTTGTCTCAATTTCTGACTGTTGGCTCTGGGTTCATTGTATATCTCTCAAGAAACTCAGAACACCTTGAGACCTAATATTATGTTAAAAAATAGAGTCTGTTACAGTTTTAGGTACAAAGATAGCATTTAATGAACACACTACTGATTATATACTGTGAAAGAAAAAAAAATCATACTCCCAAATTAAAACAATGACAGTCACAACCTCATAGGTTTTGCTTAACCTATAGGACAGATATTGATCTTGTCTGACCACAAGAACAGAACTTGCATAAAGGGTTTACCTTCTGAATACTTCAGTCATATTCACTTTGCTGTGCAGTCAAAAATCCATATTAGTGAAGTGCCGGCAATGCATCAAATGTGCTGTTAATTTCACTCACAGCAGAGGTGCTGAACTTTGATGAGGACCACTTAAATTTAATAGAGAAGCAAGCTCCCCTGTGCCTGTTCTAAGACCAGAAAGTGACCCAGAAGGCAGGAGACAGCTTTATGTGACATGCCCAGAATGTAAGTGTGTGCCTCTTGGCCCACAGAGTAGAATTTTGGCTAGAACTCTAGGAGGTGAAATGGCAATCCGGGGACAGGACCTCTAGGGTAAGAGCAAGATTAAGCAGGCTTGCTTCTTTCATATATAGTCCAGAAAAAAGAATGACCCTCATATTAGAAAGCCTATAAAGGTATAAAAAAAAAACACAATTCATCCAAGAAAGCAGCCCTATAGAGACACAAAGGCTATGAGGGGACCTGGAGGGAATATACAGCCTGCCAAGACAATATCAGCAATGGCTGCCAGAGAGTCAGATGCTGTGGGTACAGAGATATTATCTATGGCTTGGCATTTGGAGTCTACCTTAGAAGTTCAAAGAAGAGCAGCAATGACAGAACTAACTCTCCGGGGAACACAAGAGCTATTTTATCTATAATTTATAGGACTTTAAAGACAACCTTTGATTTTGAGGGGATACACAAGGAATGATGTTTCCTCTGTAAGAGAAATTGCCTTAGAGCATGTGTGCTGTGAATTTCTCTGGAGATGAGCATAAAGATTGAAATGACAGAGGGAGCTAATCATGAACTGTCTTGATTAGGAAAATTCTGATCATATTTGAGTCAAACCATGGCAATGTAAGCATAACTCTAAAGGTAAAAAACCTAATCAGTTCAGTAGAATTATAACTTTAGCAGGATTCCCAACCACCATATCTAACTACTCCAACAATAGAATTCCCAATAGATAGCGGGGAGGCTTAGAAAGTATTTTTTTCAGAGTCTATACAGCAGCTGTTAAAATGCTTGTCCCCATATTGCAGCCAGAGTAAGGATAAATGATGATGACTGGAACTTTGTCTCAGATCAAAACTTATGAGTAGATTCTCCCAGCATTGTATTAGGGCTTGTATACATATAAAATATGTGGATTTTATATATATATGTGTGTGTGTGTGTGTATTTAATATATATTTGTATATATTGTAGACTGACTATTCAGTAAATATTGAGTGCATGCTATGTATCAGGTCTTGATCTGAATGTTGAGAATACAGAAATAAACAAGTTCCTGCCCTCATTGAATTTACGTTCTAGTAGAGGGAGGAAAATATAAAACTAAATAAAAAAACATATTCCAGGAGTCTTTTAAATGAAAAAAAAAATACAGAAGAAGGAAGGCAATAATGAAGGTACAGTTTTAAATGTGGTGTCCATGGAATGTCTCAATAACATGGTAACATTTGAAGGAAGACATGAAGGAGGTAAAGGAGTGAGTCATATGGGTTCCTGGGAAGAAAGAACATTCAAAGTATACAGAACAGGAAGTGTAGTTGTCCTGATGATGCTGTGTGCCTGGGAGTTTCAGGGAGTAGTAAAAAGAGTAGCATCTGTTGCTACTCTGGTAGCATCTGTTGCTGGAATAGGTGAGGGGATAAGGAATAGGAGAAGGGAGTGGAGACCTAATTAGAGGCTATGAAGATGAGAACCTTGGCTGGTACTCCAAGTAGATGAGAAACCAGTGGAAGGTTCTGTGAAAAAGAGGCACATGATCAGTTTTAGGATTATAAAACATCACTCTGGCTGTAACACTGTAGAATGAGATTTTTTTTTTTTTTTGGCTATACAATAGTGTAAACACTTTATAGGGATAAATTATGAATGCAATTATTTATGTTCAATATCCATTATCATTAGTGGAAAGATTTGCTTGTGATTCCCATTGTAGAATCTGTAAAGGATACAAATTTAATTGCAAACAATGGCATCGGTCTATGTTTAACCGATAAACAACTAAGAAACAAAGGCATGAATGTTGGAATGTTGGATTTTCCATTCCAAGGTGTCTGTAGTCAGCATCTAAAACACAAATAATATGTGCCTATCAGAATTTATGTAGTAAACTTTAAATCTTGTGTTACTCCTTGATCTGATATATTCCATAATTTGGGATATGTCACTTTTTCCCCTTTTTGGTGTCATCTTATCCCTTTATGGTATGCCTGCCAATTTTTAAAAGAGCAGTTCTAACTTAAATGAATTATGAAAAATTCAGAGATGGCCAATATAATACATCTTTCTAGTGCCAACTCTTTTTTATAATGTAGAAATGTGAAAACTTCATTTATAAAAAAAAAAATCCTAAGGGAAATAGGAGCATTTTCTCAGTCTCAACACTGCTCTAGATAGAAGGATGGATAGAGCTCTTCCATTCAAATTGACTATACAACTAGGGAAGGATTATGATATTACATAAAAAAGGAGGAAAAGATATTCATTTGGGTTATGGATTTTTACTTTGAATAGTTTATATGTTAGCCATGCAAGATGTATTTAGAAATCTAAAAGTTATTAAAAAGATCTTACTACTATGTACAATCAAAACATTATTGCTAAATAAAAAGATGCCACTATTTTCCTTTCTTTTTAAAAAACTTTCAAAAGAAAAAAAAAGCAAATAAATTGAAAGAGAGCAACAATCTACAGTAAGAGTCATCACAGAGCTACTTTAATGATATACAATCTGTTAGCTATCTGAACACTGTAAACAGACTAATATTTCGAGAAGTATAGGATGAATCACCCATTTAGAAGCATTGAGGAGAAAATGAAGGAGCTATGAGTGAGTTGTGAAGCAATGAATAAGGATGTATTACACCACAGGAAGCCATCAATATTTGTTTATTATGTCAGGATGAGGAATAAATCTGTTAGCTAATTTGTATTCTCCACAGTTAATTCCAGTGTTCCTGCTTGAGCATTTTTGTTTCAGAATGAGTGTTGCACAGCTGTTTAATGGTGCCATCAAGAATTCAGAAAGTCATGGTCCCTTGGAGATGGAAAGGCATCACAAAGTATGATACCAAATCACAAATGATGAAACACCATTTCCTTCAGACACACTGTACTCCTCTACAGCATTCACCTGTACTTTCTGTCTCTCTGTCTGTCTCTCTGTCTCTCTCACCCTCTCTTCTCCCTCCCCCATCCTCCATCTTTCTCACGTATAATTTGACTTGTTAACATTTTCTCCAGTTGTAAAAATAAGTCTCCTCAGACAAAAAGCAAAGCAACTACTAGTGTAAACCGTTAGCATAGAACATTCTTCTTTTGCAGTTGCAAGCTACTTTAAATTGTTTTTAAGTTTAGCAATGACTTTGTTAGTACAATTCAAAACAGAAAGTAAACAATTCCATGCGCAGAAAGACCTGTAGTTAAAAATTGCTCTCAGGTAACCGTATTGATATTATAGCTTATATATACACATAGCTTATATAGACACATAAAGTGGTAGTTTTCTTTTTAAAAGTGATATTTATTCCTTTAAGATAACATGTTAAATAATATTTATTACTTTCTAGGTATTAGAAGCAATACTGTTAATCTTTTTGTGTTCTGTAATGCCACATTCCTTCCCTTCTTTTCAGATTTTGCTTTCCTACAAACATGATCTAAACTTGTTACCTTCTCTAGATCAAAGGAAAATTGAATCTTCAAGCCAGCTTGAAATTATGACAGGAAAGTCACAAAGTAAACTTGTACCTCTGAATTCTCCTTAAGTAAGGTTGAGATTTGTTCCATCCAGTGTCACAGAAGGTTCCAGGTGAGAATCCTACTCTACTGATTACAATCTCTTGCATGCCCTCATTATAGGTTTAAAGGCTGAGATACTACAACCTTATTTGTGTGAATTCTTTTTTTTATGATAAACTAATGAATAAATTAGTGTCCATCTATCAGTGGTTTCAAAGTCTTTGAAAGTTGGGAAATAAATAATATAAGGGACAATAGAATGCAAAATCATATATTCTCCTTCCCCTCCAAAAAAATTATTAAACAAATCAACGATATGCAACTTCAAATTAACATGGTCATATTCCTAAGCTTGCAAACCAGTCATTAAGAGTTTGTCTTATCTTTAAACATACGAAGTTCAGTGTAGGGAAATTATTTTCCTCCTCCCAAGTACATATGATGACAAAGTTTCTTCTTTCCATTAGTGATTGTTTTTATGTTCTTGATTGTTAAATTAAATTCAATAATACTTGTAAAAAATGATTTCTCTTTGTAAAAAATGATTTTTTTCCAAATTGTATTTAACCTATATATAAGGACTTGTGTTCTTTGCACATATATGTATATAGTGTATATATAATAAGGATAGGATCACATATAGTTGTATTTATAAAATATCAAACTTATTAAAAATCAAAATTTAATCAGTCATGTTGATATTTTCTTGCTTGATTTGAACATTTGGTCATTTGACAAGATCCAGGGATGAATGGGATATATTTTTAAATTTTAAAACATGACTAGTTCCATTTGTGTAATAAGGAAAATGTAACATCATACAATAGTGTGTATTCTCTAGATGTTAAATATTGCTATTCCAGGACAGAGATAATTTTTCCCATTTATAATTTACTGAAAAATATAAAGCTCATCTCTCTAGAGTTTTGTTTTGTTTTGTTTTGTTTTTTTGGGAGGGGAGGTAATAAAAGGAACATTTTTATGAATTGCTCAGTTGAGAAAACAGACAACACACTTCATTCCATAATTCTCTAAAATGTGCCAGCAACCAAATAAAAATCCCAGTTGTTTGTTCACTAGAGATTTATAAAGGTCTTCAGAGTAGAACTCATTTCAGAAGCATTCCTATGAATGTAAGAAAGGTCATAAAGGTTTTGTATTGACGCTCACTACTTGTTTTTCATTAATCATCTGGTTCTCTAATTTCTAGTTTTCAGCACTATAAAGTTAATTCCTGATTTACTTTGAGGGACTAAAGTTATGTGTCTTAGAAAACTGCACAGCTGAGGCAAATGATGAAATGTGTAATTAAAAGTGAAATAACATACTTTGCAGGAAATGTTACATGCTGTAAATTTGTTTGTCATACAGGGATTTAAGCAACTTTCTTTTCTCTAAAAACATTATTGTTAGAATTTTCCATTCTAACCACATAGGCTTAAAGAAAGGTTTATGCATTTTATTTGTTCTGAAAAAAAATCAGTTCTGTCAACCAACTGTACACATCAACAACCAATTGTACCTTAAGGCTGACTAATGTAATTTGTCCATGCAGTAGCATTAGTGATGATAGAGTTGCATAATTTGCTTTATGTTTCCTTCCCTAGAGCTACTCAGGCATGGTTTCTTTTCAGGTTTCAGTTTTGTACTGAGCAGAAGGTATAGCAGAACTCAGAGAGTACAGAGTCAAAAGCATTATAAAGACACGCTATGTGTGTGTGCAGTAGTAACTCTCTATCAGGAAGCAATTTTCTGAGAGTCAACATAATTCTTTGTTCTATGAACTCCGGCACCTGTTTAAGGTCCAGGAAGTGGAGAGATAGTTGCTCATTTGTAGCTTTGGAGGGAAGGAGCCTGCACTTTTCTTAGCTCTGACTTTCCAATGCAGCTCAATAGCGTATACCTTCTTAGCTAGGAGGTGGGGAAAAGAGAAAGGAAAACATGAGAAAAAAATTTAGTTTTATCAGAAGTATAGAGAACCACTTAATTGATTCTTAGTAAAGATATGTTGTGAAAGCTAACACAGTGGTTATGAAGTCAAAGAAAGTGAGAATCACTGGGAAAAGTACTGGACAAGAATTTTAAGAACCTTATATAATGGTTCTTAACATATTTACACTCACCAACAATTCTGAGGATTATTAATAGTCCTAATCAGCAAAGTGACTTCCATCTGTATTACTTAATGAGAGAAGAATGAAAGGTTTTGAAGTAGCTTTATTAGAATGTCAATTAATATTTATAATGCTATACTACTGTTGATATTTCAAATTCAGTAATTGATGACTATTCACTGAGCCTCTCCTTCATAGTTCCAGTTACTATGCTAGGGATTGGAGATACAATAATTGTACTTGTAGCCCAGCAAAAGAGGTAGAATTAAATATGATCCCATGTGACATGATAAAGAAGAGAAAAATCAGTGTTGTTTAATTTTTTTTATTATGGAAGCTTTCAAATGAACAGCAAATTAAACCCCAAGGTATCCAACACCCAGCTCTATCAATTATCAGTATATAGCAAACTCTCATTTTATCTTTTACCCTCTCTTCTCTCCTCAACATTATCCTAGACACAATAGCACTTCCTCCATTAAAAAATTCAATATAGGGTCACCTGGGTGGCTCCCTTGGTTAAGCATCCAACTCTTTTTGTTTTTTTTTTAAGATTTTATTAAATTATTTGACATAGAGAGAGTGAGAGAGCACTGCAGGCAGAGGCAGAGGGAGAGGCAGAAGCAGACTCTTCACTGAGCAGAGAGCCCAGAGGTGGGACTTGGTCCTAGAAACCAAGGATCATGACCTGAGCCAAAGGCAGATGCTTAACCGACTGAGCCACCCAGGCGCCCCAAGCATCCAATTCTTGATTTCAGCTCAGGTCCTGATCTCAGTGTCGTGGGATCAAGCCCCACATCAGGCTCCATGTTTAGTAGGGAGTCTGCTTCTCTTCCTCTCTCTCTCCCCCTCTCCCTCAGCCCCTCTACCAGCTTGTTCATGCTCCCTCTCTCTCTTTTTCTCTCTCCAAAATAAATAAATCTTTTTTAAAATGTCAATATATTTGTCTAAAAGATGAGTTCTTTAGAAAAAACATCTCAAGTGGGGCACCTGGGTGGCTCAGTCCGCTGAGCACCTGACTCTTGATTTGGCTCAGGTCCTGATCTCAGGGACATGGGACTGGGCCCTGTGTTGTTCTCTGCCCTCAGCATGGAGTCTGCTTATCCCTCACCCTCTGCTCTTTCTCCCACTCGTGCTCTCTCTCTCAAATAAATAAATAAAATCTTTAAAAATAAATAAATAAAAACCACAAGAGCTATTAAATGATCATGCTTTAAAAAGCTAGTAGCATTATTTTCTTACTATTGGCTAATATACCATCAGTGTTCATATTTCCCTGGTTGGCTAAAACAATATTGTTGTAGTTAGTTTGTTCTCGTCAGGTCAAAATAAGTTCCCTACATGACATTTCTTTAATGGGATTTTCCCCAGCATTTTGCATGAAAAATTTCAAACCTACAAAGCTGATGGGAAAAAAAAAAAAATGAGCAGACTTACAACTGGATTTAGCAATTAACATCTTATTAGACGTATTCTACAAAATATCTATCCAGGGATACTTCTTTTCAACCATTCTTGTTTTTTTGAAGATTTCCAAAAATATTTGACTGGAATGGAGGATGTAAGAAGGTGTTTTAGTGACAGGTGCATCTGGAAAAGTAGAAGAAGACCTGAAGAAGGTGAGTGAAAACGCCATGTGGGTATCTGGAGGGTGAGGATTCCAAGAGAGGGAATAGAGAACACAGGCCCTGAAGCTAGAATAAATTGACATTTGTTTTATCATTTTAATAAGGTATAATTATATAAACATTCTGAGGATATAGCAACAGGAGGAATAACAGGCAAGAATAGAATGAGAAATCACCGATAATTATGTCCTGTTGAAAGTTAAATATTTTCACATGTCTACACTTTAGTTTTTATGCATCATGTTTGCCTAAAATATGTGAGTGTGAACATATACATACATATATGTGTGTACATACATATATAGTTAATTTGGGCTGCAATTTATAAAAATTTTCTATGTTACTCTGTAGTCTACATGGTTATTTTAATAGCTACCTATTATTCCTTGAAATGAAATACCATGAAATTTTTTACTTAGCCATTCTCTGTTAAAAATTTGTTGTATATCTTTTTCTTCTTATAGAGTATCTTTATACATTTGTTTATTTTTCTTTTTAAGATACTTATTTTAGAAAAAATGAAAAATATATTTATAATATCAAAGGAATGAACATTTGAATGATTTTGCCTTCTTGACGTGTTATGTTAAGCTGCTCTTTTAATCAACAGTATGTGGTTTTAATAGTTTCACAAATAGGAACAGCTAAGTTAAAAATTAGAGGATCTATTTTGATCATTTAAGCTATGCAGTGTAATTTTGTTTTATTTTACAATTTTTTATTAGCAAAGCTTTAATATTGTACCATGTATTTATTTAATAATTGTTATCTGTTAACATACAGATTGAATAGCCTTACATTTTTGCATAGCTTTAATTTTTTATTTGAAATATTTTACACAGGAAAACTAGTAGGAGAACATACCCACTGTTTGTCCTTTGCATTGCTTTTGGAAATAAAAGCAAGTGTCTACGAAATGTATCTGAAATTTAAAATAATTATTATTAAAACATTCAATAGTTTTAATTTTTCTGATTATAAAAGAAACACATTTTTAGGGGTTTTTTTTTAAACTTTGTAATTGAGGCTTAGGAAGTAAAACAATAAACATCAGCTCTCTTTGTGTATCAGAGGATGAATGGGACATACAAACTTGTCCCCTCCTCTCCCCAATCTCTTCCCTCTCCACTCTCCATTAAAAGAATATTACATATGCTGACTGGACAATGGTATTAGAAGACATGCAGTTTTTATTAATAACTGGAAAACAAAAAATAATTTTAAACCAGAAGAATAGGATTTTGGTCAACAAAACAATATCCCTGCATTGCAGGCTCAGGAGAACACTTCTCCAAAAATAGGGACATTGTCACATGGACAAATGCTAAAAGTTCTCAAGTTGAGAATCAGTGACCCTTGAGTAAAGTGGGTTCTTGGACAATATTTAGGGGATTACATTAAATGACTCTCACTGGAATAGCTGTATCTGTTTGTTTTATGTTTGCTCAAAGAACTGACACAAAATCAATTTATTTATTTTTGGCCACCCTTCACCAGAATGCAAACCCTCAGTACCAGGACATCTGTTCTGTTCCACTGCCTAGGGAGTGTCTGGCACATAATAGGTTTTCAGTATGTGTTGTGTGAATGAACCAAATCCAGAAATCTTCCCCATAACTTTCAAATGATCAAGGTTGCTCTGTGTCTAGATAAGTATTTCAAAGGTCTCATCTTTGAATTTTTTAATTTCCTATTAAATTCCATAGGCCCTGGGTTCTTTCTGGGAATTTTTCTAGGAAGACCATCACACTATTTCCATGATTTTTTTTGTATGTTCATCTATTCTAGAAACTTTAAAGACATTTTAGTGGGGGTAGGAAGAAGGTTTATTGGGACTATTAACCAAGTGTAATTTTGATCCAGATATGCTTTGTTTTAATAATTTAAAATTGTATCCTTAGCCTCTATGACTGTAGTACAAGGTGTCATATTTAATTGCTTATGCCTTTTGCTTCAGTAGAGTGAGGCCTAAAGGACCTATATAAAATTCTTCATTTAGAAAAATTTCCCAACTACTTTAATGGGATGTACTTTGTGGCCTTCTGCACTTTTTTTTTAACAACAACAAAGTGGCAGTTTTGCTTCTGGCCACACTCTAACCATTCCGGATCATTGATCTGACTTCAAAAGCATTAAAAAGTATGCTGTGCTTTTGAAGTTTGGCAGAGAATACACGTAAACATATCCTAAGAGAGTACCATTTCTAAAAAGCCATTTGCTATTAAGCAGTTTCAAATTTTCTTTTATTTCTGTTTCTTTCTTCTCTTTTCTTTTTTTTAATTTGATTCCGTATTTTCTTTTGGTTTTGGTTGTACCTAGTTTATCACAAGGGGGCCTTTTGATCTTAAAGTTTTGTTTTCTACTTTTATTCTAACATTGTTTTTGTTATAAATCATGTTGCCAAAGCATTTCTGCTACTGTGTTTCTAAGAGTGGTTTCAAATGTGCAGCTCTCAGTAATGTTTATTTAACTGTTCAGTCTTCATTTAGACTCTGGAGAGCAGCCCTGCCGAAGGCCTACTATAGAACAATAGGGAATCATGCCTCTGATTTAAGATTTTTAATAAAAAGTGAAAGTCAAAAGTAATTTGCCAACGAGGGAGAGTGCAAAGAAGAAAAGCAACCTGATGAACTTCCTGTTAGGTGAGTGCAGATGCCTTATCAGAATAAAAAGGCATGAAGTGGACAGTATGTCTGACACTCATTAAGTCCAGTATAGACAGACACCCAAAAGAAGAATAAGAGAATACAGCACATTGAATCTTCAAAAAAGACACTAGGATCACAATATGAAAAGCTTTCCAGCCCTTTGATAAATGGAAACAGCTAACTTTTAATTCAAACCATTAAATCCAACATCATTTATAAATAGCTATTTAGTCTGGATTTTGGTCAATGGATATTTATTCAACATCATCTGTTTGAAAAAGTTTCTTTTAAATTTCTACATACTTCATTTCAGAGAATCCTAGCAATAATGCTAAGATGTAGAAAGTATTGCCATTTTATAGGAGAGGAACTGAAGCTCTGATATTTTAAATAACTTGAAAAATGACACAGCTAGTAGTTGTTGCAGATGAAATTTTATTTCCAGATGGTCTGATTCTAAATCCCTTGTTCTTTCCATTATATGCAACTTTCCCTGTTGGACCTACAGTGGCCAAACTAAATGAAAAATAGCTAGATAGCCTTTTTGTGCTTCATTGAAATACTCTTGTAGATAAGAATCAGGATAGGGCGCCTGGGTGGCTCAGTTGGTTAAGTGACTGCCTTCGGCTCAGGTCATGATCCTGGAGTCCCGGGATCGAGTCCCGCATCGGGCTCCCTGCTCGGCAGGGTGCCTGCTTCTCCCTCTGACCCTCTCCCCTCTCATGTGCTCTCTCTCTCTCATTCTCTCTGTCTCAAATAAATAAATAAAATCTTTAAAAAAAAAAAGAATCAGGATAAGTGGTGGTCATGAACAGATAAGGAAAGTCAACAAAATATTTTCTGATTTCAGAAAGGAAAAGTGTATCTCAAAACAGAGTTAATACCCATCAGTGGGCTAATCCATCCCCCAACCCCCTCTCCTCTAAAACCCTCAGTTTGTTTCTGCTTTACTTTTCATGCACTTTGTGGTTATGTTGTGTCATTGCCCCCATTAAGGGAGAAGGAAGACCTCCTCTTTTTGCTATCAAAATTTCACACATCCAAAGTGCATTCAATCTAAAAGTTTTCCCTTCCTAGTAGAGTTTAGTCTCCCTTCACTGTTTTAACTAAATAGTTCTCTATGTGCAGTGTTGAAATCCAGTGTATACTGAAAAATGCATCCCTGATTCTGATTCTTGATCTTATGGCATCTCTATTTTGTGCAGTTATTTATGTTCTCAGTGATTATCTGTACAGCCATTCAAATTCATTATAGATTATGAATAACTATGGACATATGATCTTTGTGGTGTAACCATCACTGAAATCATTGAGATGGTAGAATGCATATTGTGTAGAAAGGAAATGTAAGAGTGAATGAGAATGCAAATCTGAGTCAGACTATTTGGGTCTGAATCATTGTTTTATCACTTATTAGCTCGATGAAAATCAGTGAAGCTCTCTGTCCTTGATTTCATCAATTGTGGGGTGGGCATGTGAATTGTACCTACCTACCCCTTGGGTCAATTTAGGGATTAAATGAGTAAATCTGAGTATATATAAAGCACTAAGAAGAGTACTGATATAAAAGTGTTCAACAATAATAAAATTGTTATTATTTTATTAATATTTGTTTTATTGTTTTTAGTTGGTATACTGATGATTTTCCTTGGATTTATGCAGTCTCAAATATTATGCTACATTTTACCAAATTCATGGGTTTTGGGCGTGGCTTGCCAGAGTTAAACTGTTAATCTGTTGCCTCTTGGGATCTTCTCATAAAAGAGTGGTCTTAATCTAATTGGTAAACTGAGTTCAGTTGGTAACTTTTCCTACTAGAGGAATCACACTATATGATTCTGAGTTAATCTTTGGCCTGAGAGGATAAGATGAGGGTGTTTGTATAAGACCAAAACAGTATCATCTTACAACTTGAATGTAAAGATACCAATTGATTTGAAACTGCTAATAAATTTAGTTTCTTTTATACCACTGATATTATTAACCAGGCAATATTTGACACTCTGTGTAAGTTGGGAAAGCAACTGCATTTTTTACAAATGGAAAAGTGAAAGAATATCAAAGGCAACTTCCATCAGTGTTCAAACAATATAGGCAATCATTTGTTTACTGTGTGTGTTGTTTACCAGACACCTTTTTGTTAGTGTTTTTAGTAATTTGGTGTAAAGGATGTGCTAATTCACTGTACACTATTGAAGAAAGTCCCCTAAATATCCAACTGTGAACTGTTGATAAGTCATGGTATTGGCATAAAGAAGCAGGTATGACTGCACACATGTGATTTATACATCTATTTCTGTGTTTTCTCCTGCCATCTGTACAGTAGCAGGGAAGCTGAACCACATGCCTCAATTTATTTAATGACCATATTTAACTCCCACATTGTTCCCAGGATGCAATAAAAGTATATTAATGATTAGAAGGAAAACATTAATAAAGAAGCAAATCAGAGAGCTTGTGTGTTCAGCCAAAATGAACTTCCTAGTCCATGCCTGCCCATGTGAATATGGATCTGATTTAGGCTAAGTTTTCATTACCTTGTTTCTCCATTTGCAAGGCTGCATGAATACTAATGAAAGCAAAGGGGTGTCAAGATGGGTAAACATGCAGAATCTAATACTGCAAGGTTTTCAGTAGTCCCACATGGAATTATAATAATTCCAATAAACACAGTGGTCAGATATTAATAATAAGTATGTAAATGATTTACTCTTAAAAATGGCTATTCTTCAAAGGTGAGGAGCATTTATTTAATTATTTTTGTTGAGTGAGTGGTTTGGAGAAATGCTGATTTCAGTGCTTATGTGCTCCTTGGGAATGAGGCCGGCTGGTTAAAATAAAAACAGAACAAATATTACAATAGTACAACTATGTAGGCTATTGAAAGATTTTGTTTGCTTGCATGCTGATTTACATGCCTGAGCAAAATGGAAAAAGCTGAGAGTTCAGACATTAGAACAGAGCCTTCCTTTTGCAAGTAAACCATGATTATAATATATAGTGATGTAGTGTCAGATATAGATTCTCTGAAATAAAATTAAGTCTCTTTGGGCTCATTCTCACCACTGAATTTTATGGAAGGAAGTGAATTCTCTAGTTGGACTGTTAGGCCTGTATTCTAAGGAAATAAATGAATATTTAATGAGTTGCAACCATGTGTGAGGCCTCATGTTAGGCCCTCAGGAAAATACAAAGTAAAAGATGTAGTACTGATGTTCAAGGTATTGGAACAGTTAGAGATACAAACTGGTAACATGAAGTCTTAGAAACATTGTTGTCTTTGGAGTTGGGTTTGTATTTGAATCCTGGATCACCTCCGTGAATTAAGCAATTGACTAAAACTCTTTGAATTTCACTTAACTATCTATACAATAGGAATAATGAAACCTAACTTGGAGAACTGATATAAATATAAACAATTATTTACATGGTGCCATAAGCTAAAAACTTCACTCGCAGTTTGCACACACCTACACATTTGGAGAAATGTGTAGGCTCATTATATTGTAACTGAGCCCTTGAAAATTTAAGTGAACACTGAACGGATATGACTGAAAGACCCAAAATTGCAGTGGATCCAACAGGATAAAAGTTTATTTCTCTAAAGGGGTGGTGGCAGGTAAGCAGTCTCTGCTCCAGAAAGTCATTCAGGGATCTCAGCAATGGGATGATGGGTCAGCTCTATTACTCCCTGAACCTAGTTTCAGCCACTAGAATGAGGAGGATAAATAAGTTCAGGGCAAGTATTTTTATGAAGAAAAACAAACTAAATAAGTAAACCACCTAGAAGTTGGCCCCATTGATTCTATCACATTCTGTTTGTGAGGGTTTACTCATATGGTTACACTTAGATACAAGTGGGTCTGTAACACTAGCTACATGACCATATGTCCAAGCATAAGGAAACATAGATTTAGGGAGTGCATTCATTTGCCGCATTTGTTCACTGTTTCACAATAATAATGCAGTTGAATTTTGAAATTTTGTTTCTGCTTGTAGTTAACTCCTAAATTTACATCTCCAGGCTCTATCTCTCTTCTGAGCTCCATACTAATCATTTTTTCTGCCTTACTTAAAATCTCTTATTGTAGGTCGTAAAGGCATGTCACACTTAACAAGCACACGTCTTATCTCTTGATCTCCTTTGTAACCCTGATCATTTTTTTGGTTGGTTCCCTACACTGGTGGAACATTCAGTCAGGCAAACCAGACACAAAAGCATTGACTTCATGAATCTCTACTCCCCCAACTCCCATAGCCAACTGAACACCAACAGCCGGAGCCTTTGACTTCTAAATACAACATAAATCTGGGGTGTCTGAGTGGCTCAGTCAGTTAAGTGTCTGCCTTCGGCTCATGTCCTGATCCCAGGGTCCTGGGATCGAGTCCTGCTTCAGGCTCCTTGCTCAGCAGGGAGCCTGCTTCTCCCTCTGCCTGCCACTCCCCTTGCTTGGGCTCTCTCGATCTCTTTGTCAAATGAATGAATAAAATCTTAAAAAAAAAAATCTACCTGCATCCCTCCCTTTCCACTACCTCCACTTTTAAGTCATGATACCATCACCTCTTACTGGATACAAGGTAATGGTTTCCTAAATAGTTATCTCAGGTCCATCTTTGCACCCCAACAGTCTATTCTCTACACCAGAGCCAGAGATGATGTGAGTGGAATTTTGTTTCATTTGTACTTATACTCTGAAAATCTGCTATTATACCCCTACTTAAAATTTCCCAATGGCTTCCTAGTGCCCTTAGTTTAAGACCAAACAAAAACTTTTGGTGTATTGCACAGTGTTCTGTGTACTGGCTCCTGCCTATACACACAGACTCATTTCATATGTTAGTTTTCTTGCTCTTCCACTACCACCAACCTTTTGTGTATTCCCCCTAAGTCCCATGCTAGCCTCCATTATGGTATCTTTACATACGTGATTTTCTCTACCCTTGTTTTTTCCTACCATTGTCAACTAATTCACTCCTATTTATTATGTAGATTTCAGTTAAATAGTTAATTCCTAAGGGAAGCTTTTTCTGGCCTTCTTGATATTGTCAAATTTCCTTCTTATGTACATTCAGAGTACTAAGAGCATATAATTCTAATGACATAATAGCAGTATTATGTTTATTTATCTGGTTATTGATTGTCTCTCTACCCAATGGATTGTATCCTGTACATGTGCACTTTAGAATATTGAGACCTAATGTAATATGTGGTTTCTAATCATTCTACAGAAATTTTTAGAATTACTAAAATATGAGTTTGATTTCAAAATCGAAATACTCTTCATTTTCTTCAGATGAATAGTAAAAATAATGTCATAAAAATTTAGAGGATGAAGGAATAATATAAAATTGAAAGGGTAAAGATTGGTCTCACCAAAAATACATTTTTTGAGGTGGATAATAAAGACAAAAAGTTATCTAAAAGAAGAATGTGTAGAGACTTCACATAACAAGAAGGGCAATGGGGTGCCTGGCTAGCTCAGTTAGTAGAGCATGTGACTCTTGAAGTTGGGGTTGTGAGTTCAAGCACAGAGCTTACTTAAAAAAAATGGGCAAGAGCCAATATGCAACTGTAATAAATTATGGGTATTCCAGGGTGCCTGGGTGGCTCAGTTGGTTGAGCGACTGCCTTCGGCTCAGGTCATGATCCTGGAGTCCCTGGATCGAGTCCCGCATCAGGCTCCCTGCTCGGCAGGGAGCCTGCTTCTGCCTCTGACCCTCCCCCCTCTCATGTGCTCTCTCTCTCTCATTCTCTCTGTCTCAAATAAATAAATAAAATCTTAAAAAAAAAATTATGGGTATTCCAGGTAGTGGTATCTGGACCAGATTGATCAGACAGGAGAATTTTTTTTTTAGACTAGAGAATTTTTTTTAGGAAAATTAAGAATGTGAAGATTTGGATCAGAATCCAAAAGGTCATCTAAGTCAAGCTAATGAATGGGAAAACTAAATTCATGCAGGAAGAATTTGTTGGGAAGTATAGATGGAGGGAGAAGAATGTGGGGTGATAAGATATTTGGGCTGTTTACTGTAGTATTTGGTGCCAATTTAGATGATAAGGATAGAAATGGAAAGAGATTGGAAGGAACTGCTAAAAAGATTTCATTTTCAGAATGGAATCAAATTGAAGGTGTTTACAATAATACGGAACTATGGACTGGAACCCAGGAAAGAGGTCAGACATAGATTAAAAGTCATCTTCTTGGAGAATTCAAACCCAATAAGGGAAAGCGACCTTCACAGAAGAAAACAAAGAATGA
This sequence comes from Leptonychotes weddellii, assembly GCF_054177405.1. NCBI lineage: Eukaryota > Metazoa > Chordata > Mammalia > Carnivora > Phocidae > Leptonychotes > Leptonychotes weddellii. Next base: position 37,290,901 of record NC_138369.1, read on the forward strand.
GAGAAATTGAAGACTCAGACTGAACAGTTGCAGAGACCCGTATCAACGATGTCAGAGAAAGCAGACGATATAACAAACTTATGTAAGAGGTATATTTTGGAGATGTGTCCCTCAGCTCCTCCTCAAAAGAAGGTGTCCTATTGTGGGCAGGCAGTCCGAAGACATCCTCCAGCTATCAGCTTCTTCAAGATCTGCCTGAGCTTCAGAAATCTGGTCCACCCAAGGTCACAACATGCCAAAAATAGCCCAAACACAGTGACTAGACAAGGTAAACATGCAGACATCTGCCATCTTGGCTATACAGGGGAGGGGGTATTTGCAACAGATAATACTCATTCTAGAGCCTCCTGTACTCCATATGGTTGGCCAAGACTAGGTCAGAGAGGCCTGAATTGCAATTCAGGTTCTTTGCACAATCCCACTTCCTCCTTCTTCCCTTCACAGGTATTGATTCATGAAAAAAAATGTTGCACTCCAAACTCCACTCAGCATGTGCTTCCTAAGAACCCAATCTGTGATCAGAGCTGAGAAAAAGAGGAAATGTAGCTTCAAGGAAGTATTTCATAATAATCACATAGCTCTAAATAGAACTTTACAATTTTCAGATGACATTTGCCTATTCTTTTTGATACCTGGTGCAACTTTGTAAAGTTGTCAAGTCACTGGAGGAAACTGAGGCTTTGGAAATTTGTTTCTTCCCTGAGGTTATCCAGCTCATTAGAATTATGAATCTGTAGCTCAGAAGAGGAGTCATAGATTGGGAGTCTTCCAGTTAAACTTCCTGAAAGTTATACTGCTAGGATGGTAGAAGTGGGACCACATGCAAAACCTTCTGTCTCTAACTAAGCCAAGGTTCTTTACATTTCACCATAATGCCAAAGAAAAGGAAAATTAAATAAAGTCATCAACTGTGTCAGATGTTGGTGTGGTTAAAGAAAATGCAAGAGAATAGTATAACTTATAAATTGCGGAAACTTCCTAGGGTATGCCTAGATTTTTGAATCTAAGGAGTGTGAAGGTACTGGTATACTCCAAGTCTCCTGCAATGAGCCTATGCTGAGATTTATTTCCCTTTTTTCTGGAGGCTTAAAAAAATATATTTGTAGTTAATGTCATTTCATCCGAGAATTCTACTTGTAAGGAATGTATCCCTCAGCAGAAATGGTAGAAGTATGTGAGATATAAGAATATTTATTGAGGACACCTGTTGTGATGAGCACTAATATTACACTGTATGTTAACTAACTGGAATTTAAATAAAAGTTTTTTTTGTTTTTGTTTTTTTTTTAAAGATTTTATTTATTTATTAATGAGAGACAGAGAGAGAGAGAGACAAAGACAGAGGGAGAAGCAGGCTTCCCGCGGAGCAGGGAGCCCGATGCGGGACTCGATCCCAGGACCCTGGGATCATGACCTGAGCCGAAGGCAGACGCTTAACCGACTGAGCCACCCAGGCGTCCCTAAATAAAAGTTTTAAAAAGAATATTTATGGAAGTATTATTAGAAATAGGAAAAAATGAAAATCTAAATGTCCAAGAAAAGAGGATCAGTTAATAAATTTTCACATCATGGAAAACTATGCAGAAATTATAGTAATTTATTATGGAAAGGTATTAATGATATATATATATATTTAATTGAAGTACAAGTGACAATGTTACATTAGTTTCAGGTGTACAACATAGTAATTTGACAAGTCTATATGTGACGCTATGCTCACCACAAGTGTAGCTACCATCTGTCACCATAATGCTATTACAGTATCATTAACTATGTTTCCTATGCTGTACCTTTTATCCCTATGACTTATTCAATAGCTAGAAACCTGTATCTCCCACTCCCCTTCACCCATTTTGCCCATTTCCCCACCTCCTCCTCTCTGGCAACCATCAGTTTGTTCTTTGTGTTTATGGATCTGTTTCTGCTTTTTGTTTGTTTATTCACATGTTTCATTTGCTAGATTCCACATATAAGTGAAATCATATAGTATCTGTCTTTCTCTTTCTGACTTATTTCACTTAGCATAAAACTGTCTAGGTCCATCCATGCTGCAAATGGCAAAATTTCATTCTTTTTATGACTGAGTAATATTCCATTGTGTATATATATCACATCTTTATCCATTCATCTACTGATGCACACTTGGGTTTCTTCATATCTTGGCTATTGTAAATAATGACACTATAAACAAAAGGGTGCAAATATCTTTCTGAAGTAGTGTTTTCATTTTCTTTGGGCAAATACCCAGTAGTGGAAGTATTGGATCACATGGTATTTCTATTTTTAATTTTTTGAGGAACCTCCATACTGTTTTCCACAGTGGCTACACCAGTTTACATTCCCACTAACAGTGCACGAGGGTTCCTTTTTCTCTACATTCTCACCATTCTGACAGGTGTGAGGTGATATTTCATTACTGTTTTAATTTACATTTCCCTGGTGATTAGTGATGTTGAGCATCTTTTCATGTATCTATTGGCCACCATTTGATGTCTTCTTTGGAAAAATTTCTATTCAGGTCCTCTGCCAATTTTTAATCAGATTATTTTTTGGTGTTGAGTTTTATGAATTCTTTATATATTTTGCATATTAACTCCTTATCAGATATGTCTTTGCAAATACCTTCTACCATTTATTAGGTTGCCTTTTCAACTTATTGCTATCTTTCTTGGCTTTCAGGAAGCTTTGTCATTTTGATGTAGTCCCAATAGTTTATATTTGCTTTTGTGTCTCTTGCCTGAGAGACATATCTTAAAAAATGTTGCTGTGGCCAATGTCATAGAAATTACTTCCTACATTTTCTTCTAGGAGTTTTATGGTCTCATGTTTCACATTTAGGTCTTTGATCTCTTTGGAGGTTTGTTTGTGTGTGTGTGTGTGGTGTAAGAAAGTGGAAGTTTCATTCTTTTGCATATAGCTGTCTAGTTTTCCTAACACCATTTATTTTTTTTATTTTTTTTTTTAAATCTTTTTTTTTTTTTAAAGATTTTTTATTTATTTATTTGACAGAGAGAGACATAGCGAGAGTAGGAACACAAGCAGGGGGAGTGGGAGAGGGAGAAGCAGGCTTCCCGCGGAGCAGGGAGCCCGATGTGGGACTCGATCCCAGGACCCTGGGATCATGACCTGAGCCGAAGGCAGACGCTTAACGACTGAGCCACCCAGGC
>NC_138369.1:37294567-37341916 GCF_054177405.1 Leptonychotes weddellii
CCCTTCCTAACACCATTTATTAAAGAGAATGTCTTTTTCCCATTGTATATCTTTGCCTCCTTTGTCATAGATTAATTGACCATATAAGTGTGGGTTTGTTTCCAGACTCTGTATTGGTCTATTGATCTATATGTCTATTTTTGTGAAAGTGACATAGTGTTTTGATTACTATAACTTTGTAGTATATCTTGAAATCTGGGATTGTGATACCTCCAGCTTTGTTCTACTTTTTCAAAATTGCTTTGGCTTGAGATTTATTTCTGTTCATATACAGATAGTTCATCATATGGCATATAGACAGATAAGATTCTGAAGATTTTTTTTTCAGAAATCACTTTATATAACTTTGACTGCTTATGTGTATTAGATAAACATTCAAATAAAGTCTTTTCTCAATCAAAAACTTGAAAGAGGGAGTGGTGATGGTTAGCTCCTAGAGATGTAGCAATGTGGTCTTCTAGTGGGTGGGATATCCTAGACCATATTCATCAGAAATTGATTATTTCTAAATAATTTTCTTGCCTGTCTCAAAACATCTGAGCAGTAGATTTCATAGTTTATACTGGTAGGCTTTAAAGAATCAGCCCAAATTAGGAGACTTAATGTTAAGCAATTGAAAGAATGTTAAGCAATTAAAAGAAAATCATTGTAAAAAATTATTTTTCAAATAGAGGTGGTTTATCACCAAAGTGTGTGTGTGTGTGTGTGTGTGTATTTTGGAGGGTGGCAATAGATGGTATTTTTTTACTTCAGGAGAGAGACTTACCATTTAGAATTCTTTCTACTGTGAATAACAACAAAAAATTCACAAACTCAGACTGCCTTAAAAGGTTAGGGTTGGTTAATTCAGGGCTAATGATGCTTTCTGTGTAAATACTCTGCTCTAGTTACTCTTGGCTTCATCTTAAAGCTGGTGTCTTTTGGGTTTTGAGATGACTGCCCATAGCTATTGGAGAAATACACTTCCTGGCTTATACCCAGTGGGAGACATATACACCCTACAGAAATTAATTTGAGTGAACAATTTCTCAATTTTCCCAGAGGTGATATTGCCAGTACAGTTCTATATGAATAGGAAATATTAATTCATCACATATTACAAGGTCTTTGGAAATTAGGTCTTCTGTTGCCCCACCTGGCTAAGAAGGGTTGGCTGGAAGTGGAGGAGCTAATTGAACCAGATTAAAGCTATGTTAAGAAGGAGGATAGAGGATATATTTGGGGTAGGCAGTCATTAGAAGCCACTAGGTATAGCTCTTGTAATTGCACATCTCAAAATTCCACCACAGGATACTCCCTTTTTTGTTTATTTTTACATCTGGAAACATTGATCTTTGTCACTATTTCATTTATAGACTGGTATTTTATATCATCTGTCTTAGTTCACCCTGCTGGTCTCAGTAACAGTCCTTGAACATTATTTATCTTGGTTTGATTCACATTTGCTCAGCAGTTGTCTTCTGACATGGCTCTTTCTCATTCACTTTTCATTTATTAAGCAGCAGATATATGACATTGTTTGGTTTAGTTCTTTCCAATTCAATTCAACAGTGTTTGCCTCAAATCATCCTTCTTCATCGAGCCATCTTCATCCTCTACTGTTCTCTTCCTCTCACTTGTGTACATTAGCAATAATCGTATAATGGGATTCAATTTCTTTGATCTCGCATGCATTCAGAAGTCATCTGACATCATTTGCTTCCATCCTCTTTGGGTCCGCTCAGAGATTATTTATCTTTATTTCTTTTCTCTCACAGAGAAATTATGGCCTTAATGCCACATGCTAGTCTTTTCGGTAGGACACTATTTCTGATCAAGAAGTTGGACATTTATTCATGAACATTTTTGAGACTTCTCAGCTTCAGTTGAGCTAGCAATGCATTTTCATCACATCAGAAAAATTCTACAAAAAATACCTTAATGTTGAAAATGGAAATGAAATGAAGTGACCAAGGACATCCTTGGGGTAGATTACTTAAACTATATGTTAAAAATATTGTTTCTGGATAATTCTCTACATAAGACTGCAGTGATATTTGCAGAATCTACTTTTTAATCCTCTAATTCTGAAAAGAAAATGATTAAATATTTTATGAGGTTCTACAAATTGTTTATACCTCAGTGATAGCTTTTGCCTTCATTCAAAGCATCCACAAATTCAAGGTGTATATTTGCCCTATATATAAGCATTGAAACTTGCCTGTCCACAAAATATCCCAAAAGATATCCTTTCCAATGTCAGGTAAAGTTTAATGTTGAAAGGTGTTTAGGTAGAGTGGGTGATAGCTTTATTATTACATGAAGGAAAAATTGTATTCATTTAATAGCTAATGTACATTGTCCTTTTTCAATTTTATGCCAAAACCAGTCACACTTACAGTTCATCACTGCATTCAGGGATTTATGTTTTAAAGAGTCTGTTTGGTACTATTTCAAAGGGTTTATGTATTTTTGACAAAAAGAAACCATTTGCTTAAATCTTTTTCTCTCCTGGTGTTCTACTTAAAATTCAGTTAAGTATTTAAATCATTTTCATAACTGAGTGTTATCCAATAGTAACTTCCAATTAGAACTTCTTAGAATGTTGCAGGAGAGTCTACTAAGCAACCTAGGTTTTCTGAAATAGATATATTCACACATATAAACTCTAGATTAGGGTTTCAGATTATGTAAACCATTTGGTTTTAGATATAAGACTTTTAGCAATTCTACTTCAGACTGTTACTGATGCCATAAAGACCCATCTCTTTTAATAATTTAATGACATGTTATGATGCTTACCTGGCTAAATATGTAAACAGTGGTCATGGTATTACTAGATAATTTCTACAAGCTGTCATCAGTTTTTAGACCACTGGGATAACACTGACGTGATAAAACCTTTTCAGGTTCACAGAATCTTTGAGATTCCCCTGATTTAGTGACACCTGGGAGTACATCATGAGCACAGAATATGTTCCTTTCATTGACTGATACAAAGAATTCTATAATAGAAACATCTCAATATTGCATTTGCAAAATACAGTTGACCCTTGAATAACGGGGGGGTTAGAAGCACCAACACCCCTTCCTGTGTATAACTTTTGGCTTCCCCAGAACTTAATTACTAGTAGCCTATTGTTGACTGGAAGCCTTACTAATAACATAAATAACACATATTTTGTATGTTCTCTGTACTCATACTATATTCTTACAATAAAATAAGCCAGGGAAAAGAAATTTTTTAAAGAAAATGTTACTGAGAAATCAAAAGGAAGAGAAAGTACATTTACAGTACTGTATTTTTTGAAAAAAAATCTACGTATAAGTGGACCCATGCAGTTCAAACTTGTGTTGTTCAAGGGTCAACTATATCTTCTATATATCTTCACAGCTAAGTTTTTCTTTTGCTTCTCCATCAACATTTGTCCCAGTGTTCTTAAAAAGGGGAGGGGTGGAGGAGGCAATATAAAGATTTCTGTTGTCTTTAGGGAAATGTATTATTTTTTAATAATCCAAATCTACCAATTAGGTGATTTTTGTCCACATTCCAGTGTGCCCTATATTTCAAGGGGGGCGGGTTAAGTGTTGCTCAGATCCAAAACTATTGCTGACATTGTATACTCTCCGTGCTCTCGGAGTTGGGGAAGCATTCACATAGAACACAATACGAAGGTGATTCCTAGAGTTGTGCCCTTTGGTGGTGCTGATTTTAAAGCCCATGTGCATTTTCACATTGCCTAATATTCATAAATCCCTGGTTAATTGTGCATCATAAATCAGGGAGTGAAAAGCCTGGTCTTCATCAAGAAGGAAGATAAGATGGATTATAGGAGAAAGAGCTCTTAAGCAGTAGAATCCCTTAAATCCAGCCCCAGTGGAGTCAGGTTTGTGGCAAAAAGAAAAATAAGGACCCTTCAGTGAAAGTTTTCCTATAGAGTTAAATTTGTTTAATTTAAAGAAGTGCCGGGCGCCTGGGTGGCTCAGTTGGTTAAGCGACTGCCTTCGGCTCAGGTCATGATCCTGGAGTTCCTGGATCGAGTCCCGCATCGGGCTCCCTGCTCGGCAGGGAGTCTGCTTCTCTCTCTGACCCTCCCCCCTCTCATGTGCTCTCTCTCATTCTCTCTGTCTCAAATAAATAAATAAAATCTTTAAAAAAAAAAAAAAAAAAGAAGTGCCTTCAATTTTCAGATTATGTTTTTACTTGATGATTTTTTTAATGAGCAAAACTATGACAACAGCCCTGTCTTAGTCAGTTCTGGCTGCTATAAGAGAATACCATAGACTGAGTGGCTTATAAACAACATTTACTTCTCACGGTTCTAGAGACTGGGATGTCCAAGATCAAGTTACAAGCAGATTTGATGTCTAGTGAGGGCCTGCTTCCTAGCTCAAAGTCCATTCTCTTGCCTTGTCCTCACATTAGGAAGGGGTGAGGGAGTCCTTTGGAGCCTTTTTAATAAAGGCTTTAATCGCATTCATAAGGGCTCCACTCTCATGACCTAATCACCTCCCAAAGGCCCCACTTGCAAACACTATCACATGGGAATTTAGTTTCAATGTATGCATTTTGAGAGGACACAACATTCAGTCTGTGGAAGACCCGTTTACAAATATTATTTTATGGTTCATCTCCCCCTCCAATTTCCCCCCCTTCATAACATAATAATAAAAAATATTATTTTATTAGTTTATGAAATACAGTTTTAGAAACTGCTGTGGTAAGACATTAAGATTTTTAAAAATTGACTATCATCCTTCATGTAAATACTAGCCCACTCAACTTCATATCGATTCCTAGTTTGAACATAGAGAGGAGACAAGTAGGGAGAGATGTGATATATTCCCTGGTCACTGTAGTTCATTACAATTCTTTTTTCATTTTAGACCTTCACATATTTGCTCCTAGACTTTTAAAAAAGACAAACAGTAATTATGCTCATTAGTGATGGTGATTTAATGCATTTCATTCAAATATTTCAAAACACATTACAGTCATAGAGTCTACTGCTGATACTGTCAGTTTTGATGGCTTCATAAAACAGTGTTTTGTGGAGGTGAATGACTATTGTTCTATTTAATAATTCTAATCCTGAAATTCACAATTATATTTTTGTTGTTTTTTTACTGAGTGATTTATGAAGTGTATCACAAAATATAATCAAAATGCTCTTTTCAGTATGAGGTTAATAATGCTCAATTATGTGTTGTATTGTTTTATATGTGTACATCAAGACTTAGCAAGATTTTGAGTTCCCCCAAGGCAGAATTGGCCATTTTTCTTTTATGTCAAGCAATGAATCCATTTCAGGTCTGGTGGAATCACTGGAGCTCAGGAAACACTTTTTGTATTCTGTGTATTAATAAGCTTATCTTTGAGAGCTACTCTTATTTTTGAAAGATTTGGAAGCCTTAATCTAAATATCATAGAGAAATAAAAATAAAGATTTTGTAAGTGTGCACTTTTTCTTTTTTAAAAAAGATTTATTTATTTATTTGAGAGAGAGAGAGAGAGAGAGAGAACCCGAGCAGGGGCAGAGGGAGAGAGAGAGGGAGAGAATCTCAAGCAGACCTCCTGCTGAGCACAGAGCCCCACATGCAGCTCGATCTCAGGACCCTGAGATCGAGACCTGAGTCGAAACCAAGAGACGCTTAACCAACTGAGCCACCCAGGCACCCCAGTAAGTGTGCATTTCTGTTCTGAAGACGGAAATAAAGTGCAAGAGGGTCAGGAATAGAGAAATCAGTTTCAATACAATTTTCTAATTGTCTATGGCATGTTGAACAGATATATCACAGTTTTACTGCTGAATTTTAGGGTAATAAACTCTACTATTCTTATTAATGCATTTCAACACTGGGTCAATAATATTATGACCATTTTATAGTTTAATAAATAAAAGAAATCCCTACTTTCACAAAATCTAAGGAATAACACAGTATCTAAAAACTGAAGTTCTGACCATATGTGGTATCTTAAACTGTAATATATTTAAGAAAATTTATTTTTCACTGTCTTCTTTTCATTTCAAATTCTTTTCACACAAGCCAGCCCATCCACAGGATGGCATTTAATTTTTTTTTTAATATTATGAGACTTTTACTCTTTAACCACTACAGAATTGCTCTTCAACCATCTGGAAACCTTAAAATCCAAGCTTTGAAAGGAACTCTATGCTAGTATAATATTTTTCTATAGATTTATTTCTTCTGCTTTTTTTTCTATGCTGTCTCCTTTATATTATTGTAAGAACTTTTTAAAGCATTCATTATATTACATTTTCACACCTGATTTTGAAAATAAAACATGTATTTTAACAAGTATAATGGTATTATTCCTTTGAATAACTTCCCCACATATGGGAGTAATTTCCAAAATAATCTCAGTAGCTATTTTACATGGTCTATGAGTTTATGTCGTCATGTGGTGTATGCTTTATCCATTGTGGCCAATTTTATCTATATAGGTGCAAAAAGTGTTAACACACAAAAGCCCCCTTATTCTATGATCAATAAATCTAAAGCACTATAGAATATCCTTATGGTGAGTCTGAGTATCATAAGAGTCTTTCTCTTTCCTTTCCCTGTATAAAGTTTTATAAAGTCAACTTCTCTGCGAACAGAAAACCATCTCTCTCCACCAATTTTTGTCTTCAGTATTTACAAGAGGATTTTTCCCCTTTCTGCCAAGGCCTTCCAAATTTGCCAATGACCCTGATTGGCCAGGAGGTAATACTTAATGCCTCAGAGTTTCATGAGAGGCTTTTTAAGCATTGTTTCCACATTTGAAGTACAACCAGGTCCTTTAATGGTGAGCTTGTCACAGCAGATTAGCTGAGTTTTATATTAAAATGTGACATTTCTGGTTGTGTTCACATTTACAAATTCAGTTTGTTCAATTATATCCTAGTAAGAGAATGTGTTTTTGTGGAACCTAAGAAATAACTGCATTGCCATAAAATTAAAGGGACCCAGTGAAGGCACCTTCTATAAATTCTAACCAATGTATCAAGGGATTTTGTGGATAGAATCAAAATCTGCCATTTTATGCATATAAATACTTTCAATGTTTATTTACTTTATAGCAGCAAAGAAACTGTGGGTTTTTTTGTTTTTTTTTTTTTAAAGATTTTATTTCTTTGACAAAGAAAGACACAGCGAGAGAGGGAACACAAGCAGGGGGAGTGGGAGAGGGAGAAGCAGACTCCCCGCCGAGCAGGGAGCCCGATGCGGGGCTCGATGCGGGGCTCGATCCCAGGACTCTGGGATCATGACCTGAGCCGAAGGCAGACGCTTAACGACTGAGCCACCCAGGCGCCCCAAGAAACTGTGTTTTAAAAAAAGTAAAAGCCATAGAAACTTCTTTAATTTACAACTTTAGTGCCATTATCACTACTAAATCAGCACTTTTCATTCTATGATTTATTAAACCCTGAAAATTTACAAGCTTCTACTAATGAAATTTCTCTATAGACTCTTAAATTTGTTATTTTTCTTTTCTGTTGTGAATTATATTTCATAAAAAATTACAGTTGTCTTCTTTTATAAATTTTGGTTCACTGGTAATTTGAAATATTTCTTGACAATCAGCAATTTACTTCTTAAAGCATAAATAGTCTATCTTTTTTCTTATTGAATTAGAATGTGATAGTCCATTTCAGGCAGTTTTTAAGCCTTTTACCTGAATAGATTTGCTTCCCTAGGTAGCAAGTTATCTATCTTTCTTCATAATTTTTTTAACACTTTCAGCTTGAGCAAGTATATCATTGTATCTTACATTACGGAAATCCACTGGGGAAAACTGGAATATATAAAATAAGAAAATCCATTAGAGAAAATTGGAAATAATGTATAATTTTATTAGTACAAAAATATGCATTTCTTTATAAATATACCAATAAATAATGGAATTTCTTAGTTGATTTACTATTTACAAGTCATAGATTCACTTGAATAGATATCAGGCAATAAAGAAACTAGAAGCTAAAATGACAGACTCTGTCAGCTGAAATCAATCCAAAGTAAACACAAAACCCCTCGAAAGACATAAAATTAAAACTAAATAAGTTATGAATTAAAATTTTTAAATGATAATATTTTTAAGGAAGTCATCAAGTTTAGTGAGCTCTTCCTTGTGACTCTGTGAAATTAGTGAAATTGCAGTGATCCTGAATAATTACTTTTCCTTTGAAACTAATTCCTCTAGCCTTGAGAACTAATTTTAGTATTTTATTTTTTAAAGATTTTATTTATTTATTAGACAGAGAGAGCGTGCCCATGAGTGGGGGGTAAGACGCAGAGGGAGAGGGAGAAGCAGACACCCCGCTGAGGAGGGAATCCCAACCTGAAGCAGGTTAGATCCCAGGACCCCAGGATCATGACCTGAGTAGAAGGCAGACACTTAACCGACTGAGCCACCCTGGCACCCCTAAGAACTAATTTGAGTATTTTAGATATATTTTTTAAAACACCAGTTTATTAAATTTGTGGGATTGCCTTAAATTAGAATTAGACCTGCTTTTTAAAGAGTTTTGTAAAATGTTTTTTTTCAAATCAGTATGTGCTGACATATTTTAATTTTTGTAGGAGGATCAGGGATTCTTAGAATTTTTACTCTAATGGACATTAGAGACCATTTAACTGAGTGATCTTTTCACAGTTGCAGTCACTGTGGGCTACACAGTTTAAATAACCTCAGTCACACAGTCAATAGCAACAGTCTGAAACTCTAGTTGTTTTTAAGCCCTGATTTGTTACCAAAATGGTAGCCAAAATGGTAATCTCTGGAAGCTATATATATAAATGGAAGTTAAAAATGATAGAAAATTAAGGAGAAGGACAAGGGATTTGTTTAAATATACAAGTATATTTGAGCGAAATCTCTTATATGTGTATTTAGGTTCATTTATGCTTATGTGTGCATCAGGAATATATCTTGGGGCACCTGAGTGGCTCAGTAGTTAAGCGTCTGCCTTCTGCTCAGGTCACGATCCCGGGGTCCTGGGATCGAGCCCTGCATCGGCCTCCCTGCTCTGTGGGAAGCCTGCTTCTCCCTCTCCCACTCCCCCTGCTTATGTTCCCTCTCTCGCTGTCTCTCTCTCTCTCTCTGTCAAATAAATAAATAAAATCTTTTTTAAAAAAAGAATATATCTCATACATTACTCCTTAAACAATTTCTTCCAGACTCCTCTTCTATCCATTAATGTGTCACCTACCATCGTCTTAATTATACTATAGTTGTCCCACATGACTTTCACCTTCCCTCATACTTCTTAATCCTCAGTTTATATCTCATTATCAGATATGCTCACCATAATTGAATTTGGCCAGTGTTTCATTAATCTTTTCAAAAATAATTTTTAGTACCTTCATCTACCATACAGTATGTGGGGATACATTTATGAGTAAGACAGATTAGATTCCTTCCCTCACAGAGCTTATTATCTAGAGGAGGGCAAGGGTGCTCCATGAACTGATGCTACTCCTTGAAATGTGTAACTGCTTAATAGATTACCTCCGAAACGTACCAGACTAAAACTGCACATATTTATTATCAGTTCCTACAAATCAAGAATCTGGGCATTGGTGAGCTAGGTCTTCTGTTTCAGAGTCTTTCACCAGGTTGCAATCAAAACTTCAGTCAGGGCTCCAGTCTCATTTGAAGGCTCAACTAGAGGAGCTCTGCTTCCATTCTCACTCACATGATTTTAAGCAAGATTCAGTTCCTAGTGGGTCATTGGACTGAGGACTTCAGTGCCTCACTGGCTGTATTATAGTGGTTATCATCAATTCCTTGCCAGGTGTATCTCTCTATAAGGAAAATCATATAATGGCATCTGGGTTTCATTGCACTGAACAAGCAAGAGAGAAAGAAAATGGTATTCAGGATGGAAGCCAGAATCTGTTTGTAACATAATCTTGGAAGTCACATCCTATCCCTTTACTATGTTCCAGTCATTAGAAAAAAATCACAATACCTGGCCCACCCTTTGGGAAGATGACACAAGAGTCAGGGATCATTGGGAATTATCTTACTGCCCCGTTTGCATCTTTTTAATCACAAAAGTGAAAAAGACTGAGATTATAGCAGAAATCTGACCAAGTTAAGTTAAATCTAAGTTAAAGCTGCACAGTGCAGATGCTAACTCATGAGCATAGACATATATTGAAGATAACATCATGCATATGAAACAAACAGTAATTAGAAACACCACTGCATATAATCTAGTTAGCTCCATCCTGAGTAAAAGTCTGGAAAGGATTTTGAAAGGCAGTTACATTCCAGAGAAACAAGATATCTTGAGAGAGAAGGAATTTTGTTACATGTTCAGGGGTGAAGTTAAGTCTTTGTCCTCAAAAGAGATTTTGTCAATTCTTGACTTGTTGCTTTCCCCCTTGCTGCTATTAAATCAGAGTAGGTAATGAAAGAGGAAAATGAATCTTCACAGCATTTCCCCTCTGCTCTTTGTTGCTATAGGAGTCCCATATTCAAGGAAAAGCTGAAAAGTTGAGTTTAATGCTCTAAATTTCCCTGGGATTGGTGCAGTAGCCAGGCAGCTTGCTACTTAGAGTGTTCTTGTTTCTGTCATCTCCCAAGAATGTTGAATGTTGATCTGTGTGTGTGTGTGTTTGTGTAAAATCCATGTGAATATTTCAAGTAATATAGACAAAGCAATATCTACTTGACTACCACATTCCCATCCCAATATCATTTCTGCCCCCGGTACATATACTATCAATTTGTTCTGTATTTTTCCAGACCTATACATAGACATTTCTGTGTCATTTATGAAGATACAGAAATAGGATCATGTAGAAAGGGATCAGACAACTAAATCCTCTGGGTCAAATCTTGTCAGCCATCTGTTTGTTTATAGCCTGTGAGCTAAGGGTGGTTTTACATTTTTTAATTGTTACATTTTAAACAGTTATCCCCATGAAAACCTCAATTTTGTCTCTTGTTCTGCAAAGTCTTAAATATTTACTATCTGGCCCTTTAAGAAGTGGTTTGCCATACCTTGATATAGAATGAACTGTTTTCCAAAATATCTTAATTCATATGTAAAAATATGTTTTAGAGATCTTTTTGTGAATCTATCTCGTTCTTTTTAGCTGAAAGATAATATTCCATACTATGGATTATTGTTGTATAAACCACTTATGTTTTGATAGATATTAGGGTTTGTCTCATTTTTAACATCAAAAACAATGCCGAAGTGCCCAAATTCGGGGTGCACAAGGGCAAGTATTTGCACGTGAATGTTTTCCATTGATTTTTACAAATAATGTACTGATAATCTCTCCACAGATCTGAGTTCATTTCCTACTTCTACGATTTTTAGTAAAGTCAGATGCTCCTCCTTTATCACTTTATGAGAATTGTTAAATGCCAGTAAGAAATATAACTCGAGTGTACCACAGTCTTACATCAGTAGGTATAATACATTTTCCCCATAGGCAATGCTGTAAAAGATGACAAAATTATAACCAGAAAAGTATTTGGCAAACATAGAAATAAAACAGGGATCATTAATTATATGAATTTAATGCTTAAAAAGCATCAGACTAATTCAGCCTAATGTATCTATCTCAAAAATAAGGATTGTGTTGTTAATAGATCAGGTTATAGGCTACTCCTTTTTTTTCAGCAGACTCTGATTCTCATTTCAAATATAAAGCCCTACCTCCATATGTTAGCACATAATAGGGCACACATAACCATTGCCACATATTTGAATGGAGATACTGATATAGTTTTGTTTTTGAGACTGACATTTCTGAATATATGATTATAGGAACATAGATTATACAATGTGTGAAATTTAATTCAAATAATGTATTTATTATATAAAAATAATAAAGTCACATTACCATGAATTCTTAGAAACACATATTTTAACCAAATTTAAAATACTATAGGTAATATGTAGGAAGTACAGAGTGAATCAGAGAGCATATGTGAAAAACAGTATATTTTTTAAAAACCTGTGCTTTTGAAACAATATGACAAAATGTTGTACTTGTTGACTACCTCAGGAGGGTTTTACATTCATACAGGATGTCAAAGCACATATTTTAAGAACATATACTAACTATGCTCAAATAATTTAATGGTTGTCATAGAAAATAAGAATGGCACATTGCTATGTTGTTCTAGAGCAAGTTCTAAAATTTCATCCTGTATCAGGATCACCTGGAGGGCTTAAGTCTGTTAGGTTCCACCCCCAGAGTTTCTGAATCATTAGACAGGCTTTGGGTGTCAGCTTGACTGTGCTAAACTGCCTCCCCCAGAATCTCTTTCGTGTATGTTTCTGGTTAGGGTGGGCTACAAGAGATAGCATGGGAGAGTGGGAGGAAGGAATGGGAGCCGCGGCTTACTTGTACCAAACACGAACACCTTACCCAGTGACTCAGTCAAACACTAATCCAGGTGCTACTGTGAAGGGGCTTTGCAGATATAATTAAAACCCTAATTAGATGACTAAATTAGGGAGATTGTTTTGGGGTGGGCCTGACCTACACAGCTGGAAGGCCTCAAAAGAGCATTTAGACCTGAGATGGAGAGAGAGCTAGGAAAAGAAAGGGAAAGACAAGGACACAGAGAGAGACACAGAGAATGAGACTCCCACTGTGGACAACTTCAGCCCATGCCCATGGGTTACCAGCCCATGTGTGATCTTCCTTTCCCAGCTACCTGCCTAAGGATGTCGGACTTGCCTAGCCAACCCCTACATTTGTGTAAACCAACTTCTTATAATAAATTTATCTCTATATATAGTATATGTAATATATAAATAAATATAAATATATGTATATGTATATATACATACAAATGTACACATGCTTCTCTGGTTGAACCCTGACTGATAATAGTCATTTGGGGTGGGACCTGAGAATTTATATCTTTAACAAGTCTCCAGGTGATACTAAGGCGGCTGGTTTGGGGATCTCGCTGTGAACTGCTTACTAAAGGATAGAACATGAGTCAACATGTATCAATTAACAGGATAAAATATTAAACACAACATGAGACAGAGGTGTCTAACAACTGAGAATTTTCATTCATGAGTAATCTGTCTTGTGCAGAAATGAAGTTCTCTCAGACATTGCAAATGTTCAAGAAGAGTTTGGATAATAACAGTATACACTGAGTACTTTTCATATGCCTGGCAACCTTCTTAACACTTACATGTATTAACTAAATTAATCTTTTTATTATGGAAGGTGAAGAGAACACATAATTGGCCCAAGGTCATAGCAAAGATGGCAGAATTTGGATTTGAACTGAGATAGCCTGATTGAAAGCCCATGTCTCTGAATAATCAGCAATATTGTCCGCTCTCCCTCCCTCTTCCTCCCTCCCACTCCCCATCTATATATACTCACACACACATATACATGTATCTCAAAGGTGCTATTAGAGAAATTATTTTAGTGGGAATTATTTGGATTAGATAATCTGGAAAATATTTTTGAACTCTGATTCTATGATATAGATGAAATAGCTGGCTTGACCAGGGACTAATTCTTTCATTTTATTCTTTCTTCTCCCATTCTCAGAATTTAGCCTTTTGATTGTTTTCTTTTGTAAAAAGTCTTAGTTTGACCAACATGAATTCTGGGCCCACTCATGACTTAGATAAATGTTAATATTTTAATTTTTAGTAATATACATTCTAATTTTTCCTATCATGGGACAATTCAAGTGGAGAATTGATAATTAAATAATTTAGACCTCAGTTCCATCTTTTATATTAATGTACATGTTTTTGCAAAAACTGCTAGGAGTATGTACCATTCTGCCTAGTCTCTCCTGTATGTTACATGTTTACAAACTTCAAGGAGAGAGAAGAGAAAGGATTTCCAGGACCTAAAATGTTATTAGTGAATTATGTTATCCTTATCATTAATCATCATCTGTTATGTCATGTTTGCTCTCCATCTGGTTGGGTATCAGGTGTGATGCTGAATAGTTTCAGTACATTAATTCCCAACTAGTGACTACTGGTGGCAGGCAGATTAGGTTACTCTGTGACTATTTATTAACGTTGTTAATTGTTTGACAAATCATTATTGACTACTATTCACAGAATGACGGATGGCCAATAAGATGTTAAATAGCATTTGCTGTACTTTTGTGATCTCTTGATAGATCATACGTTTAAAAAATTAAAAAATAAAATACATTTTTTCCTTTAAGGGGGTGAAGGAGTTATGTTATAAAATCAAGGTATGAATAATTTTAGTATGAAAATGAAGCCTAATTTAAAATGGAGTAATGAAGACCAAATTAACCTTAAATGCTCACACAATTAAGGGTTGTTTTCAGAATCTTTTGCGCTTCTCCGATAATGAGTGTATTAGGAGAGTGTTCTAGTAATCAATATTATAACAGTAGGAGACCAAACCTGGGAAAGAATCCAAAGTTAGTGGAATAGTTCACGGTACAAATGCTTTCTGGATGAAATAATGAAAGGGAGACAAGTGTGAATTCATGTTCTTTTCTGGTGCTTTTATGCATGTGAAATTTCAATAGGACCTGAGCAAGACAAATTAAATAATGGAACATGTTTAATTATTTTCACCTTTAAAGCTTCAAAAAAGGAGGTTAAACTTTAAAAATTTGCTGATTTGACTTTTTTTTAAAAAAAAATAAAATATAATATGGAATGACCTGAATACTGGGAAACTCAACCTAAGAAATGATGACCAATATTGAGTAAGAAATCTACGATATAACCTAGAACTTTTTTCCCCACTCTTGCTCAATTCAGCTTTTATCTGTCTTATTCATCAGGGCCTTCCTATATTAATTAGAGTAATACAAGCTGATGTGACAAACATCAAAATTTCTTGACACAACACAATTGAGGCTTATTTCTTGCTTGAATAACAGTTCAGATGCAGGTGTTTCTACTCAGAATATGGCTTTACTCCATCTAAAGATTTAGGGACTCAGATTCTTCTATCTTGGGACTTTCTTATTCTCTACTGTTCCAGAGTCTACTGTGCTCAAGCAAAATAAAGGGGGAAAAAGAGGGTTTTAACATTTTAACCATGTTGTAAGTGATAAATGCCACTTTCACTCACATTCCATTGGCAAGAAATACTCATCTGACTCCATTTAAATGCAAGAGAGGCTGGGAAATGTGCTTTCTGCCTGGACAGCCAGTTCCCAGACTTTAGTCTGTGGAGGAGTAGCATAAATTTTGGTGGGTGGCTACCTGTCTGTGACAGAATTGTCTCCTAAAAGGTGTTGCATTTGTATTTGTGGAGTAAATGGGTGAGGATGACATTTTTTTTTAAGCTTTTATTTATATGAGAGAGAGCACATGAGAGGGGTTAGGGTCAGAGGGAGAAGCAGACTCCCTGCCGAGCAGGGAGCCCGATGCGGGATTCGATCCGGGGACTCCAGGATCATGACCTGAGCCAAAGGCAGTCGCTCAACCAACTGAGCCACCCAGGCGCCCTGAGGATGACATTTGTTTGGACTACCTTCTGGGAGGGAAAAAGATTGCCAAGTTGAGGTGTCATCCATGAAAATCATGGAGTTTTCTCTCTTGTGTATATGGCAACAGGTAGAAGCAAGATGGCAGCAGCCTTCCACCTTCATCACACCTGAAAGATTCTTTCAGTTTGTTCCCTATGTCTGACAAATGTTTTTTGAAGTCTAACGATAGATTGCAGAGTTCATAAAAATGACAGGCCACTGCATAGGATATTTTCTATTTCAAATACCCCAAAATATTAATCCATGCCATGAAGTTTTCCTAGACTAAGTGAAACCATTACTCTTACAATGTTACCTTATGTTTTCTTAAATATCTCATTCAGAATGGGGTCTTCTTAATTTCTTGTGTATTTATAATTAACCGTGGCTTTTTCTAAATTACACTTAAGATTATTTCCCTTCTAATTCCTTTCCCCACCACAATCTCTCCATTAAATAATACTTGTAAGCATACTAACAATTATCTACATGTTGCAGGGAAATGGCTCCTTAAAGAGATCCTCCAGTGAATCAAGCCCATATTTTAAAAAATTAATTAGTTAATTCCAGTATAATTAATGTACAATGTTAGGTTAGTTTCAGGTGTACAATATAGTGATTCAACAATTCTATATGTTACTCAGTGCTCATCATGATAAGGGTAATCTTAATCCTCTTCATCTATTTCACCCATCCCCCCATCCACCTCTCCTGTGATAATCACCAGTTTGTTTTCTATAGCTAAGAGTCTCTTTTTTTGTCTTTTTAATTTGTTCATTTGTTTTGTTTCCTAAATTCCACATATGAGTGAAATCATATGGTATTTGTCTTTCTCTGACTTATTTCACTTGGCATTATAACTTGTAAATCTATCTATGTTGTTGCAAATGGCAACATTTCATTCTTTTTATGGCTGAGTAATATACCACAGTGTGTGTGTGTGTGTGTGTGTGTGTGTGTGTGTGTGTGTCTTTATCCATTCATCTATGGATGGACACTTGGATTGTCAAGCCTATATTTGAAAGGTTGTCTATATTAAAATATATCAAATGATTATCCATCCAAATGATGAATATCAAAAGTAATATGGATGAAAGCATCTTTTTAATTGCAATGTTTTGGGGCTCCTGGGTGGCTCAGTCATTAAACGTCTGCCTTCGGCTCAGGTCATGATCCCAGGGTCCTGGGATGGAGCCCCGCATCAGGCTCCCTGCTCAGCGGGAAGCCTGCTTCTCCCTTTCCCACTCCCCCTGCTTGTGTTCCCTCTCTCGCTGTGTCTCTCTCTGTCAAATAAATAAATAAAATCTTTTTAAAAAAATAAATTACAATGCTTTGTTCAAATGTGTTATTAATACCTATTAGAACTGTCTCGTCATGAAACAAGCCAGTTAACCAAGTAATAGGTTATCTTTAACTTGAGCCATTATGGTTATCCACAGTCGATCTATATTTAGCTGCAAGTTGGGTTGACTGCTCTCAGGGATTTCCTCAAATTGTGAGACAATCTGGTTTTATTCATTTGAATTTCCTCATTTTGCAGGCAAGAAAACAAGAGAGGTGAAGTCACTTACCCAAGTGTAAGTGCTTGAGCCATGATGCTCTTGCCTTTAATGATGACATACTTTTTCAGGAATCATGTGAGCTTTGGCCTTACCTGTATCTGGGCTACCGTTAGCACTTCAGCTCATTTTGGTTGTTGTTTTCTTGTATGTCATGGCCAGGAAATGCTCTCAATTTCATATACAATAATAACTCCACACTGTCAAGAGATCTAAATAATGAATCTATCAATATCCTGATGGCTCAATATTCAAATGATGGCTTTACTTGGTACTCAAGTTCACTATGTTTTCTCAGGGTAAGTTGAACTGGGTGTTGAATTGAGAGTGTTAGTATGCTCTGATTTAATACCTAAACTAGTTATGAAAGGGGAAAATATTAGAAAATTATTTTATAATAATTCACAATGTCTGACTATATAATTTGAAATCAAGGAAAACCTATCCTTACCACTGCAACATCTATAACATTAATATATTTAGAATTCTAAAGACAGATATTTTCTTGTTTCTAAGGAAATATTTTCCTTAAATAAGCATTCAGTAGATATTTTTTACTCTTTGGCTGTCTATACTATGTGAAATAATTCAGGACACTTTCCTGACCAAATTAAGTAATCTAAACTGTTGATGACAGAATGGGTGAATAACTGTAGATTCAATCAATTACTGATGACTTGGTCCCTCAGTTTATCTTTATCAGTGTATACCTTAGAATGGGTCAAGTTAGTTTGTTTAAAAAAATCTGCATTGGAAACATACCTGATTTTCTTTGGTACTTTTTGGTTATCTTTACTGAGATTACCAAGTCTGTTAAATTGTAAATATCCCCTTTTCTTTACAGTCTCACCATTAAAATACTCTAGTCCTAAAACTCCCAATTTAGAGAAATTAATTGTGTCATATTCTAAGTATAAAGAGGAATAGATTATGTGATTTAATAGGACAGAAACATCAGAGCAGTGATATACAGTGAAATTATAATGTATTGATCTGTTTTACCTCCAAACCATAGTTGCTAATATTGAAAAATAATATAGTTCCAAATGCTATGGCTTGCATATCAGAAAAAAAAATATTTCATTTCCATAGGCTTTTTGATATTCGGTTTCCTATTCTACTGAAAACTTCATCTGGTCCTTGGAAAACACAGGAAAATCTCTCTTGATGGAATTTCATGATATATAAAAATGAGGTAACATTTTGAACTGGTTTATTACATCTCTTACATATGTGATTAACAGGTATACAAGAAATAGTGCTATCTAAATGGAAAATATTTCTTAAAGTTGCATTTGCATATAATCATATGCTTGCAAATAGCTTTATGAAATCTGAGCATTTTCTCCATCCATTGAAAGTGTTCAGCATGCTCCCTGGCATATAAAATGGCCCTTAAATGTTAGTTATTATCACTATCTATGAAATAAGGGAGTTGAATTAGATCCACATAACATATCACAATAAGCTAAATTTATTTTCCTTTTCTGAAGTCTTTGTTCAATATATTTCAAGCTACATATCTGATTCTAGATAAGGCATATGATGTTCTCATAGGGAAATTTTAATTTTTCAAAGATTCTCTTCTTTTACTTTATTCTTGAAAAGTGCGAACAGTGATTGTCACAAAACAAACCAGTTTATCTCTTTCCCTCAGAGCAGACATTCTTGTGCATGTGCATAGGTTTGGGATTAGTAACCAGGACTTTTGAGTTTGGGTCATTTGAGCTCTCTCAAGCCAATAGCAGCTAAAGAGCTTTGATTCATCTAGCCAATATGTAGACAATTCCAGGCCCACTCCAAGACATCAAAAGTGGAATTTTAACCTGTGAATTGAAGGGACTTTTGCTCCTCCAGTTTCCCATGCAGAATATTTAAGAATTATGTTTTAGAATAATTTCCCCAATAGGATGCTAGGCTTTGGAGATACAAGTAAAATATCCTTAACTTTAAGGCAATTAACATTGAGAACTCCTTATTTATAATACATTATTTAGCATAGTATCATATTATATCATCTAATAATTGGATTAGTCTGATGGGAGGTATATGTGGTGATATAGATGTAGGGCAACATATCACAAAATAGGTGAAGAGGAAATCAGAGCTTTACAAGTTTAAATTTAAAGAATGAGTTTGAATTTGAAGATGAAGAAAATGGAAAGAGGAAGAGATGAGAGGAGATGGAAAAGCACATCTTAATCTAAAAAAGATGGGAGCAAAGGCAAAGAAATAAAGTGAGAACACAGCACTTGTGGGACATCGGCAAGCAAACTCAACGGGTCAGTATAGCAGCAGCATCAATCACTGGACAGCTGGATAATCATTTTTATAGATTTTAGACTTCTATAGCCAAAGCCTGTAACCTACTGGAAAGCATCTGAACATCTCACCACCCAATCAACTGGGTATTTCTCTTTTTTTGAACTCTGGCAGCCACTGCTGCATATTTAATTAGCCTATTATACATGAACTTCCCTGTCCCATTTTTAAAAATTCCTTTGTCTTAAAAATTAAGCCTTATTGCTTTACTTTTCACATACATAAACTCTTTGAGGGCAGAGTTGAAACATAATAATATATATATGCCCTACATTACCTACGTGCTGCACATGGGGTTGATATTTGGTAGTATTTTTCCTTGGACTACATACTTTGTGTGGATATTTGTTTTGCTTTATTATTTGTTTTGATTTTGATTCATTAATTTCCCCTACGTTTATTTGTGTCCCTCCAAACAAGATATATTGGGGTCCCAAACTCTAGTACTTACAAACGTGATCTTATTTGGAGATTGTTAAAGAAACAATCACATAGGGTGCCTGGGTGGCTCAGTCAGTTAAACGTCTGCCTTCAGCTCAGGTCATGATCCCAGGGTCCTGGGATCGAGTCCCTCTTCTCCCTCTGCCTCTCTCTCTCTCTCTCTCTCTCTGTCTCTCATGAATAAATAAATAAAATCTTTTAAAAAGAAAAAATAAACAATCACATTAAAATGAAGTCATTAGGATAGGACCTAATCCAATATGACTGGTGTCCCTATAAAAAGAGGAAATTTGGAAATCGAGAAACACATAAAGGGAAGATGTTAGAAGACACAAGGAGAAGAAGGCCATTGACAAGCCAAGGAGAGAGTCACAGTACAGATTTTTTCACAGTGGTCAGAAGGGACTATCCTAGCCCACACCTTGATTTCAGGATGTCTGGCCTCCAGACTGTAAATTTCAGTTGTTTAAGCCACCCAGGTTGTGCTACTTTGTTATGGCAGCCCTAGTAAACTCACACAGTCTCTAAAATGACTTTACAATCCTATTGAAATACTTCCACTACATAAAACAAAACCAAGTCATATAAGGCTTAAAGTTTGTCAAATGCCCTACACTTCTGAGCACACCAGCCAATTATTCAACCTCTTTTAATTTATATTAGAAGACCGGGACCATAGGTGTGATGGTTTCTTTATATGTTAACTTGATTGACCATGGGATGCCCAGATTAAACATTATTTCTGGGTGTGCTTTGACGGTATTTCCAGATGAGATTAACGTTTAACTCAGTAAATTAGATTGTCCTTTCCAGTGTGGGTGGGCATCTTTCAACCCACTGAGGGCCTGAAGAGAACAAAAGACAGAAGGAAGAAGAATTAGCCCCCTTTTTCCATGCATCACTACATGAGCTGGGGCATCTCATCTCATCATTTCTTACCCTGAGACTGGTATTTACACCATGGGCTCCCTTGGTTCTCAGGCCTTCAAACTTGGACTGAATTACACCATTGCTTTCCTGGGTCTTCATCTCATAGATGGCAGATCATGGGATTTCCTAGCTCCATAATCACACGAGCTAATTTCTCATAATAAATCTCTCTCTGTGTCTCTACATCTATTTTTAAATATATAGAGACAGACAGACAGACAGATGGAGACAGAAACAGAGAGAGACAAAAAAGAGAGTGAGAAAGAGAGAGAAAGAGAGATCCTATCCTATCAGTTCTCTTTCTCTGGAAAACCCTGAGAAATACAATGGGTGATAAATGGGGAAAATGTCACCATGTACTTCACCATTTCAAATATATCTCGTGCTTAAAACAGAAGTTTTATAAATACCTGCAAAGGTTATTTGTCAGTCAATTGCCAGTTGTCAATCATTTCTCAATTACTTATGTATGAATTATTCAGAACTGGTTAATCTCAGACTGATTTCTTTTTGCCTCCGAGCATACATCTGATCTCACTCTCTGTTCCAGCAATTGATATGTGCTTAGGGAATGCAGACTAATCTTAATATTAGCCTGAACAAACACTTAGAAGGCTAAATCTGTTTTCTAAAAAAAAAAAAAAAAATGCATTCCCCAAGACAAATATGTATCATCTCTGTATCATCAGATATTTTGGATTATTTAATGCAATGGCTCATTTACTTGATAATCAAGAGTATAATAATCTCTGTGCTTACACTGTTATAACTTGAGGTTATAAATTCTTAATTGTCACATGTTTTTCCTTTCAGTTTTCTGTGGTGCTCAGAACAGCATTACATGGACAGCTGATACAGGTTGGACAGAAGAAGTCTATCCTGCAGTTTTAGCTACTTGGGTTAGGAGACGTTAGTGTGTTCAAGTATTAGCTCTAACAACCCTGCCTCCTCAGGTCATGATCCTGGAGTCCCGGGATTGAATCCTGCACCGGGCTCTCTGCTCAGCGGGGAGTCTGCTTCTCCCTCTGACCCTCCCCCCCTCATGTGCTCTCTCTCTCTCTCTCAAATAAATAAATAAAATCTTTAAAAAAAAAAAAAAACCTGCCTCCTTGGTGATTGTGCATACCTGAGCACAAGTGGAGTCCAACCTGCCATTTCGCACAATATATCATCCATCTTCTGAGCCCTCATTTCTGATACTCATATGGATAATTAATTCAAGTTAGATGTGTTGATAATCTCTTTCCTAAACATTTTCTGAATTTGGGCTCAGTGAATAAATCCATTTTTGTACGTGCTTACATCTTATTATGTTCAGAATCTGTGTGTGACCAGACTTTCTGGTTTATGAACCAGGAAGCAGATAGGGCAGATCAATAAATATGAGAGAAAGGAAACAAATATTCAAAAAAGAGAGACTATTTGCTGAGTTTCCCAACCATTGGTTTAGTTGCTTTCAGAAGCCCTGCTGAAATTCTGCCCTTGAGTTTTATGAGACTTCTTTATGTCCTTATAAATTTTACCTGTTTGATGAAATTAAGCTAATACAGAAATCATTGATCAAAACTCCTTATTTTATAGATGAGGATTTTGAGATCCAGGGAAGTTAAGTTGTGGGTCCAAGTTCACAAAGAATTCATTTTGGAGCTAGGAAAAGGACACATTCCTCCAAATTCCCAGGCAATGGCTCATTTTGAGGTCATTGTTCAGTGCAGTTCTCTATCCTTTAAAATATCACAGTTGGAAACTAATAACTAGTAAATAGATCTCTTAGTAATATATTTATCATTCACTGGCTGGCTTCCTACTATGTGCTATTTGCCTTTTAGAGTCTAGAGATATAGCAGGGCCCTCTAGACAAATGAGGTGTCTGAACTCACAACATTTATATTGTAAAAATTATACTCTATCATTGGTGTAGTCAAGATCTTTTGAATTTTTCTGGTAGTCTGGATAGATCTGTACCAACATCTCTCTTTTGTTGGTCCTTCCTGAAATAAAGTTCATGAATATACAAAATGGCGTGCTGAAGCCACAGGTATAGTTTGGTGCCCATAGAATGCAGAGAAGCCAGCTGTCTCCCAGAAAACAACAGGAAAGGGAAATACAACATAAGGCATTGGAGAGTGTATTTACACAATGTGTGCCCCACGGCTCAGTCCTGTCTAGTATGTCAGCACACTGAGAAAGTTTAGAGAATTTTAGCCCTTCAGAGAAAATAGTGGTTATAAATACAGACTAACCTTCTTGCCTCTTTTTTCTTTGAGTCTTGTCATGAATCTGTCACTAATTGCTGTATACATCTTGGCATCAATCAACTGACATTTATGCCCTAGTATTTAGGATTCTCCATATTTTAAAACTAAATGCTACATTTACAACACAATCATTTCAATTCCTTCACCTTGAATTTAAGGTCTTCCATGATCTGACCATAGGTACAATTATACCCTCCTATGTATAAAAAGAATTAGCAACTGGTAAGTGAAAGAAAAAACAAAAATCTCATTCTGTTATTTCCCTTCAAATTACACACACTCAAATTACTACTACCCCCACCCTGCCTTTGTGGTTCCTTTCCATCTGTGCCTTCGCCTCTACAATTGGATGATTTGAGAATACCTCCTTCCTGTCTCTGAACTTTGATAGCATCGCCAACAGCTGATATTCCACCTTTGTTTTTTGGGGATAGGGCCATTTTAAAGACACTGAATATTTCAGATACATGCTGGCCTTGCCTTCTTTATTACTAGGGTATCTACCTGTGTGACCATCTTCTGGCCAACAGATCATGAGAAGTCTGCTAGGAAAGAATTTCTTCCATGGTAATATTAACATGCATAAGGAAAGTCCCTTTCCCTTCCTTACTTCTTCAGTTGTAGAACTGAGACACTATCATATGGATTTTCTCTAGCCAACTCGCCACTCTCATGGGGTTTTTGAGGCAATCTCAGAAATGT
Organism: Leptonychotes weddellii; assembly: GCF_054177405.1. NCBI lineage: Eukaryota > Metazoa > Chordata > Mammalia > Carnivora > Phocidae > Leptonychotes > Leptonychotes weddellii. The sequence continues at coordinate 37,318,249 of NC_138369.1, forward strand.
CCATTCAGAGGCATACCATTATTAAGCCACTCAACCAATCCAGGTGCCACCTTCCCCCAGAACTCCTATTACATAGAAAGAGTGAATCTTTATTTTAAAGTCACCTTTATCTAGGTATTTTTTTTACTTGTCACTCCAGACAAATCCATACTGATATTAGACTAGAGTATCCCTTTACTTGTACCTTTATATGTTTAGCCTTTTATATCTCGTACTAAAATTACTTATAACTTACATGTACATTGTAGTTTACATAGTTAAGTAAGGTGTTGTTCTCCCCATGTTAAATAAAAACACACTGAAGCTTGAAGCATTATTCTGTCTCAAGTCACACCACTAGAGAGGGGTAATGCTGATTTTAATCTCATAGTATACTTGAGGTTTGGCTTTTCTTGGATAATTAACCAGATGCTGGTGATTTTTAACAATGCTGTATTTTCATGGGTTCCCCTTTGACAACCTTCCTTCCAGCAAGTTATGTTTATATGAATGTTTGTTGATTGGTAACTTTCTGACTTATTCTATAGCTATGCTTGGCCATGACATCCTTATGGTGTAATCCTATACATGGTTCATAGTCCATAGTATTCTCCAGAATATGTGAGAAGCAGGATAACTTAGTAGTTAGGTATATGGGTTGGGTCACAATGTGGGATTTATACCCTGACTCCACATTAGCTGTACACCCAAGACAAGGTAAAAGTAGAAATTATGTTAGAAATCAGCTTTTATTGTGGGATGTCACTTAAGCATTCGTGTCTTTCTAACCCCTGAACAAAGCATAAAAGACCCAGGATCTTAGGCACATCAGGTGCTCAAAATGTGTTTAAACAAGTGAAATGTTATAGATAAAAACCACCTAAGCTTTCTTTCATTGAGATTGGAATTTAGCAGCACAGATTTCCTGGAAAGAATACACAGAGGCAAATATCAGATACTGGGTTATGTTGGTTACTAACCCAGCCTTTCTATCAATTCTCACCTATATCTCCCAATATCACAGGAATTCTGATTAAGGCAAAATATCTTGTGTAGCCTCAAAAATGTTATAGTGCTAAAGCTTTGATAGGGTTTTCAATTCTATAAAAATGCATAATTGCCCACAGTGTGATCTCTTTTAGGTCTCAATCCCAGGGGCTCAGTCTAAGTTTTCTTGCCATGTTAAACACATATAGCTCACCCTAACAGGTTTATCTCTCTCTTTTTTTTTTTCTTTTTCTCTTAATAAGCATTTTTGTGTGTGTGGCCACATTTCCTTTCAAAGTCTTATTTGCTCAATGAGACACAAGAATCCAGTTCTTTTGAGAAAAAAAAAGCAAATTAAGAAGTTATTAAAGCATGTATTGCCTCTTGACAAGCCCCTCTGGATCCATTTGCGCTTATGACCATGGTGAGTCTTCAGAAAGGTTTTTTATTCTACGAACCACTGAGCCCTTCCAAGCCACATGCTGTTTGATAATTAGGGGCTATATTATCTGTGATAGAAATCAGTACTGAAGAAAACAGCGAAAGAGACTAATAGAGACAGCCAGCTGTTGTTTTTCTGCCACTGTACGGGTAGACTTAAACTATGTCGCCATCCAAATGTATTTTGAACCAGAACCTTTCCTCACAGTAATGTGATGGCAAACAGAACACTGTTCCATCCCGGATGTATTACCATAGCAATTGCTAACATCTGTGTGGGCTTTACAATTTACAATGTCCTTTTATATTATTTATCTTATTTAATCCTTACAATATAACTGTAAAGTAGGAAAATGTGACCTCATTTTAAAGGTGAAACAAGTATGTGTGATTTGATGTGGCTTGTCCAAGATTCAATGATGGATGTAGAACTATCTGGCTTCTGTATGGTTCTTTCTCATTGTCATCCTCATCTATGCTTATTTTAATAACTGTGGGAAACTCCAACTGGTTCTTCTTTATTTTGTGGCATGTGTTGTGCTGGAAGTTCTACTTTTGCCTAAAGTAGGAGTCATTTGAATCATACCAGCCCATGCTCTCCATTTAGCCACTCTGGATTGGGGATCATTGGCCTGTTGACCCATTGAGTAATGGGTCAGTCCAAATTAACTGGTTAATTCCAAACTGCTATCCCTACTGAGCTAACAGGAACAGAGGATCTTATGGCACTAGTCCTTAAGAGAAACTTCAAAGCAAGACAACACAGATGGCTGTTTTAGAGATTTCTCTTTCGATAATTGCCTACTCACCACAGTTTACTATCTTTGGATTTGGACAATATTTAAGATCAAGTTTTACCAAATGAAGGGACATCTAGGAACTTTTTAGAAATTACTCATCTTGTAGTTTAATTCCTCTGCAGGAATGTTTCTCAGTTTTATTAATCTTTGCATTGCTCTGGAAGCCAATCCTGCTGGTCTAGCAGATCCTGCTTCCTGGCAGCCGGGACATATATTTATAATCGTTACTTCAGTTCCTTGAAGGCAATCTTTAGACTTTATTGATTGCTTTACACCAGTTAACACCCACCTGGCATCCTTGTATTGTACCTTACAATATTGGCGAACAGTTTTAGCATCCTCATCTTTCATAGAGCACATCCACAAGTGAAGAATATATGATTATTCTAGTGGGAACACAAGTGCTGGTATCCTTACTATTCCTGATGCTTCCTTCCTGTTGATAAAGAGTACAGATAGGCTGCTGTTTTTACACCATTGTCACCTACTAGCACTTCTTGGAAATGTAATGGTAAGGTACTACGGGCAATACTGAAAGATGTATTTCAAAGTAAATTTATTCCTTTAATCCTATCCTTGATGTTTCTTCTCCTTTCTTCTTTCCTTCCTTCCTACCATCCCCTCTGGGGTTGGCTCTGATGCCCTACAGAAATTTAAGAGTGGAATTAATCCCAGAGGAACTTTGGTTTAATTAAATAATCTTTGTTCTCATTTTAAATTAATATTATACACCAGGTATAGCAAAAATGATATAAAAACAAGATTTTTTTTCTCTTCCAACATATGTGGCTTTATTAATATTTCAAAGATCTGGGATGCTTTTTTTTTCTAGTTTTTCACAGTGACTTTTTCTTAAGCTTGGAATGTATGCTTTGGACAACATTATAAATGGTTGCCAAAGACACTTAGGATGGCCCTGAGAAGAAGGCCTAGTCTGCAAAATTACAGTGAAATAATTAGCATAGAATCAGTATCTTGTAGGTGTTGCTGCTAGAGTGAGAGTCACAATGACCTTCTCTCACTTTTGAAAAAAAAAAAAAATGCCTAGCTTATTCTCCTTGCAAGCCTTAATACTTTCTAGCCTGGTACCTGGACTTTTGTTTTCCATTATCTTTGTGTGCATGATTCCTCAAACATCAGAGCTCAACTCCAATATCATCTCCTCAGAGAAGTAAAGACTCAGAGAAGTCTCCTCCTGATCATTCTAATATAGATCTCTGTTATTCTCTATTATTGTACTGCATATGTCATTCATTTCAAGTATTTTTATTTTTACTTGCTTTTGTCTTTTTTTCCCAACAAAATATAATCTTCATGAGTCTAGAGACCTTGTAGTGGGGACTGGTACATTGCAGGAACCAATAAATATTTGTTGAATGAGCAAGTGAAGTGTTTCCTCACAATGAGTCTGAATTATTAGCATTACAGATAGGGATCTGAGATGGGGGAATACAAAGAGGTGTGACATTCTGAAGCTATTCACATATATGTTTTAAATTTTTGTTCAGATTTATTGAGTTGTGATTAATAAGTGGTTGCATATGCGAATTGTACAATTTGCCAGGTTTTGATATTTGTTTACAGACATAAATCATCACTAGAGTTAAGCTAATGAACATAACAGTTATGCTCCCCCCACTGTCACTTTGTCACTCCCTCTCCTTTGCCCCCCCCACACACATCATCAGACAAACACTGTATGTTTTTGTCACTAAAGATTAGTTTTCATTTCTAGAATTTCCTGTAAATGGGATCATAGAATGTGTAGGGTTTATTGACCTGGCTTTTTACACTCAACATAATTATTTTGAAATCCATCCATGCTGTTGCATGTATCAATAGTTCATTCATATTTGTTGCTGAGTAAATATCCCATACCACAGTTTGTTTATCCATTTACTGTTGATGGAAATTTTGGTTGTTTCCAACCCAAATAAATAAATATTTGGATTGTTATATCATCTTATTGAATTGATTTTTCATCATAATCCAATAACCCTCTTTATCCCAGGTAACATTTTTGTTCTGAAATCTATTTGGTGTGATATCAATATAAGTCCTCCAGTTTTGTATTGATTAATGTAGGCATGATATCTATTTTTCTATCCATATACTGTCAACCAATTTGTGTATTTTAAATGGGTTTAAAATAATACTTCTACTGCCAGCTAAGGTATTTATCCTTCTCCTAAAAACAACTAGGAAACTGGACAAAATGTGAAACAACTTTTTCTGCATTTGAACATTATTCAGTGCAGATCAGCAACACCTGACAGAGTGAACAAGTGAAGTGAGTTCGAAATTGCAACAGTTGACTATATGGAGAGTGTGTGTACCTAGCAATAGAGGAGGAGGAAACTAAGACAGAGTCTGGTGGACACCCTGAGTTGAGGAAATGGAGCTGGAAGTCCAAGGACGTCAGTGAGAGATTAATAGATTGGTGAAATGTAGGTGTAGAAGTAGCCACTACTTACAAATGAAAAAGAGAAAAAGCTAAAAAGTATAGAAACATGCCATCATTGATCTTGGGAGAACTTTAAGCACCTTAAGGTATGTGTAATTGTGGTCATGAAGAAGAATGGGGAGAAAGAGCAACAGAAGAAAAATATATATCAGTGGTTGAAATTTTTAACATTTGTTAAAAACTAAAACAGATCTAAGAATCAAAACAAAACCCAAGGACGTGATATATAAAGAGAAGTATACCAATGCACATCAGAATCAAGTTGCTGGAAGACAGTGATAAAGAGAACATCTAATTAGCAGTCTGAGAAAAAAAATACACACTACATAAAGAGAAGCAAAGATAAGAATGGCAGAAGAGCTCTCAGAAGAAACAAAACAAGCCAGAAGATAGTGGAGCAACATCTTCTAAGTACTGAAAGAAAAGTCCGTCAACCTAGAATTCTATACAGAGCAGGAATACCTTTCAATAATGAAGATGGAATAAAGACTCCTCGGGAATAAATATGAGGAAAGCATTTATCACCAGCACACATGTGTTAAAAAAACTGTTAAAGTAAATCCTAGAGGCAGAAGGGAAATGATGCCATATAGAAATCTAGATCATTACAGAGAAATGAATATCAATGGAAATGGGAAATTTGTATGTAAATGTATTATATTTTTTCCTATTTTTTAAAGGCTATTAAACAGATAACTGTTTAAAGCAAAAATAGTAACAATATATAGAGTGTGGTTTATAACATGTGGAAGTAAAATATGTAAACAATAGCACAGAGAGTGGTAAAGAAAGTATACCACTGTATGTTTTTTATTATTATTCCAATTAGTTAATATGCAGTGTTATATTAATTTCAGGTGTACAATATAGTGATTCCACAATTCCATACATCACACAGTGCTCATCACAAGTATACTCCTTAATCCCTATCACTTGTTTAACCCATCTCCCCACCCACCCTCCCTCAGATAACCATCAGTTTGTTCTCAATAGTTAAGAGTCTGTTTCTTGGTTTGCCTCTCTTTTTAAATTTTTTTCTCTTTGCTCATTTGTTTTGTTTCTTAAATTCCACATATGAGTGAAATCATACAGTATTTGTCTTTCTCTGACTGACTTATTTTGGTTAGCATAGTACTGTTTAGCTCCACCCATAACATTGCAAATGGCAAGGTATCATTTTTTTTATGGCTGAATAATATTGCACTATGTATATATATTTTTCCATTCTTGGCTATTGTAAATAATGCTGCTATAAACATTGGGGTGCATGTATCCCTTTGAATTAGTGTTTTTTTCATTCTTTGAGTAAATACCCAATAGTGCAATTACTGGATCATAGGGCAGTTCTGTTTTTACCTTTTTGAGGAACCTCCATACTATTTACCAGAATGGCTACACCAGTTTGCATTTCCACCAACAATGCACAAGGGTTCCTTTTTCTCCACATCCTCACCAATACCTGTTGTTTCTTGTGTTGTTGATTTTAGCCATTCTGAGAAGTGTGAGCTGAGATCTCATGATAGTTTTGATTTGCATTTCCCTGATCACAAGTGATGTTGAGCACCTTTTCATTTGTCTGTTGACAATCAGTATGTTGTCTTTGGAAAAATGTCTGTTCATGCCTTCTACCATTTTTTGGGTGTTGAGTTTTATAAGTTCTTTAATATATCCATTGTATTTTTAAAATAATATGCTGAAGTGGCATAATAGTACTTAAACATAGGCTTATTATAATACAAATATATGCTGTAATCTCCAAAGCAAGGTGTTGCTAATCCATCAAAATAAATAAAATGGAATTATAAAAACTATACTTAATATAAAAGAAAGCAATAAAAGAGAAAAAAAAGTGACTTAAAAGCAGATATCACATAGGAAAAAAAAAAGCAAGATATAGTATATTGAAACCAAAGCTTGTCAGTAATCATAGTAAATATAAATGAATGAAACTCCAAATTAAAAGCAATGATTGTCAAATTGTATTTAAAAAGAAGCAAGCAAGATCCAACTCTATGCTGCCTATAGCTACTTTGCTACAGCACTCCTTTTACATCTTTAAATTATACCAAACAAAAGTACTAGTTGTAGAACAAACACACACACAAATCACCAGATTGGAATTACAGATAACTCAGTATAAAACTAATTAATTAAAAAGATAATAACATTTGAACACAATTTGTAAATATAGCCTAAAAGCATAGGCTTGAGATAAGCAACATTCTGACTCTCTACTTATCTGATTTCTAACTCCTTCATTCCTTCTGAATATACCCTCCAGTCTAATTCACACCCAGCTGTTTAAATTTTCCCTTTACCCATCCTTATCACTCCTTTGTGCCTTTGCATAGACTGTTCTATCTGCCTGGAATCCCCTTTCCACACCTCTACATCTGCATAAATTGTGTTCATCTTTCAAGATCTGGTTCAGATGGTACCTCCTGTTTGAAGACTTTCTGACTTTCTCCAGGTGTTGACTTATACTTTTTAATGATACGTGGTTATTTTTTAATCAAAGCATCTTCTTTAACCATTGATATGACCCTTGAGTCAAGAATACCTTTTTTTTTTAACATGAAAGAAACTAGGGATGAGAAATTAAATGAATTTGGGAAACTCACATGATAACATATGCCAGAATCAGGATTTTATCACTAATCTTAGCCAATAATAATTATTAAAATTTCTTAATAATCGACAAGGATGCATATTGTCACAACATTCTTTCTCACTGAAGTAATTATACATTAAATAAGCTAATGGAAATTCTCTCTGAGCTTCTTACAAGGTTTATCATGGATGGGTAATCCATGCCAGCTCTAGGCAGTCTCCATTAAATCAGACTAAATAGTATACTGTATGTATGTGTATACAAACAGTATAATACTATTCAAATGTTTTTATGAAAAAAAAGAGATTCACTGCTTATAGTCCTCTATCACCTTTTCCTTGTATCTAGGGGAAAAAAAAAAAAAAAGAATAAGCAATTGCAAGAATGGAGTTACAAGTGCCGGGGTCAGCCAGTAGCATTGTAGAGGAACTGACTTAAAACAACTTAGCTTTTCATGAGAAATGATATAGCTGAACTCCCAACTTACACAGAATGATACCAGACTGGACTCATCACTTTCATTTTTCTTCTTATCAGAAGTAACACTTTTGCAGTAGGGAATTTGCTCTCTACCGGGTGTCTATTATATGATATAACTCTGATCTTGACCCCCCCCCAATTACAATAGGGTAGATATAGCTTGCTGAGATTTAATTCAGGATATTCCAAGAACCTCAGAAAATAGCTGGTGAGGAAAGGGAGTGATGGGCCAGAAGTGAATGATACAACTTGGTTTTAGAATCAGTCTTTCCAGTGATGTTGACAAGCAGGCTAAGTCACAATTTCTGATTGGCAAACTTCTGTCCCATTTGAACTGGTATAGCTCTCCAAGGCATAATGATGAGATTCGTAAGACATATCAGCAGAAGATTCCAGATATTGGTGATACTCTTCAAGTCATGGGCAACATCTTCATTTGTTTCAGGTTTCCATTAAACACTCTGTGATAGACAAGTTTATCAGCCATGTGTTTGGGTTGTATGAAAGCAGGATCCTAGCCAACAATCAGAAATATGAAGAGAGGCTCTAGATATGACAAGTAGTTCATCTCCAGGCATATCATAGACTTTGATTTAGGAGCTTAATTTCTTGTTAGCTTGAACTCCTAATTTTTTTTTATCAGTTTTCATTTTAATTGGATTCAATGGCACAGAAACTGCTGGTTGAAGGACTTAAGTGACTACTAGTGAGTAAGTATAGTAAGGACAGGAAACAGTCAACAGTTGGTCATGTTAATTATTTCTATTTTATGGTTAAAAATAGCATGAGCTTTAAGAAAATTTCTAAGTAAAGAGTCTCTGTCTAGCTTTCATCTTTTAAACCAACTAATAATAAAAAGAAGAAAGAAAAGAAAACAGAAAGTGAGATTTTTTTCATAAAATAGAAATAATACACAATCAAGAGAGGGCTAAAAAACCTTTGAAAATTAAAAACTGGACAAGGGAAAAGACCAGAATTTTGTTTATGAATATTTTAGAGTTCTCCAAAACTATCTTATTATCTTCAGGAGGAAAAGAAATTCCTTTTATTGAACATCAAACTACTAATTATCTTGATAGAGCCTTCCTAACTCAACTCCTACCCTCAAACACCATAGTATGTGAGTGTCAGGGGCCAAGTGAGGAAGCATACAGATAAGGTGTCATGGCAGGAATCAGAATGTCAGTGTGGCATAGTATCATTAAAAGTGGATGGCAATTGGGATGCCTGGCTGGTTCAGTCAGTAGAGCATGTGGCTCTTGATCTCGAGGTCATGAGTTCAAGCCCCATGTTGGGCATAGAGGTTACTTCAAAAAAAAAAAAAAAAAGCTTGAAAAAATAATTTTTAAAAAGTGGATAGCAATCAATCTAAATAAGAGGGACCTTTAACAAATGAGGTTTCATTCTGAGCAAAGCCAGAATAGAGATTGAGCACATTTTTCCTGAAAATGTATTCTAAAACAGCAGATTAAGTCCCAAGATGCTGATCTACCTCACACTCCCACCTACTCCCTGACACTATTCTCTAAAAATTATCTGGTCCAGAACAAAAAGTACTCTCATTTAAAAATGAGTAACCACAACAACAAATGCAAAGAACCTATGTAAATTTCTACACAAGAAATAAAAGATGTGGAAAATAGAAGGAAGAAAAACAATTTGAATTATGAAAGCTGTGTAGCAAAGCAGATTTAAATTGAGAGTTATGAGGGGCGACTGGGTGGCTCAGTCGGGGAAGCTTCTGCTCAGGTCATGATCCTGGGATCCTGGGATCAAGTCCCATGTCAAGCCTCATGTCAGGATTCCTGCTCAGTGGGGAGTCTCCTTCTCCCTCTGCTGCTCCCTCCCTGCTCATGCTCTCTCTCACTCTCTCTCTCTCAAATAAATAAATAAAATCTTTAAAAAAATAAAAACAAATTGAGAGTTATGAATAAATAATGAATAAGTTTAACTTAAAATATCTGAAAAATAATGAAAATTAGAATTTCAAAGTTTCAATGAATTTAAAGAAAAGAAAAAGACACAACAGAATTAGAACATAAAAAGTAAACTGAAAGGGATTAGTGAAGCAGTGGAAGAGTTAGACAATGAAAGCACAAATCACATTGAAAGAAAAAAATGGAAGGCACTCTCCAAACCGGAGCAAGGATCAATAAGGTCAGCTTCAGAAAACTTATATGAAGTTGAAGGAAAGATGTGCTTACAATGTTGTGGAAAAAAATAACAGAAGTAGAAGATAGAAGAGAGATAACATGTAAAAAATTGAATTCCCTGAGAGGAAGAAACCAAATAGAAAATGATCTATTACATGTATGGAGGAAACAAAATAGTGATAAAACCAACCAGGTGAGAATGAGGAATGGAGAGATGAATAGACATTGTATCAAACAGGGAACAGAGAAGTGGAATCACTGTGGGACAGTTTATTCTCTCTTACAGGTATGCTTGTGCTCACTCTCTCTCCCCGCCCCATCTAGTAGGAGATATGTTGTATGGATATGACCTTATGCTATGCAGTTGTGAGAGCTGGTTAACATTCTATGCAAAACTGCTGCCACTATCTTTGAGGTAAATACCCAATAGTGCAATTGCTGTGTCATAGGGTAGCTCTATTTCTAATTTTTTGAGGAACCTCCACACTGTTTTCCAAAGTGGTATTTACCCCAAAGATAAAGATGTAGTGAAAAGAAGGGCCCTATGCACCCCAATGTCCATAGCAACAATGTCCACAATAGCCAAATGGTGGAAAGAGCCAAGATGCCCTTCAACAGATGAATGGATAAAGAAGATGTGGTCCATATATACAATGGAATATTATTCAGCCATCAGAAAGGATGAATACCCAACTTTTGCATCAACATGGATGGGGCCGGAGAAGATTATGCTAAGTGAAATAAGTCAAGCAGAGAAAGACAATTATCATATGGTTTCACTTATTTGTGGAACATAAGGAATAGCATGGAGGACATTAGGAGAAGGAAGGGAAAAATGAAGGGGGGGAAATTGGAGGGGGAGATGAACCATGAAAGACTATGGACTCTGAGAAACAAACTGAAGGTTTTAGAGGGGAGGGGGGTGAGGGAATGGGTTATCCGGGTAATGGGTATTAAGGAGGGCATGTTCTGCATGGAGCACTGGGTGTTATATGCAAACAATGAATCATGGAACACTACATCAAAAACTAATGAAGTACTGTATGGTGACTAACATAACATAATTAAAAAAAAATGCTGCCTCTATGTTTGATGCTGGAATCTGAAATCCACAAGGCAGGCAGTTGAGGGGGAAAGATGGACATGATGTAGGAAAGGCATGGACAAACAGGAACCTGTGAGGAATGACTAGAACGAACATAAGGCTCTCACCACCTCCAAGCCTCCAGATTTCATGAGGGGAATGTCCTGTAGGAGAAACTTGGTGCCCTTCCTCTCAGATCTAAACACAAACCTGGCCCAAGAGTCAGAGAAGCTGAAGGAGGCAATAATGCACACGCTGAAGGAACTTGAATCCTACTTCTGCCCAATGCCAAAGAACTAAGATAGAAGAGATGCAACAGCCTGTGAGAGCTACAACAGTTCCAAATGCCCTGCACCAAACTTCTGTGTAGGAAAAAACATATGGCAACAAAATTATGGAGACAGTAAAAAGATCAGTGGTTGTCAAGTGTTTGTGGGAGCGGAAGGATGAATAAATGAAACACAGAGGATTTTTAGGGCAGTGAAATTTTTCTGTATGATGCTATAATGGTGTATATATGTCATTAGACATTTGTCCAAATCCATAGACGCACAACTCTAAGAGTGAACCCTGATGTTAACTGTGAACTATGGATGATAATGAAAATCCATGTGGAGTCATCAATTTTAACAAATGTAACATTCCTGGTGCAGGATGTTGATAGTAGGGAAGGAGACTCACACATGCATATGTGGGGACAGGGGGTTTTAGCCAATCTCTGGACCTTCCACTCAGTTTCACTGTGAACATAAAACTCTTCTAAAAAATAAAGTCTGGTAATAAACACATACACACATATGCCTCAACTTTTGCCTTTTAAATCTCATGTAAAACGTCTCCTTTGTTTCATACTAATCAGATACTATACATATAAGGGACGGAAATCTGGAAAACATTGTCCCAGGTTGACTAAACTGACACAAAATAAATCCACCACAACATGTTAGAGTACTAACTGCCACATCTAAATAGATGTGTATCTTTGAAAGCTAATGATTCAAGGATTCCAGGTGTAAACACATTTTCCAAAATTTAAATTCCATAAATTATAAAGATATCCAGATGTAGTTATAAAAAGTAAAGAAAATCCAAATATTAGGAAAAGGAAAAAATTTTTTCTCTCTCTTTCTCTCCTTTTCTCTCTCTCTCTTTCTCATATGCACACACGTACACATAAACATGAAAAACTTCTAATTATGGCGATAAAATATACTGGTGAAAGCACAGTTATTAAAATAAGACTGACCAGGGTTAGAATTCCTGACTCTCCTGATTATTACTTATGGGATTTTAGGCATGTGACTTAACCTCTTTAAACTCAATTTGCACACACCTACAACATTAATAACAGTAACTTCCTCAGAATAAGAGAGTGAGTAAGCAGATATATGATGCCAAATAATTCTTTGGATCATTTTCCCCATGGAATTATTGGATATCCTTAGCAAAATTACTGAGTTGTGCAGTTTGGGGAGTGGCACAAACACAGACCCAAAGCAACTGGAAAGGGATTAGTTAAGGGCTCAGTCACTGTTTCAGAGACTATTATGTTAATGAAGCCCTTGCACTACACTCTGTGACTGGCAGCTGAAATCCCAACACCTGTTTCAGACAAGAAAGAAGAATTTTGTTGGAAAAAGATGTGCCAAGACAGCTCACAGTTAGGAATCAGAAAATTGCGTTCTAGCCATTGTCATGAATCTTTCTCAGAAGTAGAAAAGCAGAGAAACAATGGTTCCCTACAGGACCACAGGATGATCTCTACTTCCTCCTTAGAAAATTGTCCTCCTCAGTCTGTATTTTAGTGCTGAGTTTTTGTTCTGATTTTAAAGCCATAGATTAATCCCCCCCCCATTTCTGGCACTGAATAAACCTCTACTATGCTAGTTGCAATGATGAACTTAAATGTAACAAGTCCAGGAGCTGATTTCCACATAAGCTTTAGGTTCTGGAAAGAAGCTTCACATCTGGGGAGGAGAAAATAAGTACTTATGTGGATTTAAATTCAGCTATTCCATCAAAGACTTTCTGCAATGTTGGCAGCTTGTATGAAGCAGGTTTATTTATTTATTTTTAGAATACATTTTTTTTTCATAGAAACAACTATATATAATGTAAGGGCAATCATAATTTACTATGGAAAGCCACATGATGCAGTAAACCATCTGAGCACTCTTTTGGCTTCTGTTATAATTTACTTTATTCAAAGCTTTTGGTGAGTTGTGTAGATAGAAGCATTATGAGTTTTTCAATATCTCACTAAATATATTTAGAATGCTTAATTGAAGCTTAACCTTTATTTTGTTGAATACATGTTATCTCTAGCTAATAGTTTTTTTGGGGAAAAAATCCCTTAGGTCAAGGTCTTATATCTAGCTGTTTCTGTTTTCCTTTAAAGCTGGAAAAATGAAGGTTCTGAAATGAATTGATATAACAGAAAATCAACAGAGTAAAGAATAATTTTGATGATTTCTTGGCATGCAATTATATCCAGTACACTTGACGATGAAATAAACAAATAGTTCAAACAAAGCCATTAATTTCCTTCCTATCTACACAATTTTAATTAGAAACATTTAATTAAACTTGGCTAAAATTTCTCAAGATGATTGCAGAATGCATATTTAAGCTATTTGTATGTAAGGAAATGTATTTTTCATCACTTAGTACAATAAATAGCTGCCATTGTAGGTATTTCATGGAGAACATGCTTGTCAAAATTATCTTTATCACAAAATTTATTAGAAGACAAAATTCTCTCAGGGATTATTAGTTATTAAGCTTTTGCTATTTTAATTGTTATAATAAATAAGATGCCCTTTTAATATATTCACCACATTTTATATGATGTCATATTTTTATGGTAAGCAATAAATGTGTTTGATGTTCCTGAGATTATTTCACCACTGGATTTTTTTTTTTTTAACTTTCATTATCATGAGCATTTCTGACATGAATTAAAATGACATGCAAATCTTAACCTCATTTAATTGAGGCAAAATTGCTAAATCAATGAATTCATAAGCCTTTAATCTTTGGGGGCAAACTGATCATTTTCAAATAAATTTGATAGAACTCAGCCAATTGTTTTAGTAGGTCTCTATTTTTTCTGTTACTCCATTACCATTTGTGTGTAGGAAATATGCAAATATCATAGCTTCTCAACTTAATGTTTAGAATAATATTATTGACATCAGTTTCTTGAATTATCTTTATTTGAAGGCACTAAACCATGCTGCCTAGCTAAAGAAACTTTATACACTAATTATTCCTAAGAGGTAGGTCCTCATATGACTCACAAAATGTTTACTAACATATTTTTAAATTTACCTATTTTAGGGTTTCTGTGTTTCCAATTGCATATAATAATAAAGATGACATTTTAAATTTCATCTTTAATAATCACACATCAACACTATGTTTTTATTCTCAGAGTATTGGAAAAGACATTTGGATTTAACCAGAGGGGAAGTTATTTGGACATTTGGAGGGTGCAGCTAGTTAATAGTTGAATTCATGCAATTGGGTTTTAATTTTTTCTAAGTCGTTATTTGAACAAATGCCAATTTTTAAAATAAATGTTTTCTGAAATTCTAAAAGTATCTACATAATTATTAAAAATATAAATACTTTAGAAATATTAGCAAAGGTAATTTCATGCAATTCCACATTATTCTCCTCAAAGATACAGAACTTTGAATAGTTTGATCCATATTTCTCCACATTTTTACTATATGCATCTTTTATTTTCTAATAAAAATAGTGTCATGTACATATTAGTTTGCAGCTGATCCCTTTCATTTAGTAATATATTTTAGGCATGAATAAATTTGGTATTTATTGGATTTTTTAAAATACTTGGTTAGTTTGAGCACAGCCTGAGACTTACATGGCTATTCTAAATGTGAAAAAAGTCATTTCTGTTTTCTAATTTCAAGTCTTCAATTTATTCTTATAAACACCCAGAGTAAGCAACTCTTGATCTATGAAATGTATCTTGAAATGTGTGAGGCCATTGAATAAACTAATTTGCCTTTCTCTCTGTATGCTTGTTGAAATCTGCCTTAAAAATTGTCCTGGCTTTAGTTTATTGACTTTATTGTGTCAAGCTAATTGTATTGTAAATATAATAGACTGTTAGACTTTTGAATATCCCAAATTTGTAATTACCACTCTCATATAAACTTAATGACCACCTACAGTGTGCCCAGAGTATTATAGGATTTCTGCTTTTCACCCTAAAATATTCTATGAAGCGAATATTATTTTTATCCCCATATTACACTGAGGAATAAGAGGCAGAAGTTTAAATTTGTCCAATGCTAATACTTCTTTTTTTTTTTAAAGATTTTATTTATTTATTTGAGAGAGAGGATGAGAGGAGAGAGAGAGCACATGAGAGGGGGGAGGGTCAGAGGGAGAAGCAGACTCCCCGCTGAGCAGGGAGCCTGATGCGGGACTCTATCCTGGGACTCCAGGATCATGACCTGAGCGGAAGGCAGTCGCTTAACCAACTGAGCCACCCAGGTGCCCCAGTGCTAATACTTCTATTCAAAGAAGCCAGGATTTGAAAAGTGGCAGTTATCATCTTACTAGTCTATATACCTAAGTGTTATGTTCCCAGTCACCCATATAACACAATCCCTTTCCACAATAAATGAGTTCTGCTAAGCTTACTTATTAGGTAAATGAATAATATGTGCACAAACACTACCCTTTCCACCTCCTTTTTTAAAACATATAATTCACCTTTATACCTAGAAACATAACAATTTTCTTAAGTCTTAAAACTTCAGGGATGTTTGCTAATGACTGCCACCCTTAAAGCTAATTCAGTAAATATTAAGAATAATCATCTACTGAGCCTTTCCTAAAGTGTGTTCCATGAATTTTTCATGAGAATATAATAGATGTTACTTACACAATCATTATTTTGTGGAGAGAGGGACCCTGAAAATAGACATTGTGAGCCTCTAAAATGGAGTTCAACTAGGCTGCTTTTCAGTTTTGGTTTTTGAAATACTTGATTACATAACCCTTTTCTTTTTCAGAAAAATTTTAAGTATTGTGTTCTGCAAAAAAGTTTTTGGAAAAATGCTTCTTCATTCTATAATCACTAGAGAACACAAATCCGAATTAAAATAACATAACATAGATTCGAATCACTATTTCATACTTTTTATGTATTTTAACTTAGTTTCAGTTTAAGCTTTTATAAAGTAGTAACAATAATATGTATTCCATAAAATTTTGTAAAATTAAAATTAGCAATGTATATGGGCAGATTTGTGGAGTACCACAAATTATTTGCTACTCTTTCCATTAATTTCTATTAGAGTCTCATGGATCTGGGCTAGAGTGTAACTAACTGCATTAACGAATAAATTATGGTGGAAACTGTATTCCCTTCAAAAAGGCTAGCAGCTTTTGACTTGGTGTTGTGAAAGCAAGTCATCAGTCATGGTATAAAAGTACTGTGATACCCTGTAATGTAAGTCCTGACCATTGGCTTTTGTTTTGTAATACAAATGCCTCACTTCAGCTTTCACTGCTGAGGCATCCACTTCAAAGAGGTACGCACTTCAGTGAAACCTATCTCAAATAAACATATTGTAGGCCAAGAAACTAGATAAAGAGCCAGGCTGCCTTCCCTTGGAGGCTTCTTTGTTTTAGAGATCTAGGTTGATTTCCATAACTGACCATTGGGCCACTTGTTTTTCCTCTTCCCAAAGCTTCAAATTCATAGTCACTCTCTCTCCCTCTTCCTTCCCCTTCCTTTTTTCCCCTGCCCTCCTCCATCCCTGCCCTTCCTTCCCTCTCTCCCTCTCTACAGGTGTGCCCTCTGGCATGCCTTTTACACTACAGGGCTTATAAAAGATAAACTATTTTTTTTCTTCAGAGTTTCCTAGTGATTATTGCTGAAGGTCACGTTTTAATTATAATAAGAATGCCAAAGGTAGGCCCAGTCATAACACTGGTTTGGACAAGGAAGTATCTGTAGGGTTCAGGTGAGTGCCCCCAGATATTTCTAGCTGATAGTGTCACCATGCTGTGGGGAGGCCAAACCATGTGGAGAGGCTCCAGAGTATGAAAAGAAGTGAAGTGGGGCACCTGGGTGGCTCAGTTGGTTAAGCGACTGCCTTTGGCTCAGGTCATGATCCTGGAGTCCCTGGATTGAGCCCCGCATCGGGCTCCCTGCTCGGCAGGGAGTCTACTTCTCCCTCTGACCCTCCCCCCTCTCATGTGCTCTCTCTCATTCTCTCTCTCTCAAATAAATAAATAAAATCTTTAAAAAATAATAAAAAAAGAAAAAAAGAAGAAAAGAAGTGAAGTATGTGAAGAAACAGATAAAACCCTTGGTACACTGAAGTGCCAGACCAGTAAGTGAAGAAGCCATCTTGAAAGTGGATACCCCAGACCCAACCACTCTAAATAAAGAAGCTATGTGGATTAAAATTGAACCATACAGAGAAGTGATATCAACAGAAAAGGCAAAGTATGGGCCTCCAAAACCTACTCATCTATAAACGCAATGAGAACTAGCAAAAAATGTCAAAATCTACTCTGGGAGTGAACCAAAGGCAGCAATCTGAGAAACACTGATTCAAGAAAATCTTAGTAATAGCATTGAAATTTGTGGCATCTTAGCTCATCCTATTCTTATCCTCCACTCCCCTGCTCCATAGTACCTTTGAAAATGAGCAACCTTTTAATTACTGTAGTAATGAAAAACAGCAGTATAACAGCCACTAGAAAGAGTAAATGGTTTTGACTTTCCCCAAAGCCCCATCCTCAGAAAACTGTCATGATTTGACCTATCTGGCAGTTCCCTAGAAACCCCAGTTTACAGAGTTTGTCATTATTTGACCTAAGAACTCACTGAGTGCAAACACCTTTTTCCTAGGGTCTTTGGACATTTTTATCTAAAGCAATCAGTATTGCAGCTGTTAAAGGTGGTGATAACAGTTGCCAGAAACATGAAGCTGACCAAAATCTTACAAGGAAAAGATGGGAAGTAATATATCCATAGAAGTCTTTGAAAACCTCCAAGATATTTGGGGATCTGGTAGGTTAAAAAAATGAGTAGGACTGTGCACATGCCCAGAAAAGACCTAAGGATGCCTAATCTCTCACTTCCGGCTGACCTTGAGGCCATGTGAAAGCAAGAAGTGACAGCTAATGCAGAATTGTAAACTCCCTCCCTACAGGCATGCCCACAACAAATACTAAGAATACCTGGCAAAGAATGATAGACTTACTGGTTCCAGACATTTAAGGCAAATTCTGTCTAATCATTAGTTGACCACTTGGCTATCTAAGCAGAGATTTCAGAGATCCCATATGACAAAGATTACAGACTTATGGAATTAGTTCAAGAAAGTCACTAAATAAACCAATAGCAAGAGCAAAGAAAACCCCAGTGAAGGGGCAGATTCTGATTTCCAGAGTTGACATATCATATTATTTAAGATATCCAGGTTTCAACTAAAAATTATGAGGCATACAAAGAAATGAGAAAGTAGAGCTGACATACAACTAAAGAAGTAATCAATGGAAAGTATCCCTGATGAGCCCATCTGCTGGACTTATTACAAAGACTTTAAATTTGCTATTTTAAGAACTAAGGGAAATCATGCCTACAGAGACAAAAGAAATTATGAGAATGATTCCCTACCAAACAGAATGTCAACGAAGAGAGAACTATATGTATATGTGTGTGTGTGTGTGTGTGTGTGTGTGTGTATGTATATATATATATACTGCAAACAGAAATTCTGGGCTTGAAAAATATACTGAGATAAAAATTTAGTAGAGTGATTCAACAGCAGACTTTTTTTTTCCTAGCAAAAGCAAGAACAACAATTTAAATATAGGTTAGGAGATGTAATCTACAGAACAGAAAAAAAATGAACAAGACCTTGGAGGCCTCTGGGTCACAATCTAGAATGCCAACATATGCATAAATGTGAGTCCCAGAAGGAGATGAAAAAGAGAAAGATGTAGAAATAATATATGAAGAAATAATATCTAAAAATTTCCCAAATGGATGAAAAACATTAGTCTGGACAACCAGGAGCTCAATGAACTCCAAATAGGATAAATTCAAAGAGAGCCACACCTAACCACATCCTAATCAAGTTGTTAAAGCCATAGGCAAAGAGAAACCTTGAAAACAGTGAGAGAAATGGCAACAAAATTAACAACTGATACCTTCTCAGATAACACAGAGGCCAGAAGACAGTGGGATGATATAGGTAAGTACTGAAGTAAAAGATTGTGAACAAAGAATTTAATATTTGGAAAAAAAAATCTTTCAAAAAGGGAAGGAGAAATTAGAGCATCTCAAACAAGCAAAAACAGAGATGATTTATTAATAATAGACTTAACCTAAAATAAGTAATAAAAGGAATACTTCAAGATGAATTGAAAAGACCCTAGACAGTAACACAAATCCACATGAAAAAATAAAAGCAATAGTAGTTATACAGATAAAAGATAGGAAAATGTATGTTTGTTTCTAATCTTTCCATCCTATTTTATTTGGAAGATAACTTCATAAAGCAATAAATATAAAACTATGTTAATGAGATTAAAATGTATCTAATGTAGTTACATGAAAAAAAAAGGACAAAGGAGGAGGAGTGGAATGAAACTATATAGGAATAAGGTTTATACACTATTGAAATCAAGTTGGTAATAATCCAAACAAGAAAGTTATGAATTAAGATGTTAATTTTAATTTTTAGGGAAACCATTAGAAAAATAACTCAAGTATAGTAAACAAAACAGTAAGAATATTTCAATAAAAACAATGAAAATCTACTTAAAATCAGGCAGCTGTTAGAGTAGCAACACTGAGAAAATTGTGAGCTGAATTTGGGATGACATCAGTGGAGATGGAAGAATGTGGACGAATTTGAGATATGTTTAGATGTTGAACAGTAGAAATATTAATACATGTTTATTTTAAGAGATCATTTTTTGTACCTTCATGAGATTATCTGGAAGTACATTTTCATTGTTGCTTTATTACTGTTGAAGACCTGTAAGTTGTCTAGCTCTACACAAAGCACAAACTTCCTAACTTATGACAAAAAGATTCACTTGAAGTACCATGTGCAAAGTGTATGCTCAATTCAAGCCACACACTAGTTTTCCTTCAGCTTCTGTAATATCAAATAAGTTCTGCTATATGTTTTGATTTACCATGAAAGTTAAGTGTCACATTTTAGGCAAATAAAAATTACTAAAATTTGACAGCTGGTAAATTATGCTAACATCTGGGAACAAATCATTCTTGACAGTTCAATAGTAACCTTCTTACTGCATAGCTATTAATATCATAAAGAGCAAAATGCAAAAATTATAGCACTTGAATAACATATTCCCTGAAGTGATAGAAGGAATGCACTGTTTACCTTAATGTGTAAGAAATGTCATCTTTTCACATCTGAGGTTTGAAGTAGATTGGAACCGAATAACTATAAACATGGATGGCATCCCTCAGTGCCACAAGCCAAAAAGAGAATTGAAAATTTCTGAATTTGAGATAACATAATAATGTATTTATGGTATGTGGGAGGAATAGATGAAATAGTGAAAATAGATCAGAGGCAATAATAGTAACCATAAAATAACATTACATGCATAACCATCATTCATCTAGTGTAATATCACTTTCTTGGATAAGTTGGATAATAATTACAAAGAGTACATATTCTAACTGACACTTTAACAAGTAATTTCTAGAATCTGGATAGGTAATATCTGAATCAAGTGCCTGGTGTTAGGATATAGATGCTCTTTACTGTCACTGATCTTTTTAAAGGAGGAAGGGAATTTCGCTTCCAGTTTTTATTTCTACAGTGATGCTTTAAGTTACTTTTCATTCATTTATAAGTGTTAACCAAAAAAATCATTAAATATGTAAAAGTAAAATCTTAACCAAAACATAAACTGTATCCATAAAGATAAAAGCTGAATTGGGATATGGACATCTGGATTGTAGTTCTGGCTTGGTGTTGTGTAAGTCACTGTCCCTCCCTGGGCACAATCTCCATACTGTAAAATGAGAAAGTTGGAGAGTCTAATCATTTAAGTCATTTCTACTCTGAAAATGCATCTGTTCTTAACTCAAACTAATTTAGTCAACCATGAATTAATTGATTTAACTGGCTAAATGATAAAATAAGCATATAGAGAAACTTTTACTCATTTATGTTTGTGTGGGTGTTTGTGTCTATCATCAAGATCACATAATTAAGCAAAAACATTGGCATCTCTGTGGTTTTAACATGGGTGACATTTTTAAGAAATTAACAGTACCAAAGTTAACATAGATTAAGATAAGAGTTTTCTATCTTGATGAGAAGTCCCAGGTATAAAATAGCATTTCTAAAATGATATCTGAAAAACTACATTATACACAGGTATATTTTAGGAAGCTCCTGTGTTTTGTTTCATGGTTGCATGTTAGACTGTAGAGTTGAAGACTCTAAAAATAATCGAAGGCTGAGAATTCATTTGCTTTACCACATTCATAGATAATTTATGGGTGATTTTGTACTTCTGTAACACCCAAGCCTCAATTCACTTTCAAATACATGAAGTGTCATTTGAAGTTTACAGTGGGCTCTTAATGAAATTCTCGAGGTCTTATCTTTTAAATGTTCCAGATTCATATTTTATACTTGGTAAGAATACCAGAGTAACCTTCATACATTTTCATAGTCTATGAGCTGAACTAAAACTACGTGATTTAAAAAAAAAAAAAAAAGAATTTAAGTTCAAACCATATTGCTTTATAACAACAGATACTTATGTCCTATATCAAATGCCATATGAAAAATATTATATTTTCACTTTTTGCAATTTTAGTAAGAGATGTTCATTTGAGAGTAAATGTCATTTTGTTAGTGGTAGCTTTTCATTGTTTATACTTGTAATTCTTTCTTTTTTCTCATTTTTGAAAAATTTAAGATCTGCAGAAGATGTATTAAAAGGAAATACAGTTGACCCTTGAACCACACAAGTTTGAACTGTGCAGGTCCGCTTATACATGAATTTTTTTACAGTACAATACTGTAAAAGTAGTTTCCTTAGGATCTTCCCAATAACATTTTCTTTTCTATAGCTATATTGTTATACAAATACAGTATATAATACATACAACATACAAAATATGGTTTAATTGTTTGTTATTAGTAAGGCTCCTGGTCAACAGTAGGTTATTAGCAGTCAGGTTTTGGGGGGCTCAAAAGTTATACAGGGATTTTTGACTGAATGGGGGTCAGTGCCTTTAACCCCTGTGTTGTTCAAGGGTCAACTCTATATTATTTGTTTAAAAATTAGGTTAATAGAATAATAAATATTGAAAGTTGACTACTACATACTAAAAATAAACAGCCTATGGCCTATGGCGTCAGTAAATTTAGTTTTATGTAATACGAAATACATTTAGATTGACTGATTGTTAATGTAGAATAGCATCCTGCTCTCTCCGAAAGTTCTCATCTTTGAGTTGGAAGGTCACTGAATGAAATTGCTCTCTGTTGGGAAGCCATGATGCCTCCAATATAGGTGCAATGGGCAAAGATCCCTGAAAGAGAGAAACCTCATTGTTTGCTTAGACAAGTTAGCAAGGCGGATGGAAACTTGGTTACTGCCATCCTCACACAGGCTTGGGATTTTCTCTTGCTTCCCTCTGCTTTCAGCTTTGCTTCTGGCCTGATACATTAAAAAATTGGGGGGGAGGGGAAGAGGATCCCCGAGGAGCAGGGCTTCCATCGCCACTACCACTTCAATAGTGGTATTGGTCCAAATCTTCATCCTTTTCCTATATTCAAACACATTGCAATGTAACTTTTTAGTTCGTCCAAGTTAAAGATACTTATTATTCATTAGTCCCTGCCCCCTGGCATTAGGCTTTGCCTTGTGGCTTTATTGGATAAATAAAGACAGACACGATAGTGAACCAGCTTTGTATCAACACCTTAAAAGACCTCTTGTATAACCACTTGCTTGGCTTCAACTCTATCAGCTCCATGAGAAAAACATGCCCAGGACTGCCTGCTGGTTGAGAAAAAGGAGTGAACGTGTGGTACAGACCCCTTCCCCCAATGAAGCTGCTGCAGCCCAAACCAGCCTATATATAATAAGCAAATGCTTATTTCTACTTGCTGCTGAGATTTTGTGCTTATGAAATGTCCCTTTTTATCTTTAGTAACATTTCTGGTTTCATTTTTTTCCTCCAAATTTTTATTTAAATTCTAATTAGTTAACATACAGCACAATATTGGTTTCAGGAGTAGAATTCAGTGGTTCATCACTGACATACAACACCCAGTGCTCACCATAACAAGTGCCCTCCTTAATACCCTTCACCTATCTAGCCCAACCCCCAACAACCTCCATCCATCAACACTCAGTTTTTTCTCTATCACTGAGTCTCTTATGGTATGTTTCCCTCTCTCTCTTCATCTGTTTTGTCCTTAAATTCTACATATGAGTGAAATCATATGGTATTTATCTTTCTCTGACAGACTTATTTTGCTCAGCTTTATACACTCTAGGTCCATCCACATCATTGCAAAAGGCAATGATTTCATTCTTTTTGATGGCTGAGTAATATTCCATTGTATGAATGTACCACCTCTTCTTTTTTTTTTT
>NC_138369.1:37342416-37359144 GCF_054177405.1 Leptonychotes weddellii
AGATTCTTTGCCTCTTTGGTTAGATTAGGTATCTTATGGTTTTGGGTGCAATTGTAAATGGGATCGACTCCTTACTTTTTCTTCTGTCGTGTTGCTGGTGTATAGAAATGCCATTGACTTATGTGCATTGATTTTTATATCCTGCCACTTTACTGAATTCCTGTACAAGTTCTAGCATTTTGGGGTGGAGTCTTTTGGGTTTTCCACATAAATATCATATCATCTGCAAAGAGTGAGAGTTTGACTTCTTTGCCAATTTGGATGTCTTTTATTTCTTTTTGTTATCTGATTGCTGAGGCGAGGACTTCTAGTACTATGTTGAATAGCAGTGGTGATAGTGGACATCCCTGCCATATTCCTGACCTTAGGGGGAAAGCTCTCAGTTTTTCCCCATTGAGAATATTTGCTGTGGGTTTTTCATAGATGGCTTTTATGATATTGAGGTATTTATAGGGTAGTTCTATTTTTAACTTTTTGAGGAACCTCAATAATGTTTACCAGAGTGGCTGCACCAGTTTGCATTCCCACCAACAGTGCAAGAGGGTTCCCCTTTCTCCGCATCCTCGCCAATACCTGTTGTTTCATGTGTTGTTAATTTTAGCCATTCTGACAAGTGTGAGGTGGTATCTCATCATGGCTTTGATTTGCATTTCCCTGATGATGAGTGATGTTGAGCATCTTTTCATGTATCCGTTAGCCATCTGGATGTCTTCTTTGGAAAAATGTCTATTCATGTCTTCTGCCCATTTCTTAACTGAATTATTTGTCTTTTGGGTGTTGAATTTGATAAGTTCTTTATAGATTTTGGATGTTAACCCTTAACCAGATATGTTATTTGCAAATACCTTCTCCCATTCCAAAGTTTGCTTTTTAGTTATGTTGATTGCTTCCTTTTCTGGGCAGTAGCTTTTTATCTTGATGAAGTCTCAGTAGTTCATCTTTGCTTTTGTTTCCCTTGCCTCTAGTGACATGTCTAGTAAGAAGCTGCTACAGCCAAGGCCAAAGAGGTTGCTACCTGTGTTCTCCTCTAGGATTTTGATGGTTTCCTGTCTCACATTTAGGTCTTTCATCCATTTTGAATTTATTTTTGTGTATGGTGTAAGAAAGTGGTCTGAGTTCATTCTCCTGCATGTACCTGTCCAGTTTTCCAAGTGCCGTTTGTTGAAGACACTGTCTTTTTTCCATTGGATATCCTTTCCTGTTTTGTTGAAGATTAATTGAATATATAATTGTGGGTCAATTTCTGGGTTTTCTATTCTGTTCCACTGATCCATCTGTCTGTTTTTGTGCCAGTACCATGCTGTCTTGAAGACTACAGCTTTGTAATATAGCTTGAAGTCTGGAATCGTGATGCCTCCAGCTTTACTTTTCTTTTTCAGGATTGCTTTGGCTATTTGGGGTCTTTTTTGATTTTAGGATTGTTTGTTCTAGCTCTTTGAGTATTGCTGTTGGTATTTTGATAGGGATTGCATGAAATATGTGGATTGCTTTAGGTAGTACAAAAAATATAGACATTTTAACAATGTTTGTTCTTCCAGTCCATGAGCATGGAATGTTTTTCTATTTCTTTGTGTCCTCTTTATTTCTTTCATAAGTGTTTTATAGTTTTCAGAGTACAGATCTTTTACCTCTTTCATTAAGTTTATTCTTTGGTATCTTATGGTTTTTGGTGCAATTGTAAACTGGATCAATTCCTGGATTTCTTTTTCTGATGCTTCATTATTTGTGTATAGAAATGCAACATTGATTTTATATCCTGTGACTTTGCTGAATTCATGTATTAGTTCTAACAATTTTTTGGTGAAGTCTTTCAGGTTTCCTACATAGAGTATCATGTCTGCAAATAGTGAAAGTTTGACTTTTTCCTTACTGATTTGAATGTCTTTTCTTTCTTTTTCTTATCTGATTGCTGAGGCTAAGACTTCCAGTACTATGTTAAATAGTGATGGTGAGAGTGGACATCCCTGTCTTATTCCTGACCATGTAGGAAATGCTCTCAGTATTCCTCCATTGAAGATGATATTAGCTGTGGGTCTTTTGTATATGGCCTTTATGATGTTGAGGTATATTGTATCTATCCCTACTTTTTTGAGGGTTTTTATCAAGAATAGATGCTGTATTTTGTAAAATGCTTTTTCTGCATCAATTGAGAGGATCATATAGTTCTTATACTTTCTTTTATTAATGTGGTGTATCACATTGATTAATTTGTTGAATATTGAACCACCCCTGCAGCCCAGGAATAAATCTCGCTTGATTGTGGTGAATAATTCTTTTAATGTAGTGTTGGATTCAATTTGCTAGTATCTTGTTGAGAATTTTTGCATCCATGTTCATCAGGGATATTGACCTGTAATTCTCCTTTTTCATGGGGTCTTTGTCTGGTTTTGCAATCAAGGTAATGCTGGCCTTATAGAAGGAGTTTAGAAGTTCTTCCATTTCTATTTTTTGGAACAGTTTGAGAAGAATAGGTATTAAGTCTTCTTTAAATGTCTGGCAAAGCACAGCAGAAAGCCAGTACTAAGGCTCACTGCCCTTAGCCAGTGCCCCCTATCCTATGCTAGTGATCAGAGCAGCTCAATGTCACCTGCGAGGTCCCTTGATCCCAGAGAAGTCACACCCCCTCTCCCAAAGGCCCTCCAAGGAGAGGAAGTGCCTTTCCCCCTGTGACCCAGGGGATCCTCAGACCACGCTGTCTGCTCCTGACTCTTTGCCCTACTTTCCCACGAGAGCACTGCTAAGTCTGACAGGCATGACCTTGACTATGTCACAGGCCTCTAAAACTTCAGACTCTGCACTCTGCTATTTATAAAGACTTGTGATAGTCCACCCTTCTCCTTTTCCCCGTCAATGGTGTTGAGGGAGAATTTTTCTTGTGCAATTCCTTGGGTGCACTTCCACTCTTTCCCTCTCTCTCTTTCTCTCTGGCTCCTCTCTCTGTGATCAGGGCTCCCTTCCCATTGCAGTACCCACAGCTCTTCTCCCCCAGATCAACTCTCCATAGTTCCTACCTTCTACAAGGTGGCGTTTTGTTGTTGTTGTTTTTGGTTTTTTGTTTGTTTGTTTCAGCTCTGGTTGTGCATTTTTACTCTCTCAGTCTTCAAATCCATTTCTTGTGTGTTCAAAATCATTTGATATTTATCTGTGTTCGAAGGATGAGGCAAGCCTAGGGTTTCCCTACTCCACCACCATCTTAAGTGCTTTCCAGCATTTCTGGTTTTAAAGTATATTTTGTCTGATGTGAGTATCAGAGCCATTCTACTTTACTATGATGCTGCATGTATGATATGTCTTTTCTATACTTTTACTTTCATTCTATTTGTATCATTGAGTCTAAAGTATATCTCCTTTAGATGACACTAAGTTGAATCCAATCTGACAATCTTTGCTTTTTGATTAGAATGTTTAAGTATATTTAATGTTATTAATGATATAGTTGGATTTGTGTCTGCCATTTTTACTTTTTGTGTTGTACATATCTCTTTTTGTCCCTCTACTTTATTGCTTTCTTTTACATTAACTGAATATTTTCCAATATAGCATTTTAATCTTTTAATGATTTTTCACTGTATTTAAAACATTTAAATGGTGGCTCTATGATTTACCATATACATCTTAACTTATCAGAATCAACTTCATTTTATACTAGTTTACTTCCCGTGGCATATAGAAGCACTGCTTCTATATAGATCTATTCCCTTTTCCCTTTTATTGTGTGTTACGGCTAAATACATGATACCTATTAATGTTACAAACTGAAGAGTATATTGTTATATTTATTACCGAACCATCTGCAGACATTTCTTTAGCCCAATACAGCTTTGGTCCTGCCCTCCTACTTTGTACTGTTTTTTGCAAATATATTACATATTGCAATTCTGTATCATTTATATGACCAGCAATATCTTGTACACCTATTATTTGATCCAAGAGTTTTTTAAATCAGTTAAGAGATGTTTTTATACTGTCTTTCATAATTACATAATTACTTAAATAGTGCTCTTTTTTCATGTGGATTTGATTTATTATCTGGAATCACTTACTTTCAGTCCTAATAGTTTTCTTTAGTATTTATTGTAAGGTAGTTCTGGTAGCAACACATTCTCAAAGTTTTTATTTATCAGGTAAAGTCTTTATTTTACCTTCATTTTTTTAAAGATAGTTTTACGGGATATAGGATTCCTGACGGACCGTTTTTATCTTTAAGTACTTTCAACACGTTATTCCACTGCCCGATAGCCTCCATTGTTTCTGCTGAGAAGTTAGGTGTTAATCTTATTGGGGTCTCTTTGTAAGTGATAAGTTATTTTTCTCTTGCTAGTTTCAACATTTTCCGCTTGTCTTTGACAGTCAGCATTTTTACTATGATGTGTTTGTTTGTCTATCTTTTTGAATTTATCCTACTTAGAGTTTGTTGAGTTTTTCTCAACAAACTCTAGGATGTGTAGAATTGGTCATTCTTACACAGTTTGTATTGCCTGCTTTTTTTTTTTTTTCAATGTAAAAATCATACTTCCCTATTTCTGTGCATGTCTCATAAGTTTTTCTTGGAAACTGGAATTTTTAGACAATATATTGTAGCAACTTGTTGTTGGTTCCCTCCTCCCTCTCACACCCACTCTCCATGCCAAGGTCCTTGGTTTTTTATAATATGCTTATTTATTTTTAATGACTGCCTGGATGATTTTAGTGAAGTCTAACCCTTCCACTCAAACATGTATAATTGTAAGCCTGTGTTGTATAGTTCTGGGTGTGACCACAGTCATCCTAGGATAACAGTGGTTTGGGTAGTGTTCTCTTTCCCTGACCACACCCAACTGTTAATCTCCACTAATTGGGCAGTGGTTTGCTCTATTGTTTCAACGATTTTCTGGAATATAAATTTCTCTACAAGTGAATCTAATTAAATTGTGTCTCCTTTGAAGGAATAATTTCTGAAGTCAGTGCATTATAATTTTTCTGACCTTAGGAGGGCCCCACTCAGTCTTATTCACTGGTTCTCCCCTGCACATTAGCCAGACTATAGTCTAGGCTGCATTATCATTAAATCTACAAATTTCTTCCTAATTTCCTTTCACCACAACCTCTAGTGTTCTTGAGAATGTCTGCATGCTTAAACTTTTCTACACTCTATTGCAAATGAAGTCTGTTCCTTTGAGAAGATAAAAACTATCTGTTTTAAGGTCTGCTTCCTTACCCAGGCAAAATCTGAGCTAGGGCTCTGAAGCCAGGGATGGGAACAATGGCAAATTTCTTCCTACTCTACACCCACACTCTAGTCACTGAGCTCCAGGTGGAGTGGTGGGAAGCAGCAGTTGAGATCTTTTTGGCTTGCTTCTCCTTGCATGGAATCTCTATCTCATGAGCCAAGACAAAGGAGATTGGGGCAGTGGTATTCTCAGTGCACCATACTCAAGATAGAGCCTTCATTCCTTGAGTGAGAGTTTGCAAAACAAGGGAACACCCACCTCTTGTTTGTAATTCCTGAGACTTAGCCTCAGCAACAGGCACATGGGGCAGGATGAGAAATGCTGAAGTTTTGCTGAAGTTTGCTAGGAGATGAGGGAATCCTGTGTTTTTGGCTACAGATAGAGTGGATTCCCCACATTGCTGAGCTGTTAAGGTACAAGTAACATTCTTGGTCCAAATACTCCAGATTCAACTTTCTTAATAAATTTTAATAGGTTTGCTTGAATAAATGTTTCTTCATTTGCTCTTTGTCCTTAGGACTATTTTGAGAGGTTTTTGTTTTGTTTTGTTTTGCCTCTAGTTTCACTATGGAACAGGTCAGCAATTCTCCTCTTGCTGCCATGCCAGAAGTTAATCTATCTTATTACAGACATAGATGGTTAAATATACAAATATGTATATATACACAGTTTAATATACAGACATATGTTTCCCTCTTCTGTCAGCTGAAAAAGTGTAGAAGTAATCAATCTTCTTGGTAATAGTGAGTACACCTAGCACCCATTTCTTGGTTTCTATATGATTCTCTAATGAAAGGAACCAGGGCTCCTTGGAAAAATGGGTGATTCTGGAATTGGGGCAGAATATATATAAGATGAGCCTGGGGCATCTTGTAGTCCCAGAAAGTAAAGAATTACTCAAAATGCACACGTACATGTATACATAAACACAAACAGGGAACTTATAAAAGAGATACAGGAGCCAACTGAAAGACCTCTCAATGGACAAAGCTGGAACAATTTGTTTAACAAACTAAATAAAATAGTATTGAATTATAATCCAAAGCAGAAAGTAAATATCCACGAGTCCATACTGTTATAAGTAAATGATTGAACAAATAGATAAATGAGGGAGAAGAGGCAAAAATCCTGTGCAAAAGAATCTCCCATGCAAAGGATTTATGTAAATACTTGACCCTCAAGGAGGTAGAGTATAACTCCCCACTTATTAAGTGTGTACTGCATAGTGACTTCCATCTGGAGAGCACAGTACCAAATAGGGGATAAAAAAGAGTAACTTTACAGTGGGGAAATCTAAAAATTATTACCTCAGCCAGGTGATCATAGTGAACATCAATTATGATGAGTTGTGTTTAGGATATGTACCCTTGATATGATATGAAGAAAATGGCACTTTACCCCTGTGGTCTTCCACTCAAAAACCCATAACACAAATCAAATCATAAGAAAATCATCAGACAAATCCCAATAGAGGGACACCCTACACATACAAAATTCTTAGGACTATCAGGGTCATCAAGAACAAGTAATGTCTGAGGAATTGTCACAACCAAGAAGAGCCTAAGTGGACATGACAACTAAATGTACGTGGTATTGTGGATGAGATCCTAGAAAAGAAAATGGTCATTAGGTAAAAACTAAGGAAATCCAGATAAAGTATGGGTTTGAGTTAATTATACTGTATCATTAATGGTTCATTAATTGTGTCAAATATATCATACTAATGTAAGATGTTAATAATAGGAGAAAATGAGTGTGGGTATAAGGGAACTCTTTGTACTATCTTCACAATTTGTCTATAAATCTTAAACTATTCTAAGATATAAATTTTATTTTAAAAAGAAGTGAGGAAATGAGCCTTCAATACTGTTGATATCTGTGGGAAGGATATTCCAGTGTGATGGATTAGCCAGTACTATGATAGAAATATGTCTTGTGTGCCTGAGGCATGAAGAAGAGAAAATTGTGGTTGGAGTGGAATGAACATGGGGAAAGTAATATTAGAAGAGGATAGGGAGGTAAAAGAGGAGGGGAGGAAACAGATTATTTTATGATTTAGAGGCTACTTCAAGGACTTGGGTTTTACTCTGACTAAAAAAAGGAGTCATTGGTGTTTATGAAAGGATTACTGGTTGTTGTGTTTGGAAAAAACTGAAAAAGGTGAAAGATGATCAAGAGTAGAAGCAGAGATAGTGGTTACACTAGTGTAATGGAGAGTTGATATTGTTAGCAGTGGGGAAAAATATTTGACTTTGGATATGCAGAACCAGCAGAATAATGATGTGGTGTGAGAAAAAGAGATGTATCAAGAATGACTCAATTTAAGGGGTACCTGCAAAGATTGACTTGTCATTAGCTATGATATAGTTGAAGAAGGTATTAAGGGAAAGAGTGGAAACTCAGATGTGAGTATGTCTGGCTTGAGATATATGTTAGCATCCATGAAGTATCAACTAAGCAGAGGAATGAAGAAATCTGGAATTCACCAGTGAAATCCAGGCTATACTTGTAAATTTGTTAATATTTAACATACAAATAGTGTTTAGTGCGTTCAGACTGTATGAGGTCACAAAAGGAATAGGTAGAGAAGTCCCAGAAATGATTCTTGGAGGAATCCACCATTAAGAGGTCAGGGGAAAGAGAAAAATATTTAGAAAGAGCTGCCAATGATGGGGCGCCTAGCTGGCTCAGTCAGTAGAGCATACGACTCTTGATCTCAGAGCTGTGAGTTCAAGCCCCATGTTGGGTGTGGGGCCTACCTTAAAAAAAAAAAGAGCTGCCAATGAGGAAGAAGGTGAAGAGGAGGGGAAGAAAGAAGAGGAAGGGGTGGGGAAGAAAAGGAAGAAAGAGAGATTTAGTATGTCAAAAGAAGAAAGTATTTCTGGGAATAAGGATCTCTGCTGTGGCACATGTTGCTGCTGGATCAATAAGATGGCTTAGAGTTGACTTTGGGTTCATTAACAGGAAATCACAGCTACCATAACTAGCCAACTTTGGGTGGGGGAGAGGGTGGTAAGGGTAAGCATCTCACTGAGCCAGAATATATAAGCTATTTCAAAAAGCTGTATGACAGCAAATAAAATCGCAGTAACTAGAACAGGGGAAGCTTATTCAGGAATAACACAATACTTATACATTTATTGGCATGATTCAATAGAGAGAAGACAGCAGCGATAATCAAAGAAGGAGAGGATTTGCTAGAGTGATGGTTTTGAGTAGATGAAAAAGATTGGCACATTGTACACATGTTGAGGATTAGTCTTAGGACTATGGACAATGTACCTTCGGTAAGAAGAATGGAAACAGAGAAGGTAGGTATAGTTGCTCCCAGGGGGGTTGGGTAGTTGTGGGGGTGAAAGTTTGTGCAAGTTCTCTTCCTCTTGCTTCCATTTTCTATTACTAGCACCATTATTATTGCCATTAATGATAACTTCCTTCCCTAGTTTAAAAAATTTTTTCAATACCCAGATAAGATTATCACTGTAAATTACCATTGAAAAAAGATTATTAAACTTCATACCACATTTTACTTGTGATAAGTCAGGCAATGAATAAAGATGATCTCCGGATTGTAATATCTTCTCTAAACTGAACACTTCCTAATGGCAGGGTTCTTGTTAAATTAGCATTTTTTTTTCTTTCAGCAAAACATTGTAATTAGATGACAGACTCAAAGTATTCCTTCAACTGGAACACAGATCATTAGACATAATGGCAAGCCTACCCCTCTTGGAATGGTGTATCTTAATAAAATCATACCAGGGTTCTCTAGAATGTAAATAAATGATTAATTGTTTCTGGAATACGTAAGTGAAAATAAGTACAAAGATAAGTTTCTGATAAGAAACTCATTGATTGTCAGTAATGCTTGTTTGAGAATCATTATTCAATGCTCAGAAACTGCTCAGAATATAGTAGGTAATTAATCAGTGGTTTGAGGGACACATGAATGGTTGGAACTAAGTCTCTATGGTTTCCCAAATAGTAACCTATAGTCAGGATTCTTTGATTTAGTTTATTGAAAAGGAGTAGGGAAAAATATGTTTATAAGAAAAAAATTATAAAGGCATTCTTAAATGAACTTTTTTCATCAAACAACAGAGGTGAAGGAGACAGAAACTTCCTAATCAATGTTAGCTCAAAAAGGAAAATGCAGAATAAAGGAGGGAAAAAGAGAGGAAAGAAGAAAAATTAAGTAACAAAAAAGAAGAAACCATTCAATTCCTTGCATCTATCACATTTTTAGCCTTCCCCTTGCCGACACTTGACTTGCCTTTATCTACATGGTCCTGGGGCAGTGCTGTATTACTATCATAATCTGTGATAGCTTCCCTGGGATCTCAGTCAGGTCTCCATCTGTAAAAGTTCCTAGGTTAAGAAGAATTATAATAAAATCTCCTATGTGGAATCTATATGCCCAGCTACAAACATACACATCCATGAGTACTTGATTATACTCTCACTGTTTCTTTATTTACATGCCCAGAATGTGTCAACACATGTCTATAATAGAAGCCAAAATATTTTTAAATCCTGGAAAACCCAATGGAGGGAAAATGTATTTGAATCTCCTCCCTGGTTAGAAACATGTTTAGTCAGAAGTTTCATGTTGACCTGTACCATTTGGCTGAATTATTTCTGGAGGAGTATGGAACATACTATTATAATTTAGGCAACCTGAGTGAAATCAACAACAACAAAAAAATCAGAAATTTGGAGAAGGTTAATAGGGCTGTCCCTGGCTGCTGCATGCACCCCCAGGGTCCCCAGAATCTGTTCTATGACCCTCTGCTTCTGTAGCATGTCGTGCAGCTTGCTTCTGTGGTTATTAGAGTGACAGTAGCAACTGGGTGAATGTTACTGTATTCACAGCTGCTTCCTCTAATGTCTAAAACCCCAAACCACAGAGAGGTGCCTCCCAGGGATTATAGGATGAAGAGCAACCATTCTGGTGGGTATAATTGAGAGCAGAATGTCCTTTCACATTCTGTAAAATTAAAAGCTGTGATAACAGATCCACCTTAAAATGACCTGAAAAAATGAATGCACCGACTCAGATCTGTGTGGGAAGAGAGTGGAAAAAGGACTTAAGTGAAGAGATTGAAGGAGACAAGAGAGGTAGCCTAGGGCCCAGGCTGCATCATCCTCTCTTGTTGGAAGGAAAGAATGACATAGAGGTGAGTATGTCCATTCTTAGAGGAAGGAAGGCATTTAGAGGTTTTGTAAATGAAGACCTTTCCTCTGACATTTAGTGCTGAAGGCTTGGCCTGAGGATTGTATAGGAGTTATGTAATGCACTGCACATCCTGGAACACTGGCTTCTGAGAGAGAAAAGATGGTTTGTGACCTGTTTTTGTGATCTGATAGCTGTGTAAATCATAGGCAAGTTATTTACTTCTTTAAACCTCCATCTGTAAAATGAAGCTCACAACAGCAATTCAGCCTAACTGAAGAAACATTGAGGGGCTCACTCGAAGCAATGCACAAAAAGGACTTTGCATGATGTGCTGTGATATGGTCAAATGGGAACACCATGGAATTGAATCAGGCTTCTCTTAATCTCTCTCTCTTTTTTTTTTTTTTCATTTACTGACAATATATCCCTGGACACATTAACTTTAACCTCTCTAAGCCCCATGTTTCCAAATTGAAAAATGGGGAAGCTAATAAAGCTCCCATCACAAGATTATTGTGAGGATTAAATAAAATAATTCATCTAGAGTGTTTAGCATAATGCCTGGCATAAAACCTCAAAAAATAATTATTATTATTACTAAATGGGAGGCATTGTTTTAATAATGCTAATGACATTTCACTTTTTGCTTAACCTGGGTGAAAAAAAAAATATAGAACATGGCTTGTTTGTAAAAAGGCGATGGCCCCTTTGGAGAATGACTCCTGTTACTGCTTCATCAGAATCATGGGAACAGTTTCAGCGGTAAGCTACTCTGTACATGCTTTTTTTCTCTATGGCTCCCAGTCTTTTTTTCCTGAATCAACAGAATCTTGCTTTCATTGTAACCTGACTGGTGTGGGGAAAACATATTCCTAATGTTAAAATCCCCAAGAATTTCAGTTTTCTTGCACTAAATTGAGCAATGGTATTTTCCTGAGCATAGGTATTACTTTAGTTTTTGTTTATAAAAAGTGTTAAGTAAATTGATTGAACCAATAGCTAACTGAGCACCTACTATGTTCCAGGGACTATGCTGGAACAAGTGTCATAAACAAACACATATGTCTTATGGCCCTAAAATCTATAACATCATCCCCATACAAATTAGGAGGTAAAATGTACAGAATATGGTTCGATTAAAACAATGAATTATTTTATAGAAAGTAGTATCAGTGAGATATTTGTAAATGGTTGAATCATGAAGAAAAGGGCTCTTTACATTTTACATCAAGAATTGCCTCAAATCTTTATTTGAGCTCTATTAACTTTCCCTCGGCTGATAGAGCAGTAGACAATAATCAGGAAGAAACATTTCCTGATGCTCACTGCCTTTTATGAACAACATCCTACCTTGCAAATGTTCAGTCTTCTTGCTCTGTGGACTAGCTACCCAGTGGGGCTGCCTGGTTGGCCCATTAACTCTGCTCTGTGCATGCTTTATCATTGCTAAAGAGCCTCAATTCCCAATTACAAGGTAATGGCATCATTAGTTTTGCCATCGTTATTTAGTCATAATGATAAGAAACAGAAAATATTGTAGAAAATTGGGGAGAATCAGTACACTTTAGAGCCCTGATTCATATGAACATATCATATGCACCTGCACACCTCAGTTCATTAATAGAAACAGAAACTCTTTTTCTGATGCTCATGGTTACTAATAAAAATCAATTGCAATTGAAGGAGAAAGGAATAGGGAATGATCATGTGAACTTTTTCCATTTCTTGTGACCCAAAACAGAAGCTACATCAAGGAAAGTTCAAATTCAAAATATTTCTTTTTCCTGACAGAATTTATCACATCCGAGAAGCATATTCTTAAGGAAAAAAAAGTATCATTTTCCAACACATTTATTTCTTAGAAAAACTTCCCTTCATCTTGCATTTCCTAGAATAATATTTTCTAAATTTGAATTACAAAGAAACACATTTTTTTGACATGTGGTCCTGACTCTAACATTAACACCCAATCAAGAAAGAAAACTGTTAAAGTTTATTTCCCCCTGCTTTGTAAGATATTTCATTTCTATTAGAATATGTTTTGGTATTTATGGCTGATAAATACATAAATAAATTCACTAACTTGGCTTTATATTTATACCACCAGCATAACTCAACTTTCCAGAGAGCGTTATATTCTATGAGGAGCCCTGTCCATCTGTGTGGCATATTTTCTTCATCATCAGCATCATCATCATCATCACATTTTTGTAACAGTTTGCAAATTTCAAAGCACTTTGAGATGTCTTCATATGATTCTCCCAACCACCCTGTAGTGTAGACAGAGTAGATATAGTTTCCATTTTCAGAGGAAGAAATGAAGCCACTTGTCTTCTTATATCAGAGCCAAATTTTGAACTTACTCATTTAAATATCACTTTATCAGAGCTCTATCCAACCATCTCTATGTATTTGCAGTGACAACTGTTTTAATTTTTGGAAAGTTTATTTTGAATTATTTTTGTCCTTGTTACTATTTCTTAACACATTAACTTTCTGTTTGCCTACTGAGTGCTTTTGCCAAATTCAGATATTATAGTTCTAAAATGTTTCTTTGTGCTCGGCTTAGACATCCCCTGGCCTGACTACTTTTTTGCTCCAGTTGTTATCTTTTGCTTCCTACAGCTCAATTTTGTGATATGTTTGTTCTGAGTGTTCTTCTTGTTCTTCCTCTCTCTGGCTGTGAGGGCCTGCTTTATACATGGTGGATGTTTTTTTCTCGTGGCTTATTCGTGTACTGGCCAATGTACAGACAGCTTTCACAGTGCCAAAAAGCAGCGTCACTGAAGTGAATCAACAACTGTCTTCCAGCTCCGGGATGGAGAAGGCTTAATTTGAAACGTTGTCTTGAGCCTCTCTCTGCTATGGGGAGGTGGGGAGACCAAGGAAAATCACATCAGCCAATATGGATTTATTTTTCCAAAAATATGTTATGTCAAAATGAATGTTTTAAGTTGTTGAGGACAATTGTATGGTATTTTTCTCTTCCTTCTTGATTTTAGACTATTGATTTGACTGCCTATAGCAATAATTTTATGTCTTACAAATTTCTCTGACTCAGTACTCAAGGCATAAAGGGATCTAAGGAGGACCTGCTAAGTTTACTTAGGATAGAGTGACCCAGCCATGACTCAGTGCAGATTTTGAGCTCACATTTTGCTGCTGTTGTTACTCTTTCTCAATAATATTTTTGACACTTCAGATTATTAATTACTTTCTGTATACATGAGAAATTACTGTAAATGAAGCATTGCTGAATGGCTGTTACGTTCAGTCTACATGCTATTATTTCTATTTTTACTCTTTTAGTTAGGGTTTAATTCAAAGAAAAAGCTACTTTAACACAATCACTGCCCCTTAAACCTTACTAAAAGTTCAACAAGAATTTCTTTTAAGAAGCAAAAAATTGCAAAAGTATTGCTCTTTCACTTTGCCCCTTATTCTATAAAGTTTCACAAAGATATTTTTATTGCATGACTAGCTTCATTCCCAGGGATGCAGAGAAACAACTAGTTTTGTCTAAAAGATGTAGAAACCTTTCTATATTTATGAATTATAATGAACTAGTTCACCTCATTGGGGAATTATAAATTATTCCTGATTTTTCATATGAGCATTGATAGAATTAAGCTTAGGGGGTAATATCTTAGGAATTGACTTTTATATCATAAAATGCCCATTTGGTTCACTTGTGAGGCTTATTTAAAGATAGGTGTCCACATTGTTACTGAGTGCCTTTTGAAAATTTATGAATTGCAGATCTATACCTGGGGATATCTGGGTAGTATAACAAGTTCTCTTCTTTATAATATTGGCTTCCATGCTCCATTTATTCATGTTTCATTTAAAGGAGCATTATGGAACAGGGAATAACAATAATATAATAGTTAGCTGTAGTGATGAAATTTGGACAAACCTGAGTTGAAATTCTAGCTCTGCTACTTACCAGCTTTGTGCCCTGTCAGATTCATTAATCCCATCCTACCTCCCTGACAGGCTGTGGGGGTTAAATGAAGGAAATGAATGTAAAGTGCTTAGTGCCTGATGTATATTTATTGAGGGTTCCACATGTAATAAATTTCATTATTATTTTTGTTGCTATGGTTATATTTTCAGTTATGATGCATTTAGATATCTATGGCATAAAATAGATGGATATGTTTATCTCATGGAGATGAAATTTTAAAATTTTGAAGTCTTTCAAAAATGCACATACTTTTGAAGAGAAATTCTATTTAGAATAAAGAACATTTTATGCTATGTGATCATCTTAGTGTGCTTAATCTAAAATTCTCATAAATAGTAGGGACTGTTAGTCTTTCAGGTTTTTCCTCCTCCAACCTTGTTTGTCTTTATTTTAGCTGAACATTCTCACTAAGTGTCCAGGTACTCAGTACTCCCTGATGTACATCTTTCCTTCTTGGAGTATCTGGAAATAGAAAATGCCTCCTCCACTTGAATCATGCTCTCTCTTTAATTGACTCTAGTTCTATATCATGAAAGCCATAGAAAATAAATATATTCTGAGTTCCATCTGATGAAACTTTAGACATGATTTTGAAAACAGCTACTAAATCTCTCCCTCATGTCTTCTCTTTTTATATGACATGCTTTCTAATTTATCATGGTTTCTAGTCAAGTCAGCATCTTAGTACCTCTCTACTGAGTGTGCTCATGTTTACAGAAGTGGGCACAATACCTAAACAGTTTGTGATAGAGGATCCCATCTTGCAGCCATCTCTCCTTCCTTTCTTCTGCTTTTCCTGGTCACAGCATACTGTCAATCACATCATGCCCTTGGCTAATAAAAAAGAGTTACATTTTCTTATCTATTTAAATTACCTTACTCAAATCGTATTCCTGCCACAGTGTCAATGGTCTAATTGTTGATCTCATGCTCCAAACTGCATAGTTATTTATTAAATTTTTTTCATTATTGCATTTGGTCGGTTGAAATCTTTCTCTGGAATTTGATTCATTCATGTAAAGTGTTTGCTATACTGGGACACATTAGCAAATCTCTAAGTGACATTACAATCTTTCCTTACATTCCATTTGAGGTCTATTACCACATCTTTTGCATAATAATTCAAGCATCTGCAAACCCACTTGACAGAAGAGGAACGATTGACTAATGAATATGAGTCTCTACTTCCTTTCCCTTGACTTCAGACCCTATCCTCTCCCTATCTCCCATATGAGGGTTTTATCTTTGCAGATAATCTCTGGTCTTTTGGAATGCAAAATCAGGAAAAGAGATACTGAAAAGTTGAGAGGAAAAAGAGGGACTGGGAATTGGTCTGAGAATAAGGTGGTTCATAGGAGGAATAAGGATTTAGGGAGGTATATATTAAAAGAAATAGTTTTTAATTACTTATGTTAGTTACACTGAGATGCTTTCTTGTCACTCCTGCAGAGACTAATATATGTTGATTCCAAGTTGTATGATTATCCTGCACATATTATTCCATTTTACTTTTAAAAAACAATTTTTTAGAACATTTTCAAATGTGTTTTGAAGTCAACACAGTCCATATCTGCTGGGATTTTTTTTTTCCTTTCGACAGGTCCATGAACTTATACCAAGAAATAAGATGTCAACCTAATTATATAGTTAAATTGAGGCAAGAGTGAATTACCAGAAACTGAGTTTATTCAGGAATAGCAAAGGAATTGCAATTCGAAAAACACAGGCTGGGAGCAAGTTACAGTGAATCCACTGAGGGTTTGAAGTGAGCTGTGATTAAGGGCAAGGAGTACAAAACCAAGGAAGTCCAGCCAGAGCCCAAGCAGTAAGTTCATTAGCTTAAGGATGGACAGAGATTGTTGGTGGATGTTCACTGATCAGGAGACAAGTTTCCATCTGCTATAAATTAGACATTTAGGAAAAATCATTCTCTCAGTTCTTAAGTTCTTTTCTTCTGAGGGTACGTGTGTGAGATTTTCCGTTTCATATCCTTTGTTTCCATTTTAGATTGAAATCCTTTCACAAAGGACATTACACACCTGAAGAATCATGGATCATGGGAGGGATGGGGTGACTGGGTGATAGACACTGGGGAGGGTATGTGCTCTGTTAAGCGCTGTGAATTGTGCAGGACTGTTGAATCTCAGATCTGTACCTCTGAGACAAATAATGCAAGATATGTTAAGAAAAAAAAAAAGAAGAAGAAGAAGGTAGCGGGAGGGGAAGAATGAAGCGGGGGAAATCGGAGGGGTGGACGAACCATGAGAGACGATGGACTCTGAAAAACAAACTGAGGGTTCTAGAGGGGAGG
This sequence comes from Leptonychotes weddellii, assembly GCF_054177405.1. Classification (NCBI taxonomy): domain Eukaryota; kingdom Metazoa; phylum Chordata; class Mammalia; order Carnivora; family Phocidae; genus Leptonychotes; species Leptonychotes weddellii. The sequence continues at coordinate 37,359,081 of NC_138369.1, forward strand.
GGGGTGGGAGGATGGGTTGGCCTGGTGGTGGGTATTGAGGAGGGCACGTTCTGCATGGAGCACT
>NC_138369.1:37359644-37374749 GCF_054177405.1 Leptonychotes weddellii
TTGGCTCTTCCATAGTTTGACTATTGTGGACATTGCTGCTATAAACATTGGGGTGCACACACCCCTTCGGATCACTACATTTGTATCTTTGGGATAAATACCCAGTAGTGCAATTGCTAGGTAATAGGGTAGCTCTATTTTCAACTTTTTGAGGAACCTCCATACTGTTTTCCAGAGTGGCTGCACCAGCTTGCATTCCCACCAAAAGTGTAGGAGGGTTCTCCTTTCTCTGCTTCCTCACCAACATCTGTCATTTCCCGATTTGTTAATTTTAACCTTTCTGACTGGTGTCTCATTGAGGTTTTGATTTGGATTTCCCTGATGCCGAGTGATGTTGAACACTTTTTCATGTGTCTGTTGGTCATTTGGGTGTCTTCTTTGACGTCCAAAACAGAACAGAAATGTCTGTTCATGTCTTCTGCCCACTTCTTGATTGGATTATTTGTTCCTTGGGTGTTGAGTTTGATAAGTTCTTTATAGATTTTGGATACTAGCCCTTTATCTGAAATGTCATTTGCAAATATCTTCTTCCATTCTGTCGGTCATCTTTTGCTTTTGTTGACTGTTTCCTTTGCTGTGCAAAAGCTTTTTATCATAATGAAGTCCCAATAGTTCATTTTTGCCCTTGTTTCCCTTGCTTTTGGTGATGTGTCTAGGAAGAATTTGCTGTGACTGAGGTCGAAGAGGTTGCTGCCTGTGTTCTCCTCAAGGATTTTGATGGACTCCTGTCTCACATTTAGATCTTTCATCCATTTTAAGTCTATTTTTGTGTGTGGTATAAGGAAATGGTCCAGTTTCATTCTTCTGCATGTGGCTGTCCAATTTTCCCAACACCATTTGTTGAAGAGACTGTCTTTTTTCCATTGGACATTCTTTCCTGCTTTGTCAAAGATGAGTTGACCATAGAGTTGAGGGTCCATTTCTTGCCTCTCTATTCTGTTCCTTTGATCTGTGTGTCTGTTTTTGTGCCAGTACCATACTGTCTTGATGATTATAGCTTTGTAATAGAGCTGGAAGTCTGGAATTGTGATGCCACCAGCTTTGCTTTTCTTTTTCAACATTCCTCTGGCTGTGTGGGGTCTTTTCTGGTTCCATACAAATTTTAGGATTATTTGTTCTATTTCTTTGAAAAAGATTGATGGTATTTTGATAGGGATTGCATTATGTACCATGTATTTATTATCTCACTTAATCCTCATAAAATCTCTGAGTTACATACTGTTTATTTTTCTTCCAATTTGCAGAAGAGGAAACAGAGGTTTGGAGGAATCAAATACCTTTCCAGGGTCACATGTAGAATAAGTGTGGCGGTGCCAGTATTCAAACCTGGTCAGCTGAGTCGTGGAAGCCTTTTCTTTTAATCAGTACTCTGTTTTGTATCCTTGTCTATCTGAACCAAGTTTTTGTTTGTTTGTTTTCAGTTGGTTTATATGCCAATTTAGAATCCACCAGGAGGAGCCTTATAGCTTTCTGTCCATCCTTTGGGAAACACTGCTTTAAAGTCTCGTTTACTATCCTGTCACGGACAGCTCATAAACAGTATTCAGTGGCCTTGAGTTCTTGCCAAAATTCTGAACTTTGCCACTGAGGGAATCCTCATTGAACTTTCCTTGACAAATAGTGACCTCTGCTTCATTTTTATCTGAAATACATAGGGATTATTGATGTATATTAAATTTTTTAAAAGGCTTAGTTTTGAGATTATTTGCTTGGGTGTGGAGCTAGACTAAAAAAAAACATTTTTAATCACCATTTTATTGTCATTTCTTCAGCTTCCTGCAGCTGATCTAGTAGAGCCCATTTAGAAGGAAAAATGCAGCCATTTTTATATCTGCATGATGATTACTTTTATAATTTCCAGTAGGAAACAGAAGCTATTTATTGCTCTCTAGAATTTAAACATTTAAAAGGAACCTACTGCTATATTTATCATCCTTTACAGGAAATGCAAAGCTCAAGACAGACAATGAACAGACCAGTTCATAAAAGACATTGCAAATTTAATAAGCTACACTATCTTTTGCTGAGTCCTATTTACTATGCATGCAAATGGGATTTGGTTGGCTTCTCCTTTTACATTTTGTAACTGGAATTTCGAGAGAAGGAATGAAGAAAAAACAGTGTGAGATCCATGTCTCAAGAAATTATATTTTTAATTAATTTTTCAGCCCTTTTTAGCACTGTCTTAATAAGAATCAAATTCCTTTAAGTGTTTAAGAGAATTACCACCTTTGTAGATGAGTCAGAGAATCACATGTGTATGTGATTATACAAAAGTGAAAACAATAGTTATATCTTGAATATATAAATATATATCTATTTATATATACATCTATATGCCTTCATATATGTATGTATCTGTCTGTTATACCTTTTTCCAACAAAGGAAGGAAAACCACTCCACTTCCACATAAACCTCTAATTTCTGATTCAGTTTCATGTATGTGGAATCGGTCTTTCAGTACTTTTATTGCTCCCTGGTTTTTATTCGCCTTTGGAACTAGGAAATTTCAAGAGAGAAATTTGAATACAGTATGTCAGTAAGCAATTGATACCAGTGCATATTCCTTTTCTAAATATTTTATCACACAGCAATTTATTTTGTTTAATATTTCTTTTTGCATAGTCTAACAGTTTTACCAGCAAGATCCCAGAGCCTCTCCAACTTGCATTCTTTTTTGTCTTGTTCATATCATGAATTCCTTATTATTAATGCATAAAACCCTGACAGATACTTATGATACAACATCTTCTTTAAATTTATTTTCTTAGTAGTTTTTTTCATTTTAAACACTCAAAATTATTAGAATCATCTTTTGTTGACTGCAACTATCACAATCACATATTTTATGAATTAATGTTGTAAAACGAAGATATCAGTTATCACTTCAAATTTTCCTAAAATTGACTGATTAAATTATTAACATTAAAAATGAGGGTCATGATAAAGTTTTAAAATTTTACAATCTTATCTGCCAATCATTTTTAGTATGGCTTCTGGGTTATAAATTATTCTAGTATCTTTCCTTTAAATACTAAAATAATATCTTAAATGTTACTCTTTTTATATGTGGATTGTGTGTGTGTGTGTGTGTGCATATATACTTTGAGGTAAAAATCTGAAAATAAATGAGGATCATATTAATCAATATGGCCAAAATGATATTTGTGTGTGTGTGTGTGTGTGTGTGTGTGTGTAAACACACAATTTAAAAATACATACTAGTATTATTAAAGAAAATTTTGATGAAAAGCAAATCATTCACCAGCTTTCTAAGTAAATTTTAGAAATAAAGTTCAATGTAATGGACAGGTTTAGATTGTGATTTCAATTAACTTTAATGGGTGACACATGGCTGAATCCCCAGTACATATTCTGAAAATTTACCCTTCCTGACTTAACAAAAGAGGCAGTGTATAATTACCACAATTACCAGCTCGTTAAACTGATTATTTCCATTTTGTTTATATGGAACTTTTATTGACTGGACTGCTTTAGGTAAACAAGTCTTCTACAAATGGATTTAGAAATTTTTAGTAAATGGGGGGTGTAGAGCAGGTGGCAAAAATTTAAGGATTTTGTTTGGAAAAATACTTGTTTTGCTTGTTCCAGTGTGTTTTTTATTTTATTTCCATTCAAAGGGAAAGACTGCTTTAACATATTGAATTGAGGGTTTGTTAGTTTCTTTTATCTTTACTATGTAATGCAGACAAAACTTGAGCCCATGAGAATACTTTTCAATGGCAGGAACCAGCAAGTTGAATCTGAGAGTCATGGAATTGGAGACCTCCACAGAAATTTAGAGATCATTTACTCAAACTGTAGGAATACTCCAAAAATTCTCAAGGCACACACCTGCCAAACAGCCCAACATTTTGACCCACATTTCTTGATTTTTAATGTTTATTCCACAACAAAATGGCCATCACTTATCATATTTGCAATGATTCATTTATGAAATAATGATGTTTGAAAATGAACATAAATCTTAAAATAGCAACCCCCAGCTTTAGTGGAATAACAAACATGGCAAAGAGCAGATTTTCTGCATCTATAATTTCTGAGCCTTCTGCAGTTATTGACAATGACTACATTCACAGTAAATTGTTTGGGGTTGAGTGAGATTGAGTTTGGAGACATCCACTTTTAGAAATAAACCTTCTGTTTAAAATCAGTGGTTAGCTGGAGGGCTTTGCTATAAAGCAACACTGACACAAAGCTCTTAACCAATGAGTAATAACACTCTTTAATAACACAAATTTCTTGTTATTGCCAACACTGATGGTGCACAAATCATAGTGTTTAGGTACAATGAGTTATTTTATGGCCAGCATTTCAAAGCTCTGCCATTTTTTTGCCTGAGAAATGTTTCATTCCTCTGACAAAAATGCTGCAAGGATCAATGATAAATCAATGATAAGATCAATGTAAAGTATTTCCCATAGTATAAAAGAATTATACCTTACAGATAGGAATCATTATTAGTAAGGCTGACTCTGCACTAATGTTAAGTCACTCTTCATAAGATAGTTAGGACTTTCCAAGACAGGCTGAGGTCATTCAGACATTTCCATGTTGGATAACACTTTCTCCCCCTTTGATGATGGAGAATGGATGCAAGAAAGCTTAACTGATATAAAAGAAAATAGAAAATCAGTGTAATGGGGCACTCTTTGCAATAGAGCAGTAGTGGCTGTATTTCCTCTTATTCCATTGATAACCAGAGTCAACCTTGCTGACATATCTATTATAACTTCAAGCATCCTTTCAATGGAATAATGCAACCCAGGGTTGATGGAAACCCTACTGAGAGGAATCCCCAACTGTATAGTGCTGCTTCCTCAGAATTCCTTCCAACTGTGAAGAGGTGTGAATTGTCTTCCCACCCTGGGGATGTAAATGTCTAGTAGAGTTTATCATCACTCTTGACATGGTAAAGAAAGTTCACAGAGAGGAATGTAGAGAGGCATTTGAGATCAAGTTGCTTTTCTCTTTTCTTTCAAGAACTGATAGTGTTGAGTAAATCCCATGTCTCATTTATCTTGTATTGTAATCTAAAGTAACGCTGCTTTGAAGAAAAAAAGTGGAAATCTTTTAATATTCCCACAGGAAGTGTTTACATTTCCGAAGGTCTGTTTTACTTCACAGAGCTTATTTAGTTTCTGTTTAATTTGTACAGGGATAAAACAAATTTCAAGAGTGTTGCTGTGACAATTATATGAACATCCAGAAAACAAAGCTACATTCTAAGCTTTCTCAGAAGGGAACAGAGATTGTATATTAAACTTGTACAAAGAAATCCCCTTTCATAACTAGGACTGTCACACGATTTTCAAACTAAGAAACTGAAGAAAATGGCATAAAGATGGAAATAGAAGCCATTTGGTTCTGAAGTCTAATTTTGAAAGTGTGTGATGTATTTCCCAATCCTTTTGAATGGACTTACTAATGCCTAATAATTAGAGTTTGATGGAGGAAGGCTTGATGATGGTTGAGGTCTGTTAACCCTGGGATAGGGTATGGAAGATAAATTTAGACTCGCCTTCTCCAACAGACTTCAAAAACAGCTTAGGTGATGGTGGCAGTGGTTTTGTAAAAAGCAAGCACTAATTAGAAAACCTTTCTGGGTCCTTCTTTGATGTGTGTCCATTATTATTGCAGAGATCTGCAAATGCCAGGGGTGAAGGGGGACTCAAAGTAACTTTTAACTCTGTCCAGACATCGTTGAAGATACAAGTTCTTTTGCTGCAAATAAGGAAATACAAATATAAAATTAGCTATTGTTGGTGGTAATACTTTTAATATAATGATGTTATGTTTTATATAGACTTTATATACAGGCTTAGATTTATTGCTCACAGCCACCCAATGAGGGACAGATGTTATGGTGTCCCTATTACCAATGAGGCTCAAGACTACATTGACGTCAGAAGGAAGATAACAAAGCATTGAAACCAGGTCTTCCAATTCTTAGCTCACTGCTCTTTCATTTACAACATATTATTGGCTGCATTTGTGTTTTATTTTTGAATCTCGATGAGTATTTTTGTAATCTAGGTTCTTAGTGAGGTTGCCCTCAGTTTTAGGAATATTGAACAATTTAAGAATGTTGAACAGAGGCTTCCTTGTGTTTTGTGATAGTTCTGAGCCCCTTGTATTCTCATGGTTGCCTACAGCTTTGAGTTTCTGCCTCTTCTGAGCTTCGTCTCACTTGGATTTTACATCCTACTTCTGCTTTCTCTCATTGTTCTAATCCAGATATGCCTGTTTCTGGAGGCGTTTCTGAAGATTTTAGGCAACTGAAACTTAAAATTGGATTACAGATATTTGTTCTTAATGTCTTACAGTCACTCCTTTAATGTCAATTCTTGACTGATCATTTTCTTCTGCAGACTTTAGACTCCCTATTGACTGGCTCCTTCTCTTTTCTCAAGACTGAACCCTTATCTCTCCCCTTCTTCATATCTCTGTTCCTCTTCTTTTACAGGAAACTCAATTTATATATCTCTTCATTTTACTATCTCCTTTCAATCAATGGCATTAAAGCTTTACCCTGCATTCCATGTGATCAACTACTTTCCTAAGGAAAAGCAGTTCCTTATCTTAGAAGAATTCTTGAACCAAAAGTTAGAATAATTTTCTAGAGTTCACACTTATGGCTATTACCTGTCTTCTCTGCCCATTCTTTATTTTGCTACATACTGAAGTCTCCTTCACTCACTGGCAGGAATCTTCCCTGTGGTTAGCAGCTAAGTGCTTGTCAAGTGGATCTGCAATTGAAAAGAGTCTATAGTTTCTTTTCCTCTTTCTTTAGTTTTAATCCCACCCTGCAAGTCCCACCTCTCATCATGTAGACTATTACATTAGAGGAGGGATTGATTATTTGTCTTTTGTAAGTTTCAAATAATAACTTCCTACTGTTATTTCTGGCTAGCATTTCTGCAGTGTCTATGGAAAACTCCTTGCCTTTCCATTTAAATTAATTCTTTGCATATTGATTTGTTTGCTTTCCAATGTTTCCTGAAGTCCTGGACTTACCACCTTCATTTCTCATTGATCTTCTTTCCTAACTAGCTTTAATAATGACCAGGGATCTTAGACAGCCAGTTGATTAATTATGTAAAAACACACACAAAAACAACAAAACAGATGGTCCACACGGCTATTTAAAATATATCTGTAATTCATTATGAGTGCAAAAATACACTAGAGAAAAAAAATGGCAATTTTTGTAATATTTAAATTTATATAACTTACGAAACAGTAATTCCACTTCTAGGGTTTAGCCTATGAATGAATGTATATATATACACACACAGTTGTACAAAGTTAAAAATAATGATATTATTTAATGAGAATTACTTAAAATGGTCAGATACTAGAAATAACTTGAATGTACTTAAGTGGAACATTTATTTTTTATTACACAATGCATCCATAAAATGAAATATGCAGCTGTGTTTCAAGAAAACCCATATCAAACTTCCTCTGATAGGCCTTAAAACTCTGGAAATCAAACAAAATTGTGATAACCATAGTTCTTAATGTTGCCAAGACAGGGAGACACCATATCTCAGAAAAACAAGTTAATCATTAATGATAGTAAGGCAAATATCCAAAACTGAGGAAAAAGGTAAAAGGGATAACTTTAAGTCTTTTCTCTTGCAGTCTAGGGCATTTTGTTATAAATCCACTCTCAAGATCCACCTGCCACTTTAGAGAAACAGAACTTTGCTTCCATAGTAGGTTAAGACCCAGGAAATTTATTTTTCTGTGATACTCATAGATAGGATTTTACCAAAACATTATGGTTGGGGTTTTTTTTGCTATTTTTGCCTTGTAGATATTAACCTCATTTGTTTTTTTATAGCTTTCCCTTGAACAACCTGGCCCCAACTATAAAAATCCCATTTCTTAAATTCTCTTTTCTTATTTATTTATTTAATTTTTTTTTTTTTAGAGAGAGAGTGAGAACATGTGAGCAGGGGGCAGGGAGGGGCAGAGGGGGAGGGAGAGAAAGAGAATGTTAAACAGGCTCCAGGCTCAGCATGTAGCCCAATGCGGGGCTCCATCTCAGGGCCCTGAGATAATGACCTGAGCCAAAATCAAGAGTCAGATGCTTAACTCACTGAGCCACTCAGGTGCCTCTCACATTCTCTTTTCTTTGAACCTGCTTGTCATCCTCTGGTTCTCTCATTAATGAGTTAAATAAAACAAGCCTCAAGTGAGGTGATAGAGGCATAACTGGGTACCAGGATTCTCCTCCATCACTGCAAAGCCCTAGGAAAACTGGACAATGATTCAAATTAACTCTCATTTTGAAACAAATCTCCCAATTGCGATTGCAAGGTAAACTTATGTGTCTATCTCCCCATAATGTTGAAAGATCAAATGTGGTATGACATTTTAAAAAAAAAATCTCACTATCAATATGCAATAAAGTGAATGGTATATAATATGTGAAGTAGAGGGTAAAGTGGCAAAATAATTCCTCTTAATCTCTACATGGAAGAGAGGACACATTGTTATTTAGAAAAAATATGATTTCAAACTTTATTTTCACTGATCTAAATCTGGGAAAACATATAATAAACTTAGAAAATGCACACTAAAATATGCATAGACACACATTTATACCTAATCCTGGAAGATATATACCAACTATTCCAGTGGTTATTATGAGATCAAGAATGAAATGAGATTTTTCACTTTTTATATATTTGTGTATCAGATATAAATTCTTTAGGGGGATGGAAAGTGAAGTATTTAGAATAGAGTAAGACATTAAACTTTTTAATGAAAAATAGTAGGTATTACACAGAAGATTGTCCTCTCCTCTCTCTCTGTCCGTCGATCCCCCATCTGTTTTTCTAGATCGTGAAGAACATATGTTTCTTTTTAAATGTAATGGCACAGCATATTCTTAGTAAGGATTATTTAATTTCTATAAGCATGTTGTGGCATTTGTACACTTAAAGCTATGGCACACAAATAGAAGACTTTGCTTTTGAATAAACTCATTCAACTTGTGTGCAAAATTTTGTTCAAATATAACCTTATTTATTTCCATGCAAGTATTACTTTCAAACTATTAAACAGTTGAAAACATGTAAAATATTACAAGATTTTTTCCTTCAAATTCAAGTTTAATTTTGCTACTTGGTCTATAAAACATAGATTAGTAGATATGTGGGAAGAGCTATCAGCCATCTGACCCAAACAAGTCTCAGTTATTAAAAACAAAACCCAAAACCTAAATCCTGACTCTTAGATATACTTGGTTTTATTCATCACTTCATTCTGCCTATTTAATCACACATGAATATTGTTTTTAACATTGCTATTAATAATTTAGAGAAGTGAAGGCAGTTACATTTGCCTGAAAATCATGGGTTAAATGGTAAATTAGAATCATTACAGCAATCCGTATAGAACAAGAATGGGCTTTGGCATATTAAATAGAGTTGTGTCTATTTTACATTGAGTATCTCTTATCTGAAGTGTCACATTGATTTCAAAGAGAAGTTGAGATCCATGATCAAACATTTTGGTATAATATAAAGTGACAAAATGAGTCTTAGCAACTAAGTACAAATAGTCTTTTCTTGTTATATTTCATGAAAATTACTAAGGATAGAAAAACACCTGATTATGTAGTAAATCTAAGAGTAAATATTTCTATTTGTTTCTCTAATAAGCCTTACAGACAGTTGATAAATACTACAAGTATAGAGTAATTATCTACAAATTATCATGAGCAGAAGCAATAGTTTTTGAAAATGAATACTAGAATATCTGATTCCTGAAAACCTATGGCAAGCATGTGGGAATTTAGGAATAAAGATTTTTTTTTTTCTTTCTGGGAAAGCCCTGGAGTTGTCTCCTTAATGAGATCACAGGGGTATCCAAGAGTTGCCCTTGAATCTTGGCCCTCTTTCCACATATTCCCTGTATTGTCCCTTTGGAACCAGAACTCACTGCACAGACCAGATTTCCTCCTGGCAAGCAGACATGCAACCAACATACCCTTACGTTATATGTGAGCTTAGGCCATTTAATATCCTGAAAGATTTTTTTTCCCCTTTCCTGGAACACACACTTTTTTGGTTGACTTTGAAGGCTGGTTTGAGACTTGAACACAACAACACTATTTTTCACCATGTAATAAGTTATTCCCTGGACTTTAGCTTCAAGGATATTGTTATGGGTGGAACTGTCTCTTCTAAAAACCTTATGCTGAATCCTAATCCCTAATACCACTGAATGTTACCTTATTTGGAAATTTACTTTGCAGATATAATTAGTTAAGTAAAGAAGAGAATAGGTTGGGGTGGAATGGGTTGGGTTGGGTATCTTATAAGATAGGCATACACATGGGAAACACCCCATGACTACAAAGGCAGAGGTTGGGGACATGCAGCTGCAAGCCAAGGGACATTAACAACTGACAGCAAACAGAAGCTAGGAAGAGACAGGAAGGATTTCCTTATAAGTTTTAGAGAGAGCATGGCCTTGCTGACACCTTGATTTCAGACTTCCAGGCTCCAGAACTCTGATACAATAAATTTCTGTTGTTTTAAGCCACCCAGTTTGTGATACTTTGATATGGCAGCTCAAAGAAATGAATACAGATTTGTAACATAAGTGAGTCGTTACTAGATTTAGCTCTGGTTATTATATCACAAAATTGAATTGTCTGATTCTCGTGAATAGGATCTAGATAAGCTATAAAAACAAACCAATTTCATTAATCTTTTTAAACTCTATATTATAAAAAATTATTAGTATCCATTAGCCCTGTTTTCTATTCCTTCATTTTAATCAGTGGAGCATCAGCTCTGTGCCAAGTACCAGGTATGCAATCTTGAACAAGACTTCTGCCACTGCTTCCATGGAACTTAGACTCTCAAGAGACGTAGTAGCTGATGCCTTCATTCCCCAGCCATATTCTCTCCACACTCATTATTCTCAAGCACACTGACTCAAGTACTGCAATGATTTGCTTCAGAAATTTCTCTGGCTGTTGAAAACTACTGGAGCTGATTTCTCCCCTGTACCATCAGGGATCAGCTCTCAAACAGTGAAATGAGACTGAATACATAAATACCCCAGCTTCCTCACCCCACTCTGAGGCATGTCTACAATATCCCCCAAACTTCCTTTGTGGGACTAAGAATCATTCACCCATAATAGTGGCCTATCCAATGATGCCCATGAATTAGTTTCCATCCTTCACGTCTACATATTCTTATTGGTGCTTTCTGGAATAATACCCAAATTAAGCTACTTAAATTCATATCCTTGACTCAGGATTTACTTCTGGGAATGCCCAAACTAAGGTAAGTGGCAAATTACTTTAAAAGAACCAAAAGTGAATGGATTAAATATTTTCCAACTGTTTTGAGAACTATAAGGTAACAAATAAAAGCCTTCAATAGAAAATGATGGTGAGAGTTTCCCTCCTTTGGGTAGGATGATCAGGGAAGCTCTAAGTTGGTGACATGGTGATAAGACCTGTGAGTAGAAAAGCAATAGTCATTTGAAGAGAAGCACAGAAGTTATTACAGGACAATTACAGTTCAGCATCTTTGAAGAATTGAAAGAAGTTGAGAGGGCACCTGGGTGGCTCAGTTGGTTAAGCGACTGCCTTCGGCTCAGGTCATGATCCTGGAGTCCCGGGATCAAGTCCCGCATCGGGCTCCCTGCTCGGCAGGGAGTCTGCTTCTCCCTCTGACCCTCCCCCCTCTCATGTGCTCTCTCTCATTCTCTCTCTCTCAAATAAATAAATAAAATCTTTAAAAAAAAAAAGAAAGAAGTTGAGAGTGGCATGATTTAGGAGAAGGGGCACAATATAAGGCAATAGGGCTAGCCATCAAAGGCAGGTATTTGTAGACCTTTTTGTTGTGTTTTGTTTTCCATATGGAGTAGGAAGTCATAGAATAGTTTTCAGCAATGAAAGAACATGATCTAATTTATATATTGAAATCACTCTTATCCCTGGATGGAAAAATGATTGCAGATTAGACAAAGTAGAAATAGGGAGATAGAAATCAGTTACAAGAAGAGATCCTTGTTTACCTGCACTAAGATGATAGCAATCAAGATGCAAAGAAAAAAGATTTACTCATGCATTCTCTCAGATTCGAAAACTAGACATAACATTTTGAAATTAAGGATATTTCCTTAATCATATCTCTTAGACCTGTGCTTAGGTCAATCTGCGAGGATCTACATCATTCTTTTTAACAGCTTTTATCAGATGCTTTCTGAAATCTAAATGAAGACCTGAGATGTAATTATTAAGAGGCCACAAGACTTTCTGATGGATTTAAAGGGATGCAGAGAAAAATTAAGGAATGAGGGATTATTACCAAATTTCTACCTTCTGTGGTAACTGGCCTTTGTTGTGCTGTCAGCATTAATACGAGAATAGAAAAGACAAAAGGAAAAAGAACAGATAATAGAATATAGACACCTCAACAAAGATGATTACATAGATTTATCCACATCACCTACAATTGTAGTGTCTTATATATAGTCAATAACTTTGTGTGTGTGTGAATGAAGACAGAAACTGCACCCATGATGAGCTTAGACATATTAATAGGTAAAATAGATGCATATATAGTTAGCATTTATTGAGAGTTTATAATATGCCAGGTGCTTTAAAAAGCATTATCTTTTTTATAAACCACAAAACTATGAAATACCACTAAAATTCCTGGGTAAATTGAAGAGGACTGAGAAATCTACCTAACTAATTGTAATGTTCAATAATTACTACAGTAAAGGCTTTAATAAATATTATCTTTGAAGACACAAAGGGGATAACTGTGAATCCTGACAGGGAAGTGACAGAAAGTTGTACATTTGAGTATTTAAAGATGACACTTTTTTTTTTAGTAGAGAAAAGGGAAGGGTTTTTGAGGGAAAGGAAATGACTTCTTCAATGGCAGAGGTATGAATGCCTTAATCAGATTTATATGTAAAGGATCTTATTGTGGGTTAGCATTTGTTGCCATTAAATAATTATTTGAGTAATTTTGGCTTAATGTTTGCCCCATACTAGATGGTATGCATCACAAGTGTCTAGATTTCACCTGTGTTGTGTAACATGTAAAATAGATAAAAGTGAGTAACCATTCATTAAATGTATATGTAAGTGAATGGGTAAAAAATGAAGGAAGGAAGGAAGGAAGGAAGGAAGGAATGAGTGAAAGAACAAACTAATCAGTGAATCAACCCTGGTGAATCTGCTACAGTTGCAATAAACTGTAGATGGGAGGAGAAGAGTAGAGTATGTGAAACATGAGCCATAGGCAAGACTGATTGTATGAATAGCCACCCCATTTCTTTTTTTTTAATTAAAATTTTTGTCTAGTATTTGCTTTAAAGACTATAAAACTTTTTTTAAGGTTTTTTATTTTTATTTTTATTTATTTATTTTTTTAATTATGGTATGTTAATCACCATACATTACATCATTAGTTTTTGATGTAGTGTTCCATGATTCATTGTTTGCGTATAACACCCAGTGCTCCATGCAGAACGTGCCCTCTTTAATACCCATCACCAGCCTAACCCATCCCTCCAACCCCTCCGCTCTAGAACCCTCAGTTTGTCTCTCAGAGTCCATAGTCTCTCATGATTCATCTCCCCCTCCAGTTTCCTCCCCTTTATTTCTCCCTTCCTACTATCTTCTTCTTCTTCTTCTTTTTTTTTAACATATAATGTATTATTTGTTTCAGAGGTACAGGTCTGTGATTCAACAGTCTTACACAATTCACAGCACTCACCATAGCACATACCCTCCCCAATGTCTATCACCCAGCTACCCCATCCCTCCCACCCCCCACCACTCCAACAACCCTCAGTTTCTTTCCTGAGATTAAGAATTCCTCATATCAGTGAGGTCATATGATACATGTCTTTCTCTGATTGACTTATTTCGCTCAGCATAATACCGTCCAGTTCTATCCACGTTGTTGCGAATGGCAAGATTTCATTCCTTTTGATGACTGTATAATATTCCATTGTATATACATACCACATCTTCTTTATCCATTCATCTGTCGATGGACATCTTGGCTCTTTCCATAGTTTGGCTACTGTGGACATTGCTGCTATACACATTGGCGTGCACATACCCCTTTGATTCACTACATTTGTATCTTTGGGATAAATACCCAGTAGTGCAATTGCTGGGTCTTGGGTAGCTCTATTTTCAACTTTTTGAGGAACCTCCATACTGTTTTCCAGAGTGGCTGCACCAGCTTGCATTCCCACCAACAGTGTAGGAGGGTTCCCTTTCTCCGCATCCCTGCCAACATCTGTCATTTCCTGACTTGTTAATTTTGGCCATTCTGACTGGTGTGAGGTGGTTTCTCATTGAGGTTTTCATTTGGATTTCCCTGATGCTGAACAATGTTGAGCACTTTTTCATGTGTCTGTTGGCCATTTGGATGTCTTCGTTGGAAAAAAGTCTGTTCATGTCTTCTGCCCATTTCTTGATTGAATTATTTGTTTTTTGGGTTTTTAATTAAAATTGAGTTTAATTAAGTTTAATTAAAGTTGAGTTTGATAAGTTCTTTATAGATTTTGGATACTAGCCCTTTATCTAATATGTCATTTGCCAATACCTTCTCCCATTCTGTCGGTTGTCTTTGGTTTTGTTGACTGTTTCTTTTGCTGTGCAAAAGCCTTTTATCATAATGAAGTCCCAATAGTTCATTTTTGCCCTTGCTTTCCTTGCCTTTGGTGATGTTTCTAGGAAGAAGTTGCTGCAGCTGAGGTCAAAGAGGTTGCTGCCTGTGTTCTCCTCAAGGATTTTGATGGATTCCTGTCTCACATTTAGATCTTTCATCCATTTTGAGTCTATTTTTGTGTGTGGTATAAGGAAATGGTCCAGTTTCATTCTTCTGCATGTGGCTGTCCAATTTTCCCAACACCATTTGTTGGAGACTGTCTTTTTTCCATTGGACATTCTTTCCTGCTTTATCGAAGATTAGTTGACCATAGAGTTGAGGGTCCATTTCTGGGCTCTCTATTCTGTTCCATTGATTTATGTGTCTGTTTTTGAGCCAGTACCATACTGTCTTGATAAT
>NC_138369.1:37375249-37394488 GCF_054177405.1 Leptonychotes weddellii
CATTCATGATTTTATTTATTTGAGTCCTTTCTCTTTTCTTTTTGATAAGTCTGGCTGGGGGTTTATCAATCTTATTAATTCTTTCAAAGAACCAGCTCCTAGTTTCGTTGATCTGTTCTACTGTTCTTTTAGTTTCTATTTCATTGATTTCTGCTCTGGTCTTTATTATTTCTCTTCTCCTGCTGGGTTTAGGCTTTATTTGCTGTTCTTTCTCCAGCTCCTTTAGGTGTAGGGTTAGGTTGTGTATTTGAGACCTTTCTTGTTTCTTGAGGAAGGCTTGTATTGCTATACTTTCCTCTTAGGACTGCCTTTTCTGCAACCCAAAGATTTTGAACAGTTGTGTTTTCATTTTCATTTGTTTCCATGAATTTTTTTAATTCTTTAATTTTCTGGTTGACCCATTCATTCTTTAGTAGGATGCTCTTTTGCCTCCATGTATTTGAGTTCTTTCTGACTTTCCTCTTGTGATTGAGTTCTAGTTTCAGAATATTGTGGTCTGAAAACATGCAGGGAATGATCCCAATCTTTTGATACCAGTTGAGACCTGATTTGTGACCCAGAATGGGATCTATTCTGGAGAATGTTCCATGGGGACTAGAGAAGAATGTGTATTCTGTTGCTTTGGGACAGAATGTTCTGAATATATCTGTGAAATCCATCTGGTCCAGTGTGTCATTTAAAGCCTTAATTTCCTTGCTTATCTTTTGCTTAGATGATCTGCCCATTTCAGTGAGGGGGGTGTTAAAGTCCCCTACTATTATTGTATTATTGTTGATGTATTTCTTTAATTTTGTTATTAATTGGCTTATATAATTGGCTGCTCCCATGTTAGGGGCATAGATATTTACAATTGTTAGATCTTCTTGTTGGATATATACCCATTAAGTTTGATATTTTGTTCTTTTTCATCTCTTATTATAGTCTTTGGTTTAAAATCTAATTTGTCTGATATAAGGATTGCCACCCCACCTTTCTTTTGACATCCATTAGCATGGTAAATGGTTTTCCACCCCCTCACTTTCAATCTGGAGGTGTCTTTGGGTCTAAAATGAGTCTCTTGCAGGCAGCATTTGATGGGTCTTGTTTTTTTATCCAGTTGATACCCTGTGTCTTTTGATTGGGGCATTTAGCCCATTTACATTCAGGGTAACTATTGAAAGATACAAATTTTGTTCCATTTTATTGCCTGTAAAGTGACTGTTAATATTGTCTTTGTTCCTTTCTGGTCTATGTTACTTTTAGGCTCTCTCTTTGCTCTGAGGACCCCTTTCAAGATTTCTTGTAGGGCTGGATTCGTGTTTGCAAATTCTTTTAGTTTTTGTTTGTCCTGGAAGCTTTTTATCTCTCCTTCTATGTTCAGTGACAGCGTAGCTGGATATAGTATTCTTGGCTGCATATTTTTCTCGTTAAGTGCTCTGAATATATCCTGCCAGTCCTTTCTGGCCTGCCAGGTCTCTGTGGATAGGTCTGCTGCCATTCTAATGTTTCTACTGTTGTAGTTTACAGACCTCTTGTCCCAAGCTGCCCCCAGGATTTTCTCTTTGTCTCTGAGACTTGTAAGTTTTACTATTAGATGTCAGGGTGTTGACCTATTTTTATTGATTTTGAGGGGGGTTCTCTGTGCCTCCTGGATTTTGATGCCTGTTTCCTTCACCAAATTAGGGAAGTTCTCCACTGTAATTTTCTCCAGTATACCTTCTGCCCCTTTCTCTCTTTTTTCTTCTCCTGGGATACCAATTATTCTAACACTTTTTCATCTTATGGTATCACTTATCTCTCAGATTCTGCCCTCATGATCCAGTAGTTGTTTATCTCTTTTTCTCAGCTTCTTTATTCTCTATCATTTGGTCTTCTGTATCACTAATTCTCTCTTCTACCTCATTTATCCTAGCAGTTAGAGCCTCCATTTTTTATTGCACCTCATTAATAGCCTTTTTGATTTTGACTTGATTAGATTTTAGTTCTTTATTTCTCCAGAAAGGGATTCTCTAGTATCTTCTATGCTTTTTTCAAGCTCAGCTAGTATCTTTAAATTGTCATTCTGAATTCTAGTTCTGACATCTTACCAATGTCTATATTGATTCAGTCTCTGGCTGTCAGTAATTCCTCTTGTTCTTTTTTTGAGGTAAGGTTTTCCATCTTGTCATTTTGCCCCAAGAAGAATAGATGAATAAGAGAACAAAATGCTAAAAGGGGAACAACGACCCCAGAAAAATATACACTAAACAAATCAGAAGAGATCTGAAACCAGGGGGAAAAGAAAGGGAAAAAAAAAAAAAGAATTTGATCAGGGGTGAATAGAACAGAGCCACACACTAGATTTTGGGTGTATTTTGGTCTGTTAGAAGAAACTGCCTCCCAAAATTTTAAAGAAAGAGAAACTTATATATATACAAAAATAAGGGTAAATACTTGAAGGGTTGGAATATAGAAAAAGAAAAAATAAAGAAAATTTAAAAAACTAACTTTGAAAGAAAAAAGAATCATGGGGAAGAAAGCCATGAATTCTATGTGCTGTATTCCCCTAGCACTGGAGTTTTGCAGTTTTCATTGACTGGTAAACTTGGTCTTGGCTGGATGTTCTTACCGATCTTCTGGGGGAGAGGCCTTTTGCAGTGATTCTCAAATGTCTTTGCCTGAGGCAGAATTGCACTGCCCTTGCCAGGGGCCAGGCTAAATAATCTGCTCGGGTTGTTCTCAGTAGCTTTTGTTCCCCAAAAGATTTCCAAACAGCTTTGGAGGACGAGAATGAAAATAGTGGCATCAACAATCTCTGGCCTTGGAGGAGCCAAGAACTCGGGGCCCCACTCCTCAGTGAGCCCCCAGAGAAAAGTAGTCAATCACTCCTGTCTCCCTGGTCTCCTGCCGCACTCCACATTTCAATCTCTGGCACATGACCCCATTTGGAGTCTCCAAACCCAGCAGATTCCTGCAGTGTGCTCCATGCTGCTCCTCCCTGGGGAGGAAGGTGACCTCCCCCTGCTGTCTATCTTCCCAAATATCACCTCAGTTCACTTCTCCACACGTCCTATCTTCCAGAAAGTGGTCACTTTTCTGTTCATAGAATTGCTGCTATTCTTTTCTTCAATCTCCTGTTGATTTTGTAGGTGTTCAGAATGGTTTGGTAACTATCTAGCTAAATTCCTGGGGCCTACTCCTCCTCCATCTTTCTCCTCCCACCTGCCTAGCTACCCCATTTCTTAATCACTGGCCAAACCTGGAAAAGTTACTTAACCTCTCTAAACTTTAATTCCTTTAAAAATAAATTAATAGGAATAATAGTACTCTCTTCATTGGATTATGTTGAGGATTAGAGGAGATAATACATTTAAGGCCTTAAATGTGTATGGCAAATACTTGGAATCCAATAAATTTCAATTAAGAAGTACAGGGGAAGGGTTATCTAGATTTGAGTTACTAAATAGAATTGTGAGCTCTATGGCAAGGGCCATGAGATGACAAGGACAAGCGAGGTTAAGAAGGCTTCCCTTAGATATAATCTAATATAAGGTCTGACTAGATATGGGGTATAAGGGTGGCAGGAGAAATATGTATTCTAACTTGGAGTCCTGAGTGGATGTGCACCATTCATTAAGATAGAGAATATAGGTTCACAAGCATGTTTTTGGGGGATAAGTAAATCCATTTGGAATATGCTAAGCTTGAGATCATCATGTAATTCATACACCAAACC
This sequence comes from Leptonychotes weddellii, assembly GCF_054177405.1. Taxonomy (NCBI): domain Eukaryota; kingdom Metazoa; phylum Chordata; class Mammalia; order Carnivora; family Phocidae; genus Leptonychotes; species Leptonychotes weddellii. The sequence goes on from NC_138369.1 coordinate 37,378,944, forward strand.
TACTGCCCATTTACAATATGCCAGATACTCTGGTGCCTCTTTGGAGGGGGTATATAACAGCTTGTATAAAAGGAGCAGCTAAGTGATGGATGAAACAACTGTGTTTCACATGGTGTCTTAGTTTGGGCTGCTATAACAAATTACCATAGACTGGATAGACTGGGTGGATTAAACCAAAAGCATGTATTTCTTACATTTCTGGAGGATGGGAAGTCCGAGATAAAGGTGCAGGCAGATCTAGTATCTGGTAAGAAGGCACTTCCCTATTTGCAGATGGCTGTCTTTTCTTTGTATCCTTACATGGCAGAGAGCAGAAAGAGGAAGTCAGCTCTCCCCTCTCTTCTTATAAGGGTGAATCCCACCATTGGGGCTCTACTTTCATGACATAATTATCTACCAAAGGCCCCATTTCCAGATACCATCACTTTGAGAATTTGGATTTGAACATATGAAGTTTCCTTTTTTTTTTTTTCTTCTTTTTTTCCAGGAGCAGGGGCACATTCAGTCTATAGCACATGGCTTTCATTCTGGAAAGAGATAGAAAAGACATACAAATTCACTTTTAAAAGGCACATTTAGAATCCACTATGTAGCTTACCTTTTTGTCTTCTCTGACATTTCTAAATAGTCTTAATTGGTAGCCATCTGAGATTGTTTGCCAGACAGTCAAATATGTATTTCCTGACATAAATCCTTTCTATTGCTTTCCTTTGCTATTAAACCTGGAATTCTTGACCTGGCCCAACAGGCCCTGTGTGGATGATCTCCAGGGTCATCCAGTGTAGTTTCCTGTTTCACTTCCCCAACACCACCAACTCCTGAGTTCACGCATCATGTTTCTTTTCCAGTTGCTTAAACAAGTGGTTCTCAAACATTTTTTACTCTACATGCCTATCAATAAACATTTTGAGCATAAAATCCTAATATGTGTTTATTTATACACTAATACAGCACATGTCTTATAAAAGAACATAAAAATAAACATTTTAGAGGTTGAAATAAGTAAATATAAATAGAAGTTCTAACATTTTCTTTTCACACCCAGTGAATATGCCATTTTAGAGACTACAATTTTAGCTATACTTAACTACCTCCTTCTTCTCTCAAGATTGCACATGCTGTTCCCTGCTGCCTGGAATGCTCCTGCCCTGGGACTAGGGTGGTTAATTTCTTCTCATCTTTCAGCTTAAATGTGACTTCCTCAGGTTGTTCCATCCTTCCCAGACTAGGTTAAATGCCCAATTGTATGTTATTCTAGCACATAGTGTCCACTCCTTCCCATCAGCTTTCATCATTATTATAATTGAATGTGATCTTTAGTTAATGCCTGCTCCCTATCAGACTTCAAGAGCCATTAGCTCAAGGTAAACTTCACACTATTAGATCCTGTATTTTTAAGTCTAACTCACTTTTTAATGGGTGTTGATTATTGGAAATAATCTCATTCTCTTCATAACCTCATTACCCTCTATTCAATATTATCTTCTGTTCTCCTATGAGAAGATGTCAAAGCTTCCACAATGCAAGGAAATCATACATAAGGAATTCTTGCAGCTCTTTCTCCTGTCACAACTCAGAGTTAGAAAGTAAACAATAATCCTGTCCTACCCAAAGAATACAAAAACACCAAGCCAAAGGGATAGATGTTTATAGCAGCATTATTTACAATAGCCAAGATATGGAAGCAGCGCAAGTGTCCACCGACTGATGAATGGTTAAAGAAGATGTAGTAGATATATACACAGTGGAATATTATTCCACCGTAAAAAAGAATGAAATCTTGCCATTCGCAACAACATGGCTGGGGCTAGAGAGTATAATGCTAAGGGAAATAAGTCAGTCAAAGACAAATACCATATGATTTCACTCATATGTGGAATTTAAGAAACAAAACAAGCAAGCAAAGGGGAAGAAAAAGAGAGAAAGAGAAACTATAGACAACAAACTGATGATTCCCAGAGGGGAGGATGGTGGGGGGAATGGGTGAGAAAGGTGGTCGGCATTAAGGAATGCACTTGTTCTGATGAGCACTGGGTGATGTATGAATTGTTGAGTCACTATATTGTACGTCTGAAACTAATATTACACTGTATGTTAACTAATTGGAATTAATAATAAAAACCTTAAAAAATGATAACAGTCCTTTCCAAACATCCTAATATAATGGTTGCTTTTATAGCAGCATTGAATCCAAGGCAGTATATCACAGTAGATAAGAGCAAGGACTCTGGAGTTGTGTTGCCTGGATCAGAAGCCCAGTTCCAATCTTACGAGCTAGGTGACTTTGTTTTTTTTTTTTTAAGATTTTATTTATTTATTTATTTATTTATTTAAGCCCAGTTCCAATCTTACGAGCTAGGTGACTTTTTTTTTTTTTAAGATTTTATTATTTATTTAATTAATTTATTTATTTAAGATTTTATTTATTAGACAGAGAGAGACACAGTGAGAGAGGGAACACAAGCAGGGGGAGTGGGAGAGGGAGAAGCAGGCTTCCCGCCGAGCAGGGTGCCTGATGGCGGGACTCGATCCCAGGTTCCTGAGATCATGACACGAGCGGAAGGCAGATGCTTAACGACTGAGCCACTCAGGCACCCCTTAAGATTTTATTTATTTTATTTGAGAGAGAGAGAGTGCGAGCCAGCATGAGCAGGGGTGGGGCGGGTGCAGAGAGAGAAGCAGACTCCCTGCTGAGCAGGGAGCTGGACATGGGGCTCAATTCCAGGACCCTAAGATTGTGACCTGAACCGAAGGCAGATGCTTAACCAACTGAGCCACCCAGGCGCCCCATAGCTAGGTGACTTTGTGCAAGTCACTTAACTTCTCTCTGTTCAGTTCCCTCATTTCTATAGTTGGTATTATTGAGTTATTGTTAGTTGTGGATAAATTAATATGTCTAAAATATTCAGGGATGTGTTTAACAATAGAAAATACTTAATAAATGTTAACTGTTATTAATAACACTAAAAGGACTTTTCCATAAACATGTGGAGGTTTGATTTATTTATTTATTTATTTATTTATTTTAAAGATTTTATTTATTTATTTGAGAGAGAACACATGAGAGGGGGGAGGGTCAGAGGGAGAAGCAGACTCCCTGCCGAGCAGGGAGCCCGATATGGGACTCCAGGATCATGACCTGAGCTGAAGGCAGTCGCCCAACCAACTGAGCCACCCAGGCGCCCCTGGAGGTTTGATTTAATTGTATACCCACAGTCCAATCACTTCACTTTGTGTATATAGTCACCCTCTAAATTTTCTGATCATGGATATGTAAGACACTTTAAAGGCATTCCAAAAATTAATTTAAAGAAGTTACATTATATTTATAATTCAAGAATTGGGTAGAGCATATTTGAGCTCATTGTGATTATAAGACATTCCCTAGGCTGTGACATGGGGACATTTTATTAAAAGAAGCAGGGACCTTTATTTATTGCTCATTTCTCTTCATGGTTCACAGCTTGTAATGATTTGAACCAACAAAGTATCTATTATCAGTGTGTATGCATAAGCATATAGTAAGTATGAAAGATATATATTCGAGTATTAAATTCCCCCTTTTCTTTTTTGCTAATAATTGATGCACTCTTTCTGAAGAGGAGTTTGCAGTGGTCTGAACAAAGATCATGATATAAAAATAAATTATGGTATGTATCCCTTCGTGTCTCACTCATAACTTATTTCTCTCTAGCGATGCTCTTTTATATTCAGGGGTGGATTTAAAATTTCCTTCTTGGATATTATTCACACAGGATATTGTAGTTAAGGAGCTTGCTTTTTATAGCTGTATATGTTAGTAATAGTTCAGGCTTCAGGTGAGTGAGGGGAGAATAAAAAGAGACTCTCTTCTTCCCTTCCCAGGCTACTGTCACTCATGATTTCTTTTTGATGTGACTTCTATAAACAGTGTCAATGTATGATCTAGGGAGGAAAAAAAAGGGGGGGGGATAGATAGTGAGAGAAGGATGAGGAGGCTCTCAAAGTGTTGTATTCCTGTCCCCTTAAGCAGAGGGAATACAAATGTGCTCCCTGACTGCCTGTTTCATTTTTAATTCTGAAGCAATGGTCCTCAACAGAGGTTACACATTAAAATTACCCAGAGACTGTTTTAAATGCCTGTGACTGAGAGACTTGCTTGCTTATTATTTATTTATTTATTTATTTATTTATTTATTTAAATTTTTTAAATACTCCCCCATAATTCTAACCTATGGCCAGGGTTGAGAGTCAAAGTTCTAAATCATTAGTTCCATTCAGTGAACTCAAATCAATTCCATCCAACAGGGCTGTGGAATGCAGCCAGGTGTAGAAATGCAGATGCCTTGTAGAGCCCAAGTACACACACCTGGGCTTGTGGGATTCCAGTATTGGGCATAGAACAAGCCTGACAGGAGACAGGTACCCTGCAGCCAAGGCACAAGGTGCAATGGTGAAGCTAGAGAAAGGGGATGTGCAGGAATTAGCAACAAAGCCGATGATCTGGAAAGTGTATTCATTCTGTTATCTAAATTGAACAAAAGTTTAAGTGTCACAAGAGTTAGGCAAGCAGAGGCATAAAAATGAAAAATTAAAATATAATATGAGCCAAAAACTAGGATCACAGACAGAAACCCCAAAATTCATTGGGACTGAGAAAGAAGACAAGACAGTAAGCTTAACTAATCTAGGAGGAAAGCTTTCTGAGCCAGGTAAAGACATTTTGAAGCCAAAGCTGTGCTGCTGAATCACTTATTCTCAGAGTCTGAGCAATGCAGAATTTGTAGGTTGAAGAAGGCTGGAGGGAGACTTTCCTAAAACTGTTTTCTTGAATCATTTTACAGCCAAAACATTCACGTAACTGATTATATTTTAGCCTAAATACACCAGCTGCAAATGTATGGTATTTAAGTAAATAATAAACCCATAATCAGTGCACTTGATTAATTTCTACTTGATGGATTAGAGAGCCTGTTTGGCAACTTTTCTGATGTTTCCAAGTCAGATTCTTGAAGAATGGACAATGATATCACTTAAGAATTGGTGAATGAGAGATAGGATATTTGTTCCTTGATGTTATCAACAATAAGCAGGATATAAAGAATTTAGATTATGGTTTCAGACTGTTTGTAAACGAATGGCTACTTTGAACTATAGAAAGCCACCAGTGGTATTGCAAACTTTATAACTATGTGCAGCTCCAAACAAGAGGAGCAATGTAAAGGAAGCAAAAACATTTTAGGAGAAAAAGCTTACCTTTGACAATTTTTAAGATCAGCATTATTAAATGGAGATAAAATAAAAGAATAATTGAATCAATAATAAAAAATGATTACTAAACAATGCTACCCCCCTGATGCAAGGCCAAAAAAAAGTCCCTTGTCATATCCTAGGGGTTTTATTTAGATTTTATTAAATTATTATAACAGGTGATAATAGCAGACTCCTATTTCCCCCTTCCCAAAAATACCACCCCCACACTCCATCCCTACCACCATGTCTCAGCAATCTACTCATTCCTAGAACAACAAAATCATGATTGTTCTAAGACCACCATGATGATCATGACGGTAAGTCACACTTGAACTCATGCAGGCCTGTTGCTACCAGGCTACAGATGAAGGCAGCAGATGGAGGACTGTAGAGCAAGAGAACCATGGAGCAGATGAGGTAGAGCCCTGGCTTAATTATAATCCTGAAGCTGCCACATATGTAGGGTCTTTGTCACTTAAGCAAATGAATGTTTCCTTACAAAAATGTAATATAAGGAATGGGGAATTACAAAGAAAAAAATCTAAAATATGAAATTATCTGTGTCAAGGTAATTGAAGTCCCAGTATTTACAGCTGGTATTTTAAGGATGATTGTAGATGGTTGCAAAATATTTGGTTGAATTGCCACGTCTTTTGTACTTTGGACACCAATAATTTACCCATTGAGGCTGCACAATTAAGGAAAAATGGTAGAAAAAAAATTACATTGTTGAAGTGTGTTGGTTCCTTACTGGACTGTTCAGTAAGACTCCAGAAGAAAGGGATGAGCTTAGAGTGAAAATGACCCTTATGAGAGCAGAAAAGCTGCATCATAAAGCTTTGAAAGTGAATATTTTTTTATCCTGCTCCCCCTCCCGTCAAAAAAGTTGTCTGAGAATATAATAATTTGGAGTCCTACAGAGTTAAAAAGGCTGAATTTAATTGTCTACTCCAAGATAAGATCAGTTTAAACAGAGATGGGTGGGTGGTTAGGAGAATATGATCAAACTAAGTAAAGAATATCAACAAACCAAAGGCGTATTACTTGATGTGATTTATAAGATAGGCAAAAACTTAACAAGTCTTTCAAGGTAAAAGAAAACAAGTTGCAAAAAGTTATATGAAAAAGTAGGCATACATAATTACAAGAGGAATCCAAAAATCTGTGACAAAAACAATATAGGCTATTATTTATAAAAAATGTGTAAACTTAGATAAAATGTTTGAGAGTATATGGTATAAGAAATGACTTGAACTTATAGAGATAACACAAATTAATCAATAGAGAATTTAAAGAAAATTAAGAAACAAAGTAACGTCTACTCCTGAAAATAATGTTAGATCTAAACAATTTATCCAAAGTAATTTATCTGTTAAAAAACAGATTAAAATCCCCATGTTTTAGAAATTGCTTAGGTCATAGATGAAGATGTAATTCTCCTAAATTCATGCTGCAGAAGTGAAAGAGAAAAAAATCCACCAGTAGACAAAACTGAGCAAGGACAGCGGAGCAAATAAAAGCATAGGCCAATCTCACTAATGAACACAAATGTAAATATACTAATTAAAATATTAGCAAATAAAGCAGAGCCTGAAAATAATAATATATCATCACTAAGTTTATGTTTTCCGAGAAACGGCAAGGCTTGTTCAGCAGTAAAAATGAACCAAGTTAACTGAGTCTATTAAATGATTACAAAGGATGAAAACCATGTTTAAAGCTGTTTTATAAAATATTCCACCAAATTCTGATTTAATAATTAATAAGTAAAACTCTTAGCAAGGTATAAATTCCTTGATTTAATAAATTTTATCTGTCAAGTAACTATAAAGCAAGTATCCCACATACTGGTAAAATATTGGAAATATTCCATTTAAAATCAGTGACAAGAAGGGGCACCTGGGTGGCTCAGTCAGTTAAGCATCTGCCTTCGGCTCAGGTCATGATCCCAAGGTTCTGGGATTGAGCTCCGCATTGGGTTCCCTGCTTAGCAGGAAGCCTGCTTCTCCCTCTCCCACTCCCCCTGCTCGTGTTCCCTCTCTCTCTGTGTCTCTCTCTGTCAAATAAATAAATAAAATCTTTAAAAAAAATTAAAAATAAAGTAAATAAAATCAGTGACAAGAAAAGAAAGTTTACTATTATATTGTTAGTCAACGTTTGTACCAGGGCCCCTAGTCAATCCACCAAGCCAAGAAATAAAAAATAAAAAGTATAAGTATTGAAAGAAATAAAGAGAAATATATTGTATAAATATTCAAAAGGAGGAAGAAAAAAATGCCATTATATTCAGCATATGACAGAGATGCAATTTTCTATAGCTTTCCTGTATGCTAGCAGTGATAGTATATATAATAGATGATAAGATCTGCTTCACAATAGCCACAGAACTATAAAATGCATAAAAATAACCCTAATAAAAATAAGTATAAGCCCTATATGAAGAAAACTATAAAATTTTACTGAAGCACATAAAAGAATATTTGAATAAAAGGTGAGCTAATCCATATTCTGAATGGGATGACTCAATATTGTAAAGATAAGAATACTCCTCCAAATTAACCTGTAAGTACACTGCAATGTAATAAAAAATCCTATTAGTGTTGTTCATGAAGCACAAAATCCTCCTTATAAACTTCATTTAGAAGGGAAATATGCCAGCATAACCAAGGGAACATTTGAAAAAGATCAATAGGATAGGAAGAGAGAGATTTGCTTACCATATTTCAGAACTTAATATAAAAATTGAGTAATTACAGTAATGTAACATTGGCATGGAAATAAAGAAAGAGATGATGGTCCAGAGACAGACCTGTGAGAATTTAGTGAATGAAAAGGTGATTTTTTGAATTGGTGGGAAAAAGACACACTGGTAATAAACAGTGCTTTGTAAATTGTCTATCAATAGAAAGAAAAAGAAATTAAATCCCTTACCTCCTGTAACTCACAAAAATAAATTCAAGTATATAAATTTCAGTATGTAAGAAATGGAAGTGTGAATATATTAGAAGAAAATATATCATTAGTATTTACATTACAATAGGAATAAGAGAGAAACACAAACAACACAAAAGCCATATGGATTTAATTAATAAATTTAACTATAGGATATTTAAATCATTCTATAGTAAAAGACATTAAACAATGTTAAGGGCAACAGTAGAGATATTTGCACTATATATATACAAATTGTTGTATTCGTGTGTGTTTATATGTTCATATATATATATCAATGTTAATATAAAGATACTAATCTTTAATCACACAAGAATATGTTTGTATGTAGTATGTTTATTTGTATATAATTAGTATGTATTCAAACTGTATGTATATACATGCATGCACACACATAAAAGTAAAAAATAAGTAAAAATCCAAGAGTAATGGGTAAGAGATTTGAACAGACAACTTAAAGTGTCACAGAAGATGAAATAAAAATGGTCCTAAAGCAAAGAAAAAGATGCTTAACATCACTAACAGCCATAAAAATGTTAATTAAGATAGCAAAGAGATATTATGTCCATTTTTTTACCTACCAAATGGGCAAAGATGAAAGTTTGGTATATTCTGCCAAAGATACAGGGAAATGGTTCTGTTAAGAGAATGGCATTAATATTTATTAAAATTTGGGCGCCTGGTGGCTCAGTCGTTGGGCGTCTGCCTTCGGCTGGGGTCATGATCCTGGACTCCTGGGATCGAGTTCCGGGTCGGGCTCCCTGCTTGGCTGGAGGCCTGCTTCTCCCTCTCCCACTCCCCCTGCTTGTGTTCCTGCTTTCGCTCTCTCTGTCAAATAAATAAAATCTTAAAAAAAAAAAAACAGCAAAATCTAAAAAAAAAATTTATTAAAATTTTAAATGTGCATTCTTTCGACCCTGCAATTCCATTTCTTGTAAAGTACTACAGAGAAGCAGTTACACATGTGAACAAAGAAAGTGTGTGTATGTTCATGACAACACTGTTGGCAAGAGAAAAATGCTGATCACAATAAATATTGGAAAGATTTTAAACTACGAAAAGTTTCAAAAACAAACTTTAAGTGTGGAACAATATGTGCAGTACATTTTGTTTTATAAACATACATGTGTATATATACGCATATGTATTTACATTTATGTAAATATTCATCCATCTAAAGTAGCAGCCCTTCTTTGTCACTTTTATCAGTTTAGCCTGAGATACATTCTCCATCACATTTCCTTGAGATTTTGTTTTTACTTGGTAACTTATTCACTATCTCTTTTTTTCTTTTTTAAGATTTTATTATTTAACAGAAAGAGACATGGAAGAGGGAACACAAGCAGGGGGAGTGGGAGAGGGAGAAGCAGGCTTCCCACTGAACAATGAGCCCCACGTGGGGCTCCATCCCAGGACCCTGAGATCATGACCCAAGCAGAAGCAGATGCTTAACGACTGAGCCACCCAGGTGACCCTCACTTAACTATCTCTTTTGACCAGGATATAGATCCATGAGATGAGAGCAGGGTATCTGTTTTACCATTGGTGTGCCCTCAGTACCTAGAGTTGAGCAGTTGACTTATAATAGGTCAAGTATTTTTCTAGAAAACAGAAATGTTATATGACATTTATTGATGAATTGATTGCATGGTGGTGGGTATTACAATTGGCAACAATGTAATGAGATATTTGTAGTTAATGCTCAGTATAACAAATATCAGATATTAACAAGTGCCTACACTCTTTACATATGCTTATAGATCAGAATACATAAATATATATCTCTCTATGCATCTATTCTATGCTTGTAAGTGCCTCTTTTTCCTCAAAAAAGAACGTTTTGAGAAAGAACACAGAACTGGAACAAATGTTTAGAATTATCAAAAAGTGAAAAGGTGATTATTTCTCTTTAATGAAATTCTGGAAATATATAGGGTGGTAAAACCACTCTATGTACTATTACAACTGTACTTTTTTGAAAGTTTTCAGGCACAAAAAAGACAATACCAAATTTAGATCAAATGTATCAGTAGTCCCTATAGAAGAAATGAAATATGTATTGATGACAACTACATTATAACTTTGGACAGATTGGGGGCAAAAAAATATTTCTAAAAAGGATTCAAAGAATTAACACATTTTATATGATTCCAAGATACGACTTTACACATTTCTTGCCCACTCCTACATCTGTGGATTTTGCTGATCTAAAATAAGCCACACACATACTTTTGTCTGGAATGTTTTCTATTTCTCCCTGTATTTGTTCTTGATGTCTAGAATAAGTGCTTACACATACTTTTTCATTTTTTGTTGACCATCAAAAAGACATATCTCTTAATGTCAAAAGTATTCTAGAGTATTACTTTAGGAAATAGTGTTACATTCTATATTTCAGTTTCTTGGGAAATCTATTTAACACATAGTATTTACCCTGGTTATAAGTAATTAGGGCCATTAAAATTATTTTAAGGTAAAACATTCAGAATAGGGTAACATGTACACCCTACACTCTTTCTTTTATTGAACTTTCTTAGAGGCTTCTTAAAACTCTTCACTTTTTGAAATTACAAGTACTTAGTAGAATTCCTTTGTCACATCTCTAGAATTTGTCCAAAGACTACTGAAAAGTGCTGATGTCATCTCAGATGAAATAATTAACAAGATGGCAAATCTTGCTTGATGATTGCTCTTCTTATTTATTCTTCAAATAATTTTTCACTACTAGTTCACCACTTTTTAAGGGATAACATCGGATTGTGTCCTTCAATAAGCAATGCTTTTATTCTTGCTTTCTAAAATAAATAAGCGTATTTTGTTTTGATGTCCCTAACATGCCCTAATCAATTATTTGGAGAGTAAGAAGTAATCAGAGAGAAAATGTGATAATATTTTCCAAGCCTTAGTAACTCTTATGTTGACATTAATAATTTTAGCTGTCAGTTATTGTACAATTACTATATACTAGGCATATAGTATTGTATTTATTATTTTATGTTTATAGCATTCCTACCAGATAAGCATAGCCAATTATTATTTTGTAGATGAGAAAAATGAGGTACAGAGAGGTTAACTGACTCTCCCATGGAAGATAGTTACCAAGAGTTGGAATGAAGATATTATCCAAGTGCTGATTTTATTTTTAAAGATTTCATTTATTTGAAAGAGAGAGAGAAAGCACGCACACACAGAGAAGGAGGGAGAAGCAGGTTCACTGCTGAGTGTGGAGCCTGATTCGGGGCTCAATCCCAGGACTGGGAGATCATGACCTGAGCCGAAAGCAAATGGGTAACCGACTAAGCCACCTGAGTGCCCCCTAAGTGCTGATTTTAAAGGTCAGGACAGGCTTTTAAAGTATCTGTTATGTTGAATGTATCTCTCTATTATAGGATTGTGATGGTGTCCCTCAAAGGAAGAGATAAGAGAGATTCTGTGGTACAATAGTTCAAAGAACATGTGTTTGGGGTTCTATGGTTGGATGGGGTTTGAGGGGCAATATGAATTTTCAAAACTAATGAAAAGCTTGTCAGTTCACAATTTCTCTGCCAACAGCTTTGTATAATCAGCTGCAAGTCTTACCTTGTCTAACTTACAGGTACACAAAATTTCCCAAAGACTGGTTAATCTTCTGTAATTATATAGGTAGTTTCCCTCACCACTTCACCATTTGGTATACACAAGAACTACAGGAAATCTTGTAATTTCTTACAACTCATTAGGAGCCAATGATGGAGTTTTATTTTATTTAATGTTATTTTCATTTAGAGCAGCGTGCACAATGCCGGTGATGCAGAAGTAAAAGCTATCCTACGCTCCAAGTAGCTTACAGTCAAGTGGGGGTGAGGAATAGACTGGTACACAAATAATGCAGGAGAATGAATAAAGTTAAGGTGAAGGTGTAGTGTGTGTGTGTGTGTGTGTGTGTGTGTGTGTGTGTGTGTAACTACAGGAACCGCAAATAGCTGACTAATATGGGTTCAGTATTGATTTATCATCATCTGTCTTTCAAATGGGAACACTCATGATTTGTGTGGAAGAGAAGGAGGCATTTTAACCCTTTGTTCCAAGTCCTGGACAAAAGGTGAGATCAGAGGATGACTGGATTAGGCTTTAGTCCATCAATTCATATCTTTTGATTTAGAATGTTCTCTACCAAGAAATACATAAGAGCTACAAGAAGTGGTCATATATAAATCACATTCTACTATCAGGATAATCTCATAAAGCCAATATTTTGAGGTAATTTTCTAAATATTTTTGTGGTGATATTGCTTAGTGGACTGAAGCCTAAGATGTGCAATGAAAGCTCGAGGCAGGAGTATGTGAGTCTCTGGCAGGAAAATATTTGGAGATGAATGTAATATTTATTGGTTTTGATGTTTGAAATCCATTTACCACTATGCATCTGAAATTTAATAAACCTTCCACCTGAACCATGTCTCTCTAGAATGTAATAGAAGCTTTAAAATGGAAGAACTTATTCTTTAGAAGTAGAAGACCATAAAATCTGTAATGCATCTTTAAATGTCAAGAAAGTGTTTTATTGTTAAAAAATCATGCAGTGATGGTAGTGATACTTGGAGGTGGATGTGAAATTTTGACTGAGTAGGCTATTCATCTTTGTCCCAGCCATTTGTTTGATATATATTTTGCTCATTGAAATAACAGGTGCACTAAACCAACCACAATGGCTGGTGATTTGGGCATTCTGTATATATATCTTCTCCCAAGTACCCACTTACTATTAGAGGTACAGTCATCTAAAAAAATGGCCATGGAAAGTACATAAAACTTTGGGTAGTAGATATTCCTGATACATGTGCAAAAATACGACATTTAAAACTATGTTGGTGGATAAATCACCAGTTTTGTAAAAAATCAATGCCAAATGATAGGGAAAACAGCAGCAGGTTTGGCAGGCAGATGGAGACTGAATTGTTAGGTCTCAAACATCTCCAATTCCTATTATTATATGATTAAATATTAGTGTCCAGAAACAAGCAAGGAAAATGCCAGCTTTTGAAATACCTAGACCAGAAAACACTATGAATAAATACTTCATTTAGACAAATCCAGAAGATTAATAAGGTGGCCCAAAAAACAAGGGGTGGGGGGATAGTTAATTAGAAATTTTTCAAGAACTGGAATTGAATGAACAAGAGGAAAAAAATTTATTTGGGAAAAACAAATTTTTTTGAAATACAATTCAGTAGCTAAAAGTAATGCTTATGAACAAATATTATATCATGTCACTTATATTTTATTTATTGCTATGCTGAGATAATGTAGACCAAAGAATGATGAATGGTTAAAGAGCAACAAAAATCCCTTCTAATGAAGAGTATTATAAAATCATAGCCTCCATTCTTCTCTCTGGTGAAGAACTATTTATACCAGTAATTCTCAAGTGAGAGGACGGAAGAGGATATAAGGATCATTTGCAAGCTTTGCCAAATTACATGTATCTTCCATTCACCTTCGTAGTAGGGAGGGTCTCCCCTTCTCTCCTCCTCTCAATAACTTGTATTCTAATGGTATTAGCATGTGGTGTCCCTTAACAACTGCAATATGTGTTAAGCATTGACCTATCAGGCACTGTGCATGACACTTTATATGTAAGGTAATTCCAGTACTAGCTCTACAATATAGATGATATTATAAACCCAATTTTACAGATAGAGTAATTGAGGCTTATAGAGTTTTCATAACCTGACAGGTCACAGATTAAGGAAGTTTTGGAGAAACCAGAACTGAAACCGTTAACGTTCTTACCTCAAAGTCCTCAAAGTCCATGCTTTTGTATAATATCTATTAAACTATATTAAGCATGCTTGTTGCACTCTTAACTTATATATATCACACACTCACACATATACATAAACATATACCATACACACCAGTTTACTTTTTATTTGTAAGTGAGAAAGTCCTGTTTTACATATGTGTGTGTGACTTGATATATTTATGTGTAGAATTTATATTTATAATTGTATTACTGTAATTTATATGTATAATTAAGTTATATTTTTATATAACTTATATAGAGATTACATATTACACATATTACATATGTAAATATAATTACATATATAATGCAATATGTAATTTATTATCTTTATATGTTATATGTCTAAATATAAACATAATTTTTGTTCAGGTTTATGAAGAACATGGCCTCTTTATAATTATTTTTTAAATTTTATTTTATTTAAATTCAATTAATTAACATAGTGTACTATTAGTTTCAGAGGTAGAGGTCAGTGATTCATCAGTTGCATATAACACCCAGTGCTCATTACATCATGTGCCTTCCTTAATGCCCATCACCCCCTCCCCCTTATAATTATTTTTAATTGTTGATATTGATACTTATTGATATGTGCCTCTGAAATGATGCTCCTGACTCTACTTGGGGACTAGACCTAAAAAGAAGGAAGTCAGTTACATTTAAAACAGAATTTTAACTACACTAACTTTTTAAAAAGTAGTTTTAGAAATTTAAAAATCATTTAAAAAGGTGACAATAACCACTAACAAAAGTAGTAATGCTTAAAATCCTAGAATATTTTAATATCCCATTGTAACGGGTAAAGAAATTCTTTTGTTTCCTAATTTGTCATGTGTCTGTCATCTCTTGTCTCCAAGATTAAAAAAATATGAACTCTATCATACTTTTCCCCATTTCCCTGCACTCCAACTGCACATTTTGGGGATTTTATCTGAAATGTTAACTGGAAGTCAGCTTGCCTTGTTGTCTTTGATGCTGAGTTTGGGTTCTAGCAGGATTGAATCGATTGAATTTGTTGTCTAGTAGGTTTCTTTTCTTTCTTTTTTTTTTTTTTTCAGGAAGTTCTCTTAGAACACAATTCCCTGAGTTTTTTTTTTTTTAAGTTTCCAAATTTCTGTCTATGCTCTTTATCTCTGAATGACATTTTAGCCAGATAAAATATTCACAGTTGAAGCATTCTTTTGTCACTATTTGGTAGACATTGTCCTTTGTTCAAATGTGGCATGAGGCTGTGGCACAGAAAGAAGCCAGCCTAATTTTTCCCCTTTTAGGTGATTTTCTGTTTTCTGCTTAGACAGATTTCAAATATCTTTTTTTTAAAGCTGGATGTTGATAATTTTGCCTGCCTGATTGCCTATGCCTGACTTCTACTTTATTGTCTAATTTTTTATTGTAGTTTATTATTACAAGGAGCATGTAAAATATTTTTGTATATGCATACTTTTTTGCATAAAGAATATAAATTAAATTTTACAAGCTGTTACTTATACAGAGTATGTGCATCATAAGTATTAACAAATATTGCAAATTGCTTTCCATTAGGTTCACCATTTTCAACTTTTACCATCAATGC
>NC_138369.1:37394988-37424710 GCF_054177405.1 Leptonychotes weddellii
TGAGGACTGATTAACACAGAGAAAGATGATTCATAAACTCATAACCATGGGAAAGGCAATAAATTTTGAGGGAAGTAAAATACTGAATTGCTACTTGGTTCTCAATGAAAGTATCTTATCCAAGCCCTCTCAAGAGTTAGGGTTCATCAGAAGAGAAAATGCCTTTTAATTAATAATCAATATGCCTAGAAAAGCTTTAGCCAAACTTTAGCCAAAGTTTGGAGGAATCTGGCATAAATATTTAATGTGAACAGTCCATGTTGATCTTTAAGAGAGCAAAAACATTCTTATGATTAAGTGTAATCCATAGTAATATCCATAAGAGAAAATGTATAGGGAGGAGACATTTGGAAATTACTTAAAATAATTACTATTTTAACTGAAAAATTTTGAAAATAGTTATAAATTAATATGCAATTGTAAGAAATAATACAAAGTGATCCCATGTACCTACCTCTATGACAACACTCAACAAAATAAAAATAGAAGGGAACTTCCTTAATATAATAAAGGACATCTCAAACACCAGCTGACAGTATACTTAATGATGAAAGATTGAATGTTTATGCCTTAGACTGGGGTCAAGGCAAGGGTGTGTGCTCTCACCATTGTTATTCTGGATAGGACTGGAAGTTCTAACTACTATAATAAGACAATAAATAAAAATAAAATGCATCCAGATTAAAGAAAGAAGAAAAACTATTTCTATTAACAGATAACATAATTTTGCATATAAGAAAGCCCTAGGAATACACATACAAACACACAGAACTAATAAATGAATACAGCAGGTTGCAGGATTCGAGATCAATATGTAAAAATCAATTGTAATTCTAGACTAACAATGAAAAATCTCACAATGAAATTAAGAAACAAATTCCCGTCACAAGAGTTTTTAAAAAGAACAAAATGCTTAGAAATAATTTGCCAAAATGAGATAAAAACTTATGCTCTGAAAACTACAAAACATTGTTGAAAGAAATTAAAGAAGATCTAAGTAATTGGAAAAGCATCCCATGTTCATGAATTAGAAGACTCAGCATTGTTAAGATGTTACTACTCCCCAAATGGATCTACAGATTCAGTGTGATTCCTATCAGAATTCCAGCCGACTTCTTTATGGAAATTAACAAGCTGATTCTAAATTACATAATTGCAAGGGGCCCAGAATAGCCATTACAATCTTTGAAAACTAAGAACAAAATAGAAAGACACGAACTTCCTAATTTCAAAACTAACTACATGCAACATTAACCAAGGCAGTGTGGTACTGGCACCAGGACAAATATATAAATCAATGGAATAGAATTGAAAATACAGAAATAAATCCACAAATCCATAGTCAATTGATTTTCAACATGGGCGCCAAGACTATCTAAAAGGGAAAGAATAAACTTTCCAGCAAATGATGCTAGGATGTGCAATAAAAATGAATTTGGATGTTTATCTCCTACTATATACAAAATTAACTTGACATTGGATCAAAGAACTAAATTTTAGAGCTAAAAGCATAAAACACTTTAAAAAATTAGGCATTAATCTTTGTGACCTTGGATTAATCAGTGGCTTGTCAGCTATGACAACAAAAGGACACATTACAAATGAAAAAATAGATAAATTGGACTACATCAAAATTAAAAACTTTTGTTGTGCAAAGGACACTATCAAAAACATGAAAAGAAAACCCACAGAATGGAAGAAAATATTTGCAAATCATATCTCTATTGAAGGACTTATATCCCAAATATATAAAGAACTCTTCCAACTCAACAATAAATAACAAATAATCAAATTTTAAAATGGGGAATTTGAATAGGCATTTCTTCAAAGAAGGAATATGAACAAGTACATGAAAAGATTATGAATATTATGTCATTAGAGAAATGTAAATCAAAACAACAGAGACTTCACTGTGACAACTATAATAAAAAAGATGGAAAATAATGAGGGTTGATGAAGATGTAAAGAAATTGGAATTCCAATACATCAATAGTGAAAATGTAAAATAGTGCAACCAATTTGGAAAAGAGTTTGGCAGTTCCTCAGATGTTAAACATGTAGTCACCATATGACCCAGCAATTCCATTCCCAGATATATAGCAAAGACAACTGAAAACATAGGCTCACACAAATCCTCTACATGTCTGTTCACAGCAACATTTTTTCTGAATGGTCAAAAAAGTGAAAACAACCCAAAGTGCTGATACATTCTACAACATGGATAAATCATAAAAATATGCTAAGAGACTTCAGACACAAAAAAACAGATATTGTATGATTCCATCCAGAAATGATAATATTCTAAAATTGATTGTAACATATGCACAACTCTGTGAATTTATTAAAGAAAACTGAGTTGCATACTTTGTGCATTTTTTGTTACATGAATTAAATGAATCATACCTCAATAAAGCTTTATTGAAGAAATGAAATAATAAGAAATAGTTCGGTTGAACATATTGGTGCAGGAAAATACATTTTATTTTTTCATTGAAATACAATTGACATACAATATTATATTTGGGAAAATATATTTTCAATAAATGTGGTTTTATTTCTGTGATTTTCAGTCTTCTTCATTCTCTATGGTATTTATATATACAACAAGCATCTTAATATTGCTCATATTCTACTGTTGAAAAGCATTGACTTAGTTTGCTGTATAATATAAACTAAGTTAAGAAATTATCTAGCAATCATCTTACTAATATTATGCAGAAATAGCTTTTACTGCTAATGGCTAGATAATGGAAGCATATTTTTGTCTATAAATGTAAGTATAATAATTTCATGTTTCTACTTGATTTAACATCTGTATTTAATGCATTTTTTGTAAAACTATATAAATTGAGGAATTAAGGAAGATGGCAAAACAATTTTGTAGAAAGAAAAGAACTTTTTTCTCAAATTTAGCATTTTAGTACATTCAGAATATGCATGCATCATACACAAACAGAAATTCCTCTATGAACATATAGGTTCCCTAAGTGTGTAGGTATGTGTTATCCCTATGCCCATTAAGATACTATATAAGTTTCAGACATATGCATATCTATGAAAAGTTAAATTTCATAAAAGTTGTATGGATTTTGATGGCATTAGATTTGGTTCTGTTTTCTTCTTTTCTGGTTAATTGTAATTATAAACCTTGGCTTATCAGCATCTTCAGCACTTTCACTGCTTTTGTATTTATTAGGCAAGACAGGATTTGTAAGCATAAAATTAGTAGGTATAAATGAAATGAACAAATGCTACAGACTGATAAAGATGGGGAGGGCCAAGATTAGGATGACCATACACAACTATTAATGCCATCTATGAGAAGTGTTGACTTCCTTCCGCTTTGGCACTTAATGTTTCTACCTCAATAGTAGGTCAAAATATGAAAAATTCTGGAAAGACTTTCATACCTCAACTATATATTGTGCTAATAATGTTCTAGTGGGCAAAAAATAACAAACTTTCTAACTGAATCACGTTCTGAATTTCTCTTTGTCAATTAATGTTTATGTTACAAAATATAGATTTATTTAGAATAGAAAAAAATTTGCTAGATTTTTTATTTTTGTGCATGTATTTGCTGCAAAAGCCAAAGCCTAGTGCATCTGTGTGCAATTATGGATGCCATTGTGACAGCTTGTCTTTTTTTTTTTAAACATTTGGCCACTTATTGTACATCAGCTGATTTTGTAAGCCTGACCTGCTTAAAAGTGGATATAATTCCTTAGTCTAAATGCATCCTACACCATGGACCCTCACTTGGCACCATAAATTTAATTAATAACTGTCATTAAAACCGGCTATAAACTCAATTGTAAAAGCATTTTAATTTTTTTCTAGCTGGGGCCCAGAAAATTTGACAAATTCTGGATCAGTATTAAAGACATATTTTGGGCATGCCTGCCCACTAAGTGTCATTGCTGAAGGAGTGGGCTTACAGAACCAGTTGAAATCCATGGCTCCACCTCCCTGGTCACCGGTAGCCAACTGGACTGTGGTATTCACCTGATCCAAGTTAAGCCAGTCAGAGTCATCTGAGATGCTTATGGACAATGGGTAGCTGATCTAATGACACGGGAGATTAAGGGGCTTAGGCTGCCATTTCTTGGTAAGCCATTATGGAGCATATCCAAACAGATGAGGGAGAATAAGCAGTAAATTGCACAGAGATAAAAATGAAACAGGAAGGTATGAATGGCATGGAAAAGATACACAGTTTTGAGAACTGAAAAATAGAAATATGCAAACCTGGTGCCTTTTTCCAATGAAGTTATCTGTACTTGATGTCTTCCATAAATTTCTGGAAGATTCTTCCATATCTTTAATTTAAGACAGCTTTAAGTGGGTTTCTGGTCCTTACAACTTAAAGCTATTTGTCCAGAATGGTTAATGAAATAGTATATTAATTAAAAATTCCAGAAAGCTCTGCTATGCAAAAAAATGTATATACATTTCTATTTTCTTTTTCCCCCTGAAATCTGCAATAGATACCTTTTATCTCAGTGGGGAAACATCTTCTGTCTCTTTAGAATTCAAGCAATAACAATTCTATGGGGTAATGATTATTCTAGTTGCATTGTACCGTGTAAATTAATCTATTGCTTTGGTAGCACTGTTCCAAAAACCAGTGCTGATGCTGAGGGCACAGAATGAACAAATTAATTAGCCAGACTGCAAAATCAAATAAATCTCACAGTGGTGACCTCTGTGTAGTAGAATAAAGAAAGGCATTAAGTTCATGTAGTAACTTTGGTTGAAGCAGAACAAAGCTTAAATGGAGCTAAGTGTTCTCATTATTTATACTGGACAGTCTAGTTCAGGCCCAAAAGAAACTCCTGGCAGGGAGAGGTTGATTTTAAGGGTTTGGTCATAGCAAACTGTTGGTCTCTGACCAAAAGGCAATCTGCCCCATTAATGATCTGAGAAAAAACAAGGCTGAGAAAATAAACATTCTAATTCCTTCCCCAGTACAAATTATCTCTTGGTATTAAGGTAAGCCTAGGAACAAGAGGCAGTCATCATATTCACTTTTGGTCACAAAGAAATCAAATTAAGTAAATGTAAACAGAAAAGAATTGTATCATAAAGACCCAGGTATACTTTATGGTATCAAGGACAAATATGGAGCCAAACTCTCGAAAGACCAAAAAAATCAAATCTAGGCTTTGTTGCTTCAGCCAGGAAATGACACTTCATTCAATCTCATCTTTATTGCCCTAAACTACTCATATGCCTCTGCTTAATGGCAGGACTTTGGGAAGTGCTATCTCCAACGTGCTCTATTTCTTTGGTCACGTCCCTAAAAATAGACTCTAAGATGGAGATTTGTGCACAGGCCACATATTGAGTTCACTCAGCAGCAACACCTGTAAGTAAATGAGGCAAGCAGGGTCAGGCAGAGGGACAAGTTGAACAGCAATTTATTGACAACAGAGGTTTAAGGTGATCCCACAGGGAGATCTGGAGATAGAATGGCCTTTCAGAGTTATTTTAAATTTAGGCAAGGATATCAGGGCCTGGTATCCCCATACTAGGTAGATACTGGATGTAGACTAACCCTGGAGGGAGGACATAACTTTTGGCAAGCAGTTTCTTTTGGCTGAGGGTAATACTTGCAGAGTAACACATCTGTGAGCCATCAGGAGTCAGCACTCTTGGTAGTTGGGCAAATGAGTGCCTCAGTTCTCAGGAGGGATCTGGTTGGCACACCATGGCATCCACTACAATCTACTCTTTGTGCTACTAAGATGAATTTGCTTCTGAGTAAGTTTGTCTTCCTTGGGAGCTGTTTTTCCAGTATTCAGTATGGTCTCCTTTCCTATGGAAACATACCAGAAGAAAGTAAGTGGGGTGAATTACAGCTCTCACTGCTGTGGTTCTTCTAAGCCTGCAGCTGATACCCCTCACCTTTCTCCTTTATTTCTCATTCTCTATTTCCCTCATATTCTGCGAATGCTGTTCAAGCTATTTATTTATTTATTTATTTATTTATTTATTAAGATTTTATTTATTTATTTGACAGAGAGAGAGACAGCAAGAAAGGAAACACAAGCAGGGGGAGTGGGAGAGGGAGAAGCAGGCTTCTGGCTGAGCAGGGAGCCCAATGTGGGGCTCAATCCCAGGAACCTGGGATCATGACCTGAGCTGAAGGCAGACTCTTAACCAACTGAGCTACCCAGGTGCCCCTCATGTAAAACCTCTTCACCAAGGGATATGAGACCATGGTCACCATGTACTTCTCAGGCTGTGGCCGCTGCCCTTGTCCATTGACCATTAAACTCAGTCAACAGCATGCCAAGAGACATCCAGTGGATCACCTAAGCACCAAACTTTCTCTTCCATTGTGTCATAGCAACCCTACAACCTTTTGGTGATTAGAGTCAAATACCCCTGCCAGTGTGATGATTGCTTTCTTTCCCTGCTGATCTCTTGGCATGAGGAGCCTAAAATGAACAGATGGCAGGCAAAGCCTAAACCTAAGTAGAATTCTAACCTTATCTGTTATAGAAGAAAGAGGACCTCAAGAGCCCCAGAACCAAAGTTGTAGAGAAGAAAGCACTTCTATCTCCCCCATGGGTTCTCAGACTCATACATCCTGCATAGTGGTTACATGGTGATAGGATCCATGGACCCCCATGTTTATGTACCCACTGCCAGAACTCCTTTGCTGTAAAATGGACCTAATGGTCTGAGAAAATATTATGCAAGATCCCATGTTGATGGATCAAATGCTTTGTAAGTTCTCAGATAGTGGTGCTGCTCCCATTCCTGCAGGCAGGAAAGGCAAACTCACCTTCAAAATATGTCAGTCTCAATCAGAATGAATTGCTGCCCCTTCAGGATAGAAGATAGATAGATGATAGATAGATAGATAGATAGATAGATAGATAGATAGATAGATAGATAGATGATAGATTTACTTATTTATTTATTTATTTTAAGGTTTATTTATTTTAGAGAGGAAGACAGAGAGCATGAGCAGGGGGAGGGGAAGAGGGAGAGGGAGATAGAGAATCTCAAGCAGTTTCTCCACTGAGCATGGAGCCCAACTTGGGGCTCCATCTCACCCTCCTGAGATCTTGACCTGAGCCAAAATCAAGAGTCAGACACTTAACCAACTGTGCCACCCAGGCACTCCAGGATAGAGAGTTTTAATATAATCAACTTGCCATCAGAGGATTTGTTAATCTCCTTTAGAGATGGCTTAATAGAAGAGTTCCTCATAATCAGTCTCTGTGGGCAGATTGGATATTCAGCCTCAAGAGTAGCTAAATCAGGAAGCTCATGATGTTGGATCCATACATCCATGGATGGATGCTTTGCTACCAGGAAAGCTTTTGCTTTCAGGAGCCCATTGTACCAGCACTGAGGTGGTCTATGACAGAAGTTGACAAGGTCATTTGGCAGAGTCATCTGTCTCTGGTTGTTTACTGTCTCTTACATAGTGTGTTGTTTTGAATGGGTATTAAAATGGGATAAAATGATCTTTATAGTTTCTGCTCACTCCATAAATCCATTCACAAGTTTTTTTCCTATCCTTTTTCTTTTGATCTTTCTCATTCCAAGTTCTAAACAAGTGAGGTACTTGCCACTGTCCATGAATCTATGTATATTCTTACTTTAGGCTACTTCTTTTTCCACATAAAATGGTTGACCAGAATCTAATGAATAACTAGTCCAGAGCTCAGTTGGCTGGGAGCATTTCTCTCACTGCTATCTTTCTGCCGGCCAGAACCAAACTGCAGCAGCAGTCCAATTTGGCTGCACTCACATACTGAGCTAACTCATCCATGAGCCAAATTTCACCTTGTTCTTCCTCCATCCACTTGACACAAGAACCTCCCATGAGAGTATGGGGGTGAGCTAAGGGAAAGGCAACAGTACAATAGTGAAAAATGACATGGTGTTCTTGATAATCCACTCAGGCAATTTTCTTGTGCTCTCTGGCATTGCTCATATCCCATTTTGGATGTTACCTTTGGATCCCTGAATCTTTTAGCTTTTATCTCCTACGCTCTGGAGAACATGTGTCTTGCTGAGACCTGCAACACATTTTCTACTTCTACTCACTGGCCAAATTGATAGGATGCCATCAATATAATTTCAGTGACATGCTGTTCTGTGAAACAAATCCCTATAGACTATATTATGACAGAGAGCAGAAGAGGTAATATAGCCCTTAAGGTCCAAGAACTTAAAATATACTGTTGTCTGTTTCATTTGAGTACAAATTGCTTCTTATCCTTTATGATAGGGTAGAAAAGAGCACCTTTGCCAAGTTATTGGCCAGGTACCATGTACCTGAGGCTGTATTACTCTGCTCTAACAAGGATATCACTTCTGGAAGGGAAGCTACAATTGGGCCTACTTGTTTAAGTTTACTGTCACCTTTCAGTATACAACTTCCTTTTGTGAAGGAGGTCCACACAGCTGAATTAAATAAGGAAGTGATGAGAGCCACTGTTCCTCACTCCTTCAAGTGCTTAATGATAGCACTCATCTGTGGTATTGTTTTTAATTCACAGTCTTGAAGGTGGGCATTTTCAGAGGTTACCACATAGCCGTCATCACTATAATAGCTCCTACATCATAGACCCTAGAGGCCAAAGAACCAATATGAATGTTTTTCCAACTACTAAATATGTCCATTTCAATTATGCTGGAGACTGGAGAAAAGATCACTAATTAGGTTCATGGATCCAAAAATGAACTGGATCTGAGTCAAAACTCAATTTATTACATGGTCATCATTTACCACTACTCTAACATGGGGTTATGGTGACACATTTGGTCCCAGAGTATCAATGTCAACTTGGATTTTATATCCAACAAAATGCCAGGATGTTCCTTCTTCAGTGTATGCATTTCTTCAACAAATGGCTGTAGTTTGGGGAAGATATGGGGAGAATCATTAGTGTTTCTACAGTGTTGAATGGTCCTTCCTCCAGGAGCTTGGCCTCTCCTTCAATCTGTGGGTTCTTAACCTGAGAAATGACTCAGGATCGGAAACATTTACTAGGGTAGTTAACCTGAGCCTTTGATTATGTCACATTATCCTTAAGGTGACACCCTAAGAACATATTTCATTAACCTACTCTTTAGCTCTTTGTCAGGTCCCCTAGCAGTCACTCTGGCTCTGTCTGATCTTGCCATTCACTAAGATAATTGTATCCATCTTACTTCCACCTGAAAACTACTAGTATGAGTTTCTATCAACCCAATAACTACTAGGTAACTCAGTTCAGTAACAGTGTCTCCTGTAGTTAGCCATGGCCTAGAGGACATCCACCACTTAGCTTCTCAATGATGCCAATGCCCCATCACAATGCTTTCCTTATCATGTTGGTATAATTTTATGACTTCTTTGTTACTTTAGTAAAAAGAATGTATAACAGGCCTGTATTCCTTTGGGGGTTAGATTATTTTGTTCAGAATGCTTTTGAGATTCATCTATCACTGTGTACTCCAGTATTTTCTTCCTTTTTTTAAAAAAAAAATACCTGACTAGTATTCAATTCTATATTTACACCATAATTTGTTTATCTGTTCACTTTTGTTTGTATCAGTGGGTTATTTCCATTTTGGAGGTATTATAATTAAGCATCTATGAATATTCTACATATATCTTCTATGTAGATAAATGTTTTTTCATTTCTCTTTAAGAAATACCAGGGAGTATATTTGTTGGTATATATATTAAGTTGTATATATTTAACTTTTTGCAAAACTTCCTTCAAAGTGAATTTACTATTATATATTACCTGCAGCAATGTATGAGTATGCTAGCTATTCCATATTCTCACCAACACTTGTACTGTCTTTAATTTTAGTTATTTTAATGAGTATGTAATGATACCTCATTGTGGTTTTAGTATGCATTTCCTTGAAGAGTAGTGATATGGAGCATTGCTTCATGTGCTTATTGGCCATATGTATGTCTTCCTTTGTAAAATATTTTTTCAGATTTTTTGCCAATTGTGTGGGGACTATGTCTTTTTATTGAGTTTAAGGATTATTTATATATTAGGGAATCAAGACATTTAAGACATATGGTGCCTTTAAAGAGCAGTAGTTAATTTTGAGGATGTGCAATTTATCAATTTGTCCTTGTCTTATGTCCTATCTAAGAAAACTTTACCTAACCTAAAGTCACAAATGTTGTTCCTTATGATTTTCTAGAATTTGTAAGTTTTAGTTGTTACATTTGGAACTATAAGCCATTTTGAGTTCATTTTTGTTCATTTCATGATAAAAGTGTTGAAGTTCATTTTTTCTGTATCATTATCCAGTTGTCCCAGCTCCATTTGTTGAAAAACCAATCCTTTCAGTACTTGCCCTCTTTAATACCCATCGTACTGCGTACTGAATGGAGCACTGGGTGTTATATGCAAACAATGAATCATGGAACACTACATCAAAAACTAATGATGTAATATACGGTGATTAACATAACATAATAAAATAAAAAAAATAAATAAAAAAAAAACGAATCCTTTCCTCCATTGAATTATGATGGCTACTTTTTAGGAAATCAATTGAATATATATGTGTGGTCTAGTTTTGGACACTATTCTGTTCCCTTTGGACACTGTTCTACTCCCTTAATCTGCATGTCTTATATCTTTTTTTTATAGCATAATAATGTTGAAATCAACTCATGATTTCATATTTCATTCTTTTTTTAAAAAAATTAAGTTGCTATAGATCCTTTGCATTCTTCATCAATTTTAGAATTAACTTCTCAATTTCTTTTAAAAAAGTAAGATCTGATACAATCTGGTACCGAAAGCACAGATCCATCTGGGGACAATTGATATCTTAACAATATTGCACCTTTCCATCTGTGATTATAGTTTGTCTCTCCATTTATTCATAGGTTTCTTTCCATTTCTCTCAGCAACATTTTTTCTTTCCAGTGTACAAGTCTTATGTAAGTTATTGAATTTATCCCTAAGTATTTCATATTTTTGGTGCTGTTGTAAATGACATTGCTTTTTAAATTTAATTTCCTAAATATGTATTGCTAATATATAAAAATATAGTTATTTATATATTGATCATGTATCCTGAAACTTTTCTAAATTCACTTACTAGTTGTTGTTTTTTTTTAAAGATTTTATTTATTCATTTGAGACACAGAGATACAGATACGGAGAGAGAGCATGAGCAGGGAGAGAGGCAGAGGGAGAGGGAGAAGCAGGCTCCTCGCTGAGCCAGGAGCCCAATGTGGGGCTCGATCCAGGACCCTGGGATCATGACATGAGCTGAAGGCAGATGCTTAATGGACTGAGCCACTCAGGCGCCCCCACTTACTAGTTTTAATGGCTTCTTGTGTGGGTTTCTTTTGTTCACACTCAATCATTTTGTCTTTGAAAAAGTTTTACTTCTTCCTTTCCAGTTTGTCTGCCTGTGACACTCATCCCCTGCTTTTTTCCTTAGGCACTAAGTCATCCAGTATAATCTTGTATAAAAGTGGTAGGAATAGACATATTTTTCTTATTCCCAATCTTAGTCTTTCACTGGTAAAATGATATTTCTGCCAGGTGGACTGGGGAGACCTTGGGCCTCGAGGCCTCCACCTAGCCCATCAAAAAGATACCACTGAAGGCTCTTGGTTTTGTCAGGAGAAAATTCAAAGACAGACACAACACAGCTGATGAGCAGTACAAGCAGGAAAGTTTATTAAAGTGAAAGGACACTCTCAAGATATGAGAGTGGGTGAGCTCAAGGGAGAGCAGTGCCTTGTGGGGTTTGGGTTTCTGTCTTTTATGGACAGTTGTTAACAAAGGGTGGAATATTCATTACTTGAGGCAAGGATTTCTTGGAAGCTGGGTTACCTGCTTTTTCTTCCATATTTAGTCAGGGGTTTCCTGTCATGGCACCCTTATGGAGGAGATTTTAGTACGTTAATGTAGTATAATGAAGGAATAATGTGAACTTTGGCCCACTTTGTCAGCCCTGTTGGGTCTGTCTGGTTTGAGCCAGTCTCGTGTGGTTTTGTTGTGGAGTGCTGCCAGGACAGGCCTCTGACTTCCTCATATTGGGCCATGGCTTCCTCATTGCTGGCCTCCAGGCATCCTGTTAGAAACTAACTGCTTACTCTAACAATATTAGCCTTTATCAGGTTGTGAAAGTTCTTTCTACCTCTAGTTTATTGAAGATTTCTATCATGAATGGACATTGAATTCTGTCAAATAATTTGTCTGTGCTTATTGAGATGATCATTTGGTTTTATCTTTTATTCTATAAATATAGTGTATTGTACTGATTGATTTTTCAGTCATTGAACCCACTTTGCAGTGCTAGGGTAAATCCCATTGGGTATCATATAATGTTTTCTTTTCTACACAATGCTAGATCTTGCTTCCTAATATTATGTTAAGGACTTTTGCATGTTTATTCTTAAGGGTTATTGGTCTGTAGTTTTCTTGTCCTTTTATTTCTTGTTTTCATATAAAAAAATTAATTCCTCAAAGGTGTCTCTCCATCATTCAATTCAAACAATTTCTTTAGAAGGAAACCTCCTTATTTTTCACTTAAGAGAGCAAATCCAAACAAAATCATCTCACAGAATTATTAGCCCTAAATGTTTTGTTCCAAGAAATTTAGAGTTTAAAATATATCTAGCCTTTATGTTTGTAATTTAGTAGTGAGAAATAAAAAATGGGGGGAAATACTGACCTCTTTCTAATTTGAATGATTTTTTAATCTAAATATATTTTTTTAAGATTTTATTTATTTATTTATTTATTTGAGAGAGAGAGAGAAAGAGAGAGCAAGCAGGGGAGGGGCAGAGAGAGAGGTAAAATCTTTTTTTTTTTTTTAAGATTTTATTTATTTATTTGACAGAGAGAGACATAGTGAGAGAGGGAACACAAGCAGGGGGAGTGGGAGAGGGAGAAGCACACTCCCCACTGAGCGAGGAGCCCAATGTGGGGCTCGATCCCAGGACCCTGGGATCATGACCTGAGCCGAAGGCAGACGCTTAACGACTGAGCCACCCAGGCGCCCCGAGAGGGAAAAATCTTAATTAAACTCCACGCTGAGCACGGAGCCCGACAGTGGGCTTGATCTCATGACCCAGAGTTCATGACCTGAGTGGAAACCAAGAGTCAGAAGCTCAACCGATTGAGCCACCCAGGTGCCTCCTTAATCTAGGTATTTAAGATGTTTTTCACTATGTGAATATATATATATATTCATTCTTCAATCTTCTCCAGGTAAGACTGACATCCTGGGAAAGAAAACAATACTAGCTATGTGCCCAAGAGGATACAAGAAAGTTTTCTTTCCTAGACTCTTGTGACTTGTATAAAGTATAGAAAAGCATCTAAATTGCTTACTCTCCCAAACAGACCCCTGTAACTTTTATCCATCATTGATTTCCCCTTCTCTGTTATTGCAGCTCCAAGTGGGAAACACATTGGTAAACCAGGGCTGGGCAGCATCGCTGTGACAGACAGCATCTTGGATACCAAATACTATGACAGGCCCTCCTTTTAAATGTATAAAGTGGAGGTCTGAACAGCAGGGACACAATTTAAACAGAGTCTTCCTGGTGCAACACCTTTCCAACTCTGAAAAAAGGCCCTTTTTAGGGAGGTGTGACACTCATATTAGATAAGGCTATCATAACTATAAACAGGGCATACTCTAGAGGACTGACAGTGCTTTTAAAAAATCCAATTACATGCTTTTATTTGCCGTTAGTACAAACAGGAAAATAACAAGCCAACTTGTTTCATCCCCACTGTGATTTCCTCAGGGCTAATTAAAGTGCGCTCTGCTGATGCCTAAATCGTTCAACTCCAGGCAATCCTAAAATTTAAAGGGACACACACCCAATCAATTCCTGGCTGTCAGTAAATGGTATTGTGTTTGGAAATGGGCACAATCAAGTTCTTCATTAACTTGAATGCTGCAAAGTTCCTGTGAAAAAATGGGACTAACAAATTTACTGCCATAGATTTATAGACTGGACTTCATCACTTTGCATAAAGAATTGATAAGTTAAGTGATCAATGATTCTCTACAATATATGGCATAATCAATATGAATTTGGGGAAGGGATATAAAGACATTAATAATGCACATTTTATGTACGGGTCTGTTTCTAAAGATTCAGGGCTCTCTAAATCATGCAGGAGCCGGATTATAGCTAGAACACAAAGAATTGCTGTAGTAAATGTAGTATTTAAATTTTAAAAATTGGAAAAAAGGTAACATGATTTTAAGTGGCTCTAAAAACCTGTAAAAATATTTGTGAGGTTTTATTTCAGGGTACAATTTTGGGGGATGTCTGTTGGCTGCTTTGTTCCCAAGTCATTTTGCTTATTACTTTATTAATAATTCTAAATAATTACAAAGAAATAAATTTCTGTGTCTAAGTTACCTAGAACTATTCTGAGGAAAAATAAATCCGCACCCTAGGCAAAATGTCAGGATATCATGTGTCCATTATGGAGTAGTTCTGCTTAGTCCTCTCCCTTCTCAGTACTGAGGATCAAAATTTATGGACATGCCCTTATTTGTCAAGATAAAATATGTGCAATCTGTGTTTTTTGCCAGAGATGTAAACTTAATCTCACAACTCTTCTCTAAAACTTGGACATGAGAAATAAAAGAGCCTAACAGGATCTGCCATCTAGACATTACTTTATATGTTAAATGTCATCCCTACATTAGAGATACCTTTATAAAGAGGCAAATCCGCACCTTGGTTTCTATTTCTTGAGAACTGCTTTTACTGAAACAGGTTTGATATTGTGACTTTTTTTTCAGTGAAGGATAATATGTAATGATGTTCACTACATCATACATGGTCTTCTCTATGAAGGTCCATGAGAATGATTTCATTTCTCCAAGAGCAAGAAAAGCTAATTTTCTCCAGAGAAAATGGCTTATATTTGTTATAAAGACACTGTGACTGCCACAACAGATTATATTCATAGTTTATCAATAATAATGTATGAGATATTATGAAGTGAATTTCTGTGCAAATTTATCCCTTGTTTTATGCTCTTTTTACTATGCAATAATTATTCACCAATATTTTCCAATTCCTGAATTTGTAAATATTTTGTAACTTGCCTCATATTTTATTTCTGGAATGAGGCAAAGTATAACTAAGTAAAAATGAGAATTTAACTTGACTTCCAGATATGAGCTATGAGTTTTTAGAAGTGTGTTTTTTTAAGTATTCAGAATTTTTTTTAAAAGATTTGTTATTCCAATACAGGGTTCATTACTAAGGTGAATTGCCAAAATCCCTCATTCAGTGGTCCTCAATGAGCTCTCAAACTTTCTTTGAAAAATAGTCTAGGGCGCCTGGGTGGCTCAGTTGGTTAAGCAACTGCCTTCGGCTCAGGTCATGATCCTGGAGTCCCGGGATCGAGTCCCGCATCAGGCTCCCTGCTCGGCAGGGAGTCTGCTTCTCCCTCTGACCCTCCCCCCTCTCATGTGCTCTCTTTCATTCTCTCTCTCTCAAATAAATAAATAAAATCTTTAAAAAAAAAAAAAAAGAAAAATAGTCTAAACTTACTGATTCAAAGTTTTTGGCTTAAAACAGCATCTGGTTGGCAATTATGAATTCAGTCTTTCTATACATTTTGTTAAAATATTTAAAATGATATAGGAAAATATGAAAGTTTAAATCCACACAAAACACATGATAATTATATAATATTATGGGAAATTTCCCACTTCTTTAGAGTTTTTAGAGCTTAATTCAACATTACAGTTGTCATCTCACCTGAGCTGTTGTTATCTGAAAGCTAATCTATTATCTGATCACACCCACTAACCAATGGCCATTAAAAAACAGTACATCTGTTATCGACTAAAATACATGGACATTTCCCCTGGTGAGTGGCCACTGGTTTTTGAGGAAAGCCAAAGTTTTCTTTCTGAGTGTGGCTAGAGATTGCTATACCTAAAAACAAAAACAAAAACAAAAACAAAAAACCACGTTGGGAAAAAAGGCAAATATGGCTGACAAGGTATAATTCCCAGAAGTAAAACCATGTATGCAGGAGTGAAGATGGAGACCCTTGATATTAGTATTTTCAGTCCTCTATCCGTACAGAGCTCCAAAGAGTGAGGTAGAGAATATGGGAGAAAAGCCTTCAGAACAGAACTGGACCAAGAGTTAAGGATGGTAGTCTCAGAAATGGATTCAAACAAAATTTGTGAGAGTGAAGCAAATTCATCCTTACCACCTTGGGCAAACACAGAATTTGGCTGGATTTTTCTGCATTAGACAGTAAATAAACATATTGTAAATTTTGTATTTTCCTAGTGCCTCAACATCCCCATAAAATAGACTGTGAGCACCCCCACCCCACCATGCAACCAAGTGTACCAGTGTGATAAGGTAAGTCCCTGCCATAAGGTCAGCCTTCTTGCCCTCCCAACTGTCACCTAGTGACATTCAAGCATGTCAGTCAGATCCCTCATGACTTTTGTTTATGTACTCTACCCAGACTCCCAATAAAGGCAATTACCCATAGGTGTTTCTCTCTTTCTCTCTCTCTCATTTCCCCCACATGCTTGTAGAGTCCACTCCCTAGGCACTCCTCCCATATAGCCCTAGGATGGCCCCCTGAGTGGCATGCCTTGCCTCACTCACTTTCATTTTCCTCCCTTTGATTTATTCCATGTCGTACCTGACCAGTCATCAAAAAAACCATTTTAAGCATCATAATTATTCCTTATAACACAGCAAAGAACATTAATGATAATAAAATTAACATATTCTAGTAAAAACAAGAAAGAAAATAGAAGTGCATTCTAAAGATGCCTATATTCTAAGAGACCTCTGAATAGGAACCCAAAACAAAGAAGAGTAACAGATAATATAGTAATTTGTTTAAGGACACAAGATTCAGAATTGGACAGACCTCTGTTAGAATCCTAGTTATATTGTATTCTAATTCAATAATATGATGTTAACCATGTTACTTAATGTTTTGTTTTGTTTTTTAAAGATTTACTTATTTATTTAGAGCACGAGAGCAGGGGGAGCGGCAGAGGGAGAAGGAGAGAAAGCCTCAAGCAGACTCCTGGCTAAGCACAGAGCCCCATGCAAGGTGATCCCAGGACCCCGAGATCATGACCTGAAATCAAGAGTAGGACACTCAATGGACTGAGCCACCCAGGCACCCGTGTTTTGTTTTGTTTTCAAACGCAGGGCTTGAACTCATGACCCTGAGATCAGGGCCTGAGCTGAAATCAAGAGTTGGATGCTTAACTGACTAAGCCACCTATGTGCCCCTTACTCAATGCTTTTATACCTTAGTTTACAGCTTTGACTAGCAAGAATAACTATGAATACCTCATAATTATCATTAGGATTTAAATAAGCAATTCAGGTAAAGTTCCTTATATAGAGCCTAAATGTTTGATAAATGAACATTAATATTTTTATTTATTTTTTTAAAGACTATTTTTTTTTAAGATTCCATTCATTTATTTGATAGAGAGATAGAGCGAGAACACAAGTAGGCAAAGTGGCAGGCAGAGGGAGAGAGAGAAGCAGGCTCTCTGCAGAGCAGGGAGCCCGACATGGGGCTCGATCATGACCCGAGCTGAAGGCAGAAACCCAAAAAACTGAGCCACCCAGGTGCCCCTAATATTTTTATTTAAAAATTTTTATAAAACTCTTGTATCTTTATAACTTGCAGAAAACATTGCCTCTTTGAAATAGAAATAGGAAGCATTTAGTTAAAAAGAGGTTGAGATTATAAAGAGCAAAGAGTAAAAGAAGTAAATTAGGTGAGATAAGAAAAACTTAAACCAAAAATCTAATTCTAGAGTAAATCATATTAGACTGCTTCTCCTTCTGATTAGAAAGCAGAAAATGACAAGTGACCAACCTCTACCATAACAATGACAACAAGCCATATAAACTACAAAATCATAGTTTTTTATTTAAAAAAAAAACAACTGAAATTTAAGAATATAAAGAAGTTTAAGTAAGTCCAATTCTAGAAAGTGGCAAAACTGCCAAGAAGAAACCCATGGCTTTTTTTTTATTCCTGCCAGAGTGGTGAAAAATGAGATAGCCATCTCAGACTGAAGGTGAGTAAAAGAGGGAAATTAAGAAATCAGCCAATCTTTTAATAAACTTACTTTTATAGCAATATGTGGCTGGTATGAAGGAAATGTCCTGAGGAGTCCTGACCATTGAGAAAATGTCCACCACCCTGCCAATTCTCCCCAGTGATGTTAAGCATGTACCCAGGGGTAGTTTGTCAGGGCTGGAGTCAAGGAAGAAGAGTTGAGCGAGACATAAATGGTGTCTCTCTCAGGGTAGCAAGAGAAATCTTGTCATAGCCAACTGGACTTTAAGGAATACACAACCAAAAAAAAAAAAAGAATATACAGATATACAGCAAACTATGAAAGGGTAAGGACAGGGCAGCAGAGCAGAGGAAAGAGATATCCCTTTATTCTGGATAAGTCCTGGGCCTTCTGCAGGTCAATCTGGGCCTTCATTTTGTGCACTATAGTCACCCTGCAAAGACTGAGGTCAGCGCATATTAGCTGGGAAAATTTCCTTCATGGTTTGCTGGGGCTTTACTGGGAAAACTGCAGAGACTCGTCAAAGGCTGAGGACAGGACAGCAGAATAAGAAAAAAATCTCCAAAGGCACAGAAATGTGGCAGAAGGACTGAAGAGCAAAAAAGAAATCCCCAATGATCCAAAATCTGGGACCCAGCTGGAAAGAACAGAGATATATCCCACAGTTCAGAAAGGTATCAACTGGAAAGCATAAAGAGAATTCTGGAGTCTTATCAATGCTCAGATCTCAAGCTCCATTGAAGGTAAATTTATTCTTCTCATCTCAGAATATTTGAAACAAGTGGTAAAGTGAAAATAATTAAAACTACAACAAAGAACAGACCAAGTTCCCCCTATAGGCTAGATTATAGTCCCCCATATTGGTATCCTGAGAAAAGAAGGCATTGCCATTTTGGTGGGATAAATATGATTTATTCAGTCTCCATATTTTTTTACATAGAATGTCTAGTAGACAATAAAAATTATATGACACATGAAAAAGTGAGAAAATACATAATGCATGGTTAAAATAGAAATAATCTATTGAAATATACTGAGAAATGGCATAGAAGTTGGAATTATCACATAAGAACATTAAAATAAATATGCTAAATATAGTAAAGGACATAGTGGAAAGAATGGCTCATTTGTGTACGTAGGTGGAGAATTTCATTGGAGGGATGGAAGCTATAAAATGTGAAAGAAATATTAAAAGTAAAAACAAAAATCAATGAAATAGAAGACAAAAAAAGAACAGCAACAAAGTTAAAATGTTTGTTCTCTGGAAAAAAAAATATAAAAGCATAGCAAGAAGGACAAGGAAAGCAGAGTGAACACAAAATACGAATTTCAGGAAAAAATAAAGGAACATCATTTCATAACTAGTATTAAAATGGTGTTCCATCAACCTGATAAAGGCCATCTAAAAAATATCTACAGCGAACGTGATATTTAGTGGAGGTAGGTTGAATGATTTTGTCCTAAAATTGCTATACTGTGTCATAGCATTTACAATAATGTAAGAGAAAAAAAAAAGCATTAAGAATATAAAAGAGAAAGTAAAAATTGCCCTTAGTTAATGAAAACATTATTGTGTTCATAATCTAAAGAAACCTACAAATGAAACTAATAAGTAAACTTATTCAAGTTATAGGATAAAGGTTAGTATGCCAAAATAAATTGTTTTCCTACAAATAAGTGTAGAAAAATTACAAAGGTTTAAAGACAACACTATTCACAAAGTACTGACACATTAAATGCCTATCACTCTGGGGTGCCTGGCTGGCTCAGCGGGAAGAGCATGTGACTCTTGATCTGGGGGTCATGAGTCCAATCTCCATGTTGGGTGTAGAACTTACTTAGAAAAATGCCTATCATTCTATCTAAGAAAAAAAAAAAGAAGAATAGATCCCTACAGTGAAAACTACAAATAATTGGTAGAATTGAAGAAGACCTTAACGAATGCAGAGGTCTAATATTGACTGAAGGAATCAATATTGTTAAGACACTCATTCTTCCTGAATGTACATGAAGATGCACTGCAATCCCTGTCAAAAACTTAGGATTTTTGAAAAAAAAATAAGTTAGTGTTAAAATCTATATTGATGGGATGTCTTGGTGACTCAGTTGGTTAAGCATCTGCCTTCAGCTCAGGTCATGATCCTAGGGTCCTGGGAACAAGTCCCACATTGGGCTCCTTGCTCAGTGGGGAGCCTGCTTCTCCCTCTGCCCCCCACTCTCCCTGCTTGTGCTCTCTCTCTCTCTCTGATAAATAAATAAATATAATCTTTAAAAAAGTCTGTATGGAAATTCAGAAGGATCTAGGAATGGCAAACATCTAATAGAAATAAATGTAAGCTACATATAATTTTTAATTTTCTAGTAGTCACATTAAAAAGGTAAAAAATAATCTAAAATTTTAATAATACATTTTATTCAATCCCATATAATCAAAAAATCATTTCAATATGTTGTCAGTAGTAAAAATCATTAATAAGAAATTTTACATTTTTTTTTTAAAGATTTTATTTATTTATTTGAGAGAGAGAATGAGATAGAGCATGAGAGTGGGGAGGGTCAGAGGGAGAAGCAGACTCCCTGCTGAGCAGGGAGCCCGATGTGGGACTCGATCCCAGGACTCCAGGATCATGACCTGAGCCGAAGGCAGTTGCTTAACCAACTGAGCCACCCAGGCGCCTGAAATTTTACATTCTTGTTTTCAAATTGTGTTTTGAAATGAGTGTACACTTTATACTTATATGACATCTCATTTAAGACTAGCTACATGTCAAGTGCTCAAAGCCATATGGAACAAGTGGCTACCATATTGAACAGCAGATCTAGAATACACAAAACAATCAAAGAAGGAGAAGGAGGAGGAGGAAGAAGAAAAGACGAAGAACAACCAAAAGAACATTTGTGGAGGTGTTACACCCCCTGATTGCAACAGTAGTATTGGCGTATGGAGAGACAAATAGATAATTGGAAGAGAATCAAGACTTCAGAAATTCTCATACATGTTGATCATTTTCAACAAAGATGATAAGGCAATTCAGTAGGAAAGGCAACCTCTATTAACAAATGATTCTGGAACAAGGGAATATTCATATGATAAAAAAAGAGTCTCAACTATCTAATTCTATACACAAGCATTGTTTTGAGTTTGATCATAGTTGCAGATGTAAAACCTAGAAATACTGTTTTCTGAAAGAAAGCAGAAGAATCTCTTTGTGACCTTGGAATAGGCAAATATTTCCTGGCTGGGACACAAAGTAGAAGAAAAGTTGATAAATTAGACTTCATCAAAATGAAAATATTAAAATAGAAAGTACACAAGGAAATAAGGCAAACCACGGATGAGAGAAAATATTTTCAACACATTTATGTGACAAGGGATTCAGAGGTAGTGAGAGGAAAAGAAAACAAACAGGAAGGAGCTAGTCTCTTCTTTTGCCTCAGACATACACTCTCCCTCCAGCAATTCTTGAAGGGAGTTACGAAAGTGAGCCAACTGGCAAAGGAGAGCGTGGTCTCAGAGTCCCAGCATCAACAGCACAGCAGAGCATCAAAGGATGGGTCTGAAGACACAATAGCTTAACATCCAGCACAGATAAACATAAAATAATGGTGCATCTTCTATGTGCTGGCATCCTAGAGTCAGTGAAAAAAATCTGTGTGTAATTATATATACTGTGTTGTTATAATTGCATTATAAACTGGAAATACTTATATTGCTATTTTTTCCAGATTGTACATGTAATCTTTTGAAACATAATTTTAAATAAGGAAAACACTCTATTGTATTTTTTTAATTCAATATGATATAAAATGCGTATTTCTGCCCTCCACTTCAAACACTGAGTATAATTTCCTGAGCTAACTGGAACCAATGCAGTATAACTCATGACCTGGTTATCTTTTTTTATGAACCCAAGAAACAAGGCACATATTGTCACTTTTGGCTGAACAACAACAATTAATTGTCCAGCCATCCCTCGTTCTTTACTTCTCATTTATGTTCCCCTCTTCATGTACCCATACTTTCTCCTCAGAAATGGAATTGGGGTGAATCAAGAGGATATATGTGGCTCCCATAGGCTGTGGGTCAATCTTGTATCAAACTGTCTAAATGTCTTTCTTTTCCCAGTAAAAACAGTGAACAGAATTCTAACAGACAAGCCCCCATGCAAATATAACTGTGAAACATCAAAATGAGTCATGAGGAAAGGTATAAACTTTGTTGGCTGAACATTTAAATCTAACAATAAAAACAAAGAATTTTTAAAAGACTACCAGGGAAAAGCAAGGATGTGATAATCCCTCTTTCTATCCTCTTTTGTCATTCTAGTCTGTGTATACCCATGTGCCTTACCCTAGTTTTGGCAGCTGATGAATGGAACTGTAGAAATTTTGGAGGTAATCCAGAAATAATGATGAAAGCATTTATTAGAGATATAAGGGAAGATGCTTAAAAATACTGATTGGAAAGATTATCTGGGATGAAAACAGACAACCCAAGACACAAGGCAGGGAATGGCATGAGTGTTATTAGCAGAGTGGTAAAGTATTAAAAGATCTAGCTGACTAAACTTCATAGTGAGTTAGTGCAGTGATCCTGCTTGCTACCAGTAGCAACATAAACATATCAATGTAAGCTGAAAATATAAATGTAAATGCCATCTATTCTCATGTGGCAAACTTGCCTCATTTCTAATTTATTGTATGCCTAATAATTGAGGTGGTATTATAAATTGCAATCTTTAATGTATTTTAATAACAAGAAGACTGCAATCAAGATGGAGAATTGATTTGACATGAAAAGCCTCCACTCCCACCAGAAACATACATTTGATAAAGTATATGTCTTTCAAAATATGTAAATATAAATTTAAATTCAAAAACCATAATATGAAATATCTAGGTTCCAGAGAAGAAGGGGGTTCCTTGCATAGCAAGAGAAATTGAATCTGATGGATGTCACTGTGACCAGTCATTAAGGTCTGCCTATGTAAGCCTGGAAATTAAGGCCATGCACCTTATAGTGAGAGGAAAAGACAGAATTGTGTTTTCTTCCTAAAGGAGCCTCAGTATATGAATGGAAATAGGTATCCATGAGAATGCAGAACCCCTAGCCCGCGCCATTTCCCATAAGGAAGGTCATATTCTTGCATTACCTATAAGATCAATACTTAATTTAAAAACCTTATGGGGTGCCTGGGTCACTCAGTCATTTAAGTGGCTGACTCTTGGTTTTGGCTCAGATCATGGTCTCAGGGTCCTGGGATCCAGCCCAGCATCAAGTCCCGCATTGGGCTCTGCACTCAGCACAGAGTCTGCTAAAGTTTCTCCTTCTCCCTCTGCCCTCCTCCCCCAGCCCTGCTCACGTACTCGCTTGCTCTCTCTCTCTCAAAAAAATAAATTAATTAATAATAATAATTAAAAAACAACCTTTAAGAGACCCACCATTCTTTTAAAAAGGGATTTAAAAGACTTATTTTTATTTCTATTCCCTCCATAAAAATGCACTAAAGTGATCACCTCGTACCAGTCAGAATGAATAGTAATAAAAAGACAAGAAATAGCAAGTGTTGGTGAGGGTGTGGAAAAAGGGAACTGCTGTGAACTGTTGGTGGGAATGTAAATTGGTGCAACCACTGTGGAAAACAGTATGGAAATTCCTCAAAAAATTAAAAATAGAAATATATACAATCCAGTAATTCCACTGAGTATTTATTCAAAGAATATGAAAACACTAATTTGAAAAGATATATGCATCCCTATGCTCATTGAAGCATTATTTACAATAGCCAAGATATAGAAGCAACCCAAGCGTCCATTGACAGATGAATGGATAAAGAGGATGTGGTTTGTATGTGTATGTATATACACATATATGTAAATTAAAAATATGTATATATAATAAAATATTGGATATACTATATATGATATATAATTGGATATAAAAATAAAAAATATTGGATATATTACATATGGATTATATATAAAATATTAGTCATAAAAAAAGAATGAGATCTTGCCATTTGCAACAACACAGATGGACCTAAAGGATATTATGCAAAGTGAAAGAAGTTAGAGAAAGGCAAATATTATATGATTTCACTTATGTGTGGAGTCTAAAAAACAAAACAAATGAAAAAACAAAAAACAGAAACAAATTGGTAGTTTTTACCAGAGAGGAGAGGGTGGAGGATGGGGGAAGTAGGTGAAGGGGATTAAGAGGTATAAATTTCCAGTCATAAAATAAATAAGGGAGATGAAGTTACAGCATAGGAAAATTTTAAAATGCACTAAGGTGACTGGAAATGCATGTGTGCATGGGTGTATCCTTCATTGTCACTACATCATAAGGCACAGACTCACAAGAACAAAGAAAATAAGAAAGGGGATAATGGATGAGAGAGAGAGGGAGGGAGGGAGAGAGGGAAGGAGGGAAGGAAGGAAGGAAAGAAGGTAGGAAGGAAGGAAGGAAGGAAAGAAGGAAGAAAGAAAATTGTAATTGGGAAGCAGAGGGAGGAAGGAAAATGAATATCAAGCTAGTACTGTGGGGATAGGGTGATAACCTCATTTGTACCACAAATCCTCAAAAACACTTAGGAATTTGCCTACTTCTATGCTCAGACAAAATATTGGTGGTCTCCACAAATATGTCTACGTTATGCTTAGAATCACACCATCCTCAGTTACTGAAATACTGTAAATCAGGCAGGAGACTGGAAGATTGTCCTTTTGGGCACCTGACCAACCCAAAGAGAAAACAGAGTCCGGCTCAGCTTACTGGGGAGTCTGCTTCTCCCTCTCACTCTCCCTCTGTGCTCTCTCTCTCTCAAATAAATAAATAAAATCTTAGAAAAAATAGTCTAAAAACTGTAGATGTTCATACAGAGTCTATGAAACCACCACAAAAATTGTTGTTTTGTATCTTTTACTAATTGCGCATGGCTGGCATTAATTTGAGTATCTGAAAGTGTGCCCAAACACAACACTTGTGAGAACTTCTATTGTGAATTGAGGTTTCTCCTTACCTACCAAACAGTAGCCTAACTCCACAATTGTTATTCACGGGTTTCATACCTTGTCTCCAGTGTAAATTATGCACATTAATCCTGACTCTTATCCTACCTTCTTTTTGGCAAAACTCACTGAGTTGCTCACTGCTCCTTACTTATCTTTGTCTTAGCTCCATATTACCAAGGAAAATATTTTTGTGTAAGAAAAATACTTATTTTGTGTACATGAGTAAATGAATGTGTTGTATCAATTTAACCCAAGGTAAATCCCTGAGTTCCTACTGTCGCCTATGGAAGGGTTGATTAAAGACAATTCCTACAGAGTAGTCATTAAGTCTCCGACCATTAAATTGCTATTCTGTGCAACACATTATCTATGTTACCCATGTTACATCAGTTCATTTACTGCTCAGAGTAATGCTTTGAATGAAGAAGAGCAATAGAGAATTTATTACCCAGTATCAGTGCCATAAAAATGTGTTTCTAAGGAGGAGTGTCACTAAAGAAATTTAAAATATAAGCTTAGTACTCAAAACTCTTCCCTGATTCTGAAAAAGAAAAATAAATCTGCTTTAAGCTTAAAATATTGACTTATGCGTCAAAGAAAACAGAAGTGAAAAGCTAAGGATTATACTAAAACATGGAATCTGAGTATCTTAGCACTACTTTTGTGTAAATGAATATGATAAATATCATTAAAGATGTTTTACTTCAAAACAATTTAAAACCTCATCTGTATCATGGAATAATCACTCTTGAACTGTGGACAGTGGAAGTCGTTTGGAATAAAATTCTTTGTAAAATTGATTTCACTCATCTATGGGACTAGGGGGAAAAGGTGCTATCTAAAATGATTCCTATCAAAATTCAACCTATGGAGATTAGATATATTCAGTTGTCTGTAAAGTGAGGCTATTCATAAAAATGGAAATTCTAAATATCTTACACCCTTAGGATTTTTGATGTTATCAAATTTTGTTGAAATAAACACAGATTTATTCCAAGTATTTAAATATATTCATTAAAGTGCTCAGTAGGATAAAAAAAAATACTGGGACTCTCCTGTGGTTTCTGTTTTCTTTAAATGTTAATACTTATCACCGTTTATATCCTGCCTACCATA
Source organism: Leptonychotes weddellii (assembly GCF_054177405.1). Lineage (NCBI taxonomy): Eukaryota > Metazoa > Chordata > Mammalia > Carnivora > Phocidae > Leptonychotes > Leptonychotes weddellii. The sequence continues at coordinate 37,421,200 of NC_138369.1, forward strand.
AATATTAAGGTTTTCAATCATTCTCTGGAATATCACATACCAGTGGGTCCAAGCATTCTTACTGTTTTTAGCAGAATGTAGTTCAGTCTACATATCTTTTGACCATTTTTATGAGTATAATAATAATAATATATTAATATTTATAAAAATAATTATGTTAATAGCAGATACCATTTATTGACTTCTTGCCCCATGCCAGGCATTGGACTAATCACTTCACACATATCATGCCATTTAATCCCCACAACAACCATACTCTTAATATCCTGAATTAGTTGATGTATCAGTTCCCTATTGCTGCTGCTCTAACAAGTTACTGCAAACTTAGTGGCTTAAAACGGCACAGATTTATCCATGATTCTGAAGGCCGGAAGTCTGAAATGAGTCCTCACTGGGCTAAAATTAAGGTGTCAACAGAGCTGTATTTCTTTCTAAAGGATCTAGAGAAGAGTCCATTTCTTTGCCCTTCCTGGCTTCTAGAGATTGCCTGTATTCCTTGGCTCAGGGCCTTCTCCTCCATCTTCAAAGCCAGTAACAATGGGGGGGTACTTCTCAAGCTGCTATCTCTTTGGTTCTCCACAGTCATATCTTTCTACAGCTCTTTAAAGGGTCCTATGATTGCACTGGGTCTGCACAGTTAATCCATGACAGTCTCCCCTTCTCATTGCCAGCAGATTACAATATTAATTCCACTTGCAACCTTATTTCACTTTGCCTAACTTAGGTTCTGGGGACTAAGCCACTGACAAATTAGGGGAGTCATAAAATCCTGTTATCACAGCAGATGGGAAAAATAACTCCTAACTCCTCGCCATAATTACCTCCAAGGCCAGTAGCAAGTAAGTGGTCATGCCAGGAATCAGACCTAGGTACACCAAGTGATCAAACATGTACCTGAATAACCAATTAAAAGGGAAGAAAAAAAGAAAAAATAGGGAATCAGTCTTTGAACAGTTAATAAATGTTTGGAAAAATCAACTTACTTGATCGTAATATTTTTCACTTTTCATCCAGGTATTTGATACAAATAGATCCTTTTTGCTTCTCTTCTCTATTTACAAATATTTAATCACAAGAGTGGAGGATGTGGTTCTATTGAGAAAATACATGGAGTAAGTATTTAATAAGTTACTTGCCATTGATGATGTACTTAGCTAGTACAAACTTTCTGCAATACTTTTTTTTAATCTATGGGTTTTCAATCTTAATATATTTTATATAACAGTAACCTATCATACCTTTTGGTCATTGTATGAAGTAGCATTGTTCTCTATTCTGACTCTGCCACTTGCTAGTCATGAGATTTGGGTGAGTGACTTTTCTAAACTTCATTTTAATAATTTTTAAAGGATTTTTATTTATTTATTTGAGAGAGAGAGTGAATGAGAGAGAGAGAGCACAAGCAGGGGGAGGGGCAGAGGGAGAAGGAGAAGCCAGACTCCCTGCTGAGCAGGGAGCTCCAAGTGGGACTCCATCCCAGGACCATGGAATCATGACCTGAGCTGAAGGGAGACGCTTAACCAACTGAGCCACCCAGGTGCCCCTAAACTTCATTTTCAAACAAGGATAAAACAAAGATCTATAAAACAAAGATCATACTGGTAATTATGTCATAAGCATTGTATATACATTATATAGTTCATTGCATGTTCCCTGACAAAATATAAGTACCCAATAAATGTTACCCAAATTATTTTTGTAAATCTTTAGCAACCTATTTAGATATAGTATTTTTATATATTATATATAACATAATAAATCAGACTAATATTTTTTCAGTACCAATGTTTACTCATCTAAACCTCACATTCTTGAATGACTTTAGCTTCAGTATTACTTCTTGCATTATTTCCAAACTTCATATAGTTTGTAAAGGAAAAGGAATATGTAAATGGGATATAAGATAGCATAATTACTTTTTCCCATTTGCTATTCAGCATCTATTGATTTTACAAATTTATTTTGAGGCATCAATCTAAATGAGTGGCATTTTTAGATATTACATGATGAAGGCTTATTTCCCCTAATGACTTGTGGACATTTTTTTCTGGCAATGTCCCATAGCCATACCTAAGCTGATGGCAAATTCATCATAAAATAACCATAAAAGTTATTACTATGATGATTCAATGAACTTATTTTCTGGATGATGGAACTCCAAATTCTGGGAGGTTGTTACCCATTTTGTGTCTGTGAAGTCCTAGGAATTTCTACAGCCTTCATTGATGTAAATTAATTATAGCTGATTTTGAGATTCCAAGTGGGATGAATCTTAGTACTCTCTAATCCAAAAATATTGTTATTTAGATAAGAAATGCCCTTTTTGTAGCATTATTTTGGAGGCTAGCTTCCTTTTCCATGGGCTCCTGACACCATACGGATAGTCATTGGCAAGAATAATAGACCTGGCTCGGCCCCTCACTGCATTTCTCTATTACTTCTCATGGGACAAGAAAAGACAAATGAGATGAGTGGGTTTAGAAGTACTGAGTGTATCTGGCTCTGCTTCTCCTAGGTTCCTTCCTTGGAAATCTGCCTAATGGCAGAGTGGATGTATTCTGATCTCTTCTCAGATATGCAATAAGCTCATTAGGGCAGGTTCTGCTCTTATGAGGGAAGCTGGAAGTTTTCCAGTGCTGCATGTATTTGGGTACGTCCACCTACTTGATTGAGAGATAGAGTAATAGCATGTGAATTTGGTTGTGCATCTCCAGCTAAGAAAGCTAATGGTGGTGTCCTTTTTTTCTATTTCCTGTGTCCTATCTCTCAGTTGGCCCCAGATTTGGAAGTACAGAGTGATCTCACTAAATGCATCCCTCTCCATGCACCCATTACAATAAATTTTTTAAATTACCCCATATTAGTCTTCTATTCTAAATTGCATATAGAATTTTGCTCTATTTCAACTCCATAGCAGGGCCTATTTTTAATTCTTAAATAAAAAATATCTCCCTGTTACTGATTACAACCATTGCAATAGTTTTGTTTCCATTAGGGAAATCCCGGTTGTCCTCAAGAAACAGAATGTGTACAAATTATCACTGCTAATAAATTAGAAATAATTATTCATTCATGTCCAATAGGATTATATAAATATCTTAATATATGTCAATATCAACATATATATATCTTAATATAATGTGATATGTTATTTAAAATCTAAATACCAAGAAAAGGAAGAAAACTTCATTGATTTCATTTTTTACATACTAGCAACTATTTTTTCTATTTTTCCTAAAGGTGTTGTTTCAGAAACAGAAGTTCTCTTACCTGAAATATTATCACTTTCATAATTTTCACACAGTGATGCACAACATGGCCACATTCCATATAAAAAAAAAATGCGGGGGCGGAGCAAGATGGCGGAGGAGTAGGAGAACTGGATTTCGTCTCCTCTCAGGAATTCAGCTGGATAGGGATCAAACCATTCTGAACACCTACAAACTCAACAGGAGATCGAAGAAAAGAATAGCAACAACTCTCTGAACAGAAAAGCAACCACTTTCTGGAA
>NC_138369.1:37425210-37453097 GCF_054177405.1 Leptonychotes weddellii
TATACCTCTTTTTTTGGCAAGAGGGAAAGCACATAGAGGAACCATAAATGACTTAACAATGAAGAATAAATTCAAGTACTTGCTATGGAGGTTGTACCCCCAGAAAAGCTCCAAAAGACACAAGCCTTGGAATGATCAGCTATCCCAGAGCAGAGGATAAGACTGCAGCCAAAATGGTGGCCAATTGTCTCAAATACCACAGAGAACATCAGGAGAAAAAGACATGAGGGTTTTCAAACTCAACATGCTGAATTGGATGGAAATGTGTATAAGGAGACAGAACCAAAGATATCCACTTCTCCTACCTATAGGTATCAATTTCTCATAGAAATGGAGGTTGGTTTCTGGAGAAATTGAGGCAAAGAGCTATGAACTTGGGGTATCAGGATCCAAGGAGGGTGAAGAATGAGGCAGTGAACTATAAAGTGTGGCATTAGGTAAAAATTTTAATACTCCACGTTGAGAGCAGGCTCTTAGAAAGTAGGTTTTTCAGGCTTATACACACCCAATTCTTCTCTTTATCTGTCAAGAAGCGTATTGAAGAACTGCTCTCCGGAGAACATGAAGTATTCTGGGTGGGGTGGGGCGGGTGAGACCTATGGATAGACTTTTGAGGGTCTCCTAAAGGAAAAATAAAGCTGGTTTATTAGATCACACAGTAGAGAAACCCATGAGAGTATAAATGCCAACTGCCCTATATACGTGGAACTTTCAGTTAGCTTTCAAGTGGTTCATGATTAAATATAAAAGAACAGTTAAAGATCACCAGGAATTTAAGAATAGTCTTTAACATGTAAGAATGTGATGTGAAGAAATAGAAAAAAAATACCAACAAAACCCTGTAAGGATGAAAGGAAACCTAAAAAACAAAACAACAACAACAACAACAACAACAACAAAACGGAAAAAGAAGAGACTATAATATAAATCCTCAGAAAGGAAGGTATTGTGCTCATGAAATAACAGGAGAGAGAGAGAAGAGTAAGAGAAGGAGAGAAAGAAGTTAGAGGCAAAAAAAAGCTTTAAATTTCAAAATATAATATCAAAAATAAAACTTTTAATAGGCAGAAGATTAACTGATGAAATCCTCCAAAATTTAGAACAAACTCATGTAGATGAGCTATAAGAGGAAAGGAATTTGGATCCATCAGTTACATTTTCAGTATTTATCTTAAGGAATTAATGGAAGTACACTAACACGTCCCTGAAGTATTTATATGAATAAATTGATAGAAATAATATAAAGTACATGCCTATCAAGGGGAGTTTTGCTTCTGGTTATTATAGATGAATCAGTACCACACTATTCTCTTCATTACAAACAAGTTCAAAATTGGACAGAATATATGAGGGAACTGTAGGCAGGAAGAACACCAAACTGCAATCTTTGAGAGAAGGAAAACTCTCAGGGTGAGTTCTTTGATCTTCCAGTGCTCAATTGCAGCTAAATTTCCCAATCAGAGGGCAGAGATGGACAGTGAACAGAGCATGGTGCCTTGCTAAGCTGCAGAGCCAGAGATCGGGGCTGCAAGAGAATTGGGATTTGTGGAGTGAGGCATCTTAGGAGGAAGGATCTGTGTGGAGAGAGATTTCCAGATGTCTTTGTGCATTTCCTCTCATGTCTATGGTTGAGGGCTAGGTGCATGTGCAGGTGGGGTAAGACTACCAGAGGCTTACCGGGGAATTGCTGCTCTGTGTTTGAGAGCAGAATAGAATTACTAGAGAAAAACCAGTAAGATGCCAAAGTTAAATAATCTTATTCATATTTCATTAATACCTCTCACATCCAGCTAAAACAGCAAAATCCATGTCTTTTGGATAAAGTACTATGCTCTGGAGTAAAGGTCAAAAAACTTGTTCTGTAAAATGTCCAGTAAATATTTTAGGCTCTGTGGACCATACAGTGTCTGTTGCAAGTACTTAAATCTATCCTTGTAGTTGGAAGGTAGCCAGAGACAATATGAAAACAAGGAATAGTGAGGATCAAGATGTAAATCAATTGGTAAACATAAAAGATTATATTTTCTTTCTGTAATTTATCTTAAAGAAATTAAAATTTGAAATTAAAGTTTGAATTAACATTTTAAAATGTTTCATGTAAAAATAGTTCTATAAGTGAGGCTTATAATGTATATAGAAGTAAAAGATATGACAACAATCCCACAATAAATGATAGGGACACCTGGGTGACTTAGTTGGTTGACAATCCCACTCTTAGTTTCAGCTCAGGTCATGATCTCAGGGTCCTGAGATTGAGCACCCCCCATGGGCTCCATGCTCGGTGGGGAGTCCACTTGAGGTTCTCTCTCTCCCTCTGCTGCTCCCCTCACTCCATCCTGTGTGCATGCATGTTCTCTCTCTAAAATAAAGTTTTAAAAAAAGAAGGTAGAGGGTCAGACTGAGAAATAAAATAATGGTAATTCAAATTTATTTTATTGGAAAATACTGATGCAGGAAGTGGGAACTGAGATGTTGAGGAGAGAAGGGGAAAGGGGAAAATATGAAAAAAATACTAAATTCCAAGTGTGGTATATGTAGAGGTGCAATCTGAATCTGAAAAGTTAAGATTTTATTCTGTTAACCCTGGAGAAACTACTATCTATCTATCTATCATCTATCTCTCTATCATCTATCTATCTCTCTATCATCTATCTATCATTATCTATCTATCTATCATCTATCTATCTATCATCTATCTCTCTATCATCTATCTATCATTATCTATCTATCATCTATCTATCTATCATCTGTCTATCTCTCTATCATCTATCTATCATTATCTATCATCTATCTCTCTATCATCTATCTATCATTATCTATCTATCTATCTATCTATCTATCTATCTATCTATCTATCTATATCTATCTATTTATCCAGCCACATTAGGTACTAGGGAGGATAGCTGCAGGTACCTTCCTCCAAATAGCAGAATCAATGGAGAGACCTGAAATTCTGGTGACATATATATTGTACATATGATTGTCATTTTTTCCTTTATACTTCTCTGAGTTGCTAAGCATATTATACTTCATAATAAAACAAAAACCATAAAACTACTTTTGTTTTGAAAATAAATTACTAGGTAAATGACTTTCATTAATCTTGGATCGAAGAAAATAACTACTCTTGATAAATATACTCATGTATCTAAAGTTTCATAAAATAAAACTAAAAACAACTCATATGCATGTGCTCTTGCCAAAAGCAAAGGTTACTACTTCTAGGACTCTGTGAAGTACCATGGCAAATTCTGTGTTTATTGAAAAGCACTTGTTTTATTTCATTAAAAAATCCAATATACATACCCTCAAGCTGTATCTTTGTTTTATTTTCTCTAAAAATATACTCCCAAGCAATAAAATATATTTACAGTTATATTTGCCAACTTGATCTTTAGAAATTGTTTTTTTTTCTTTCCTAAAATACATTAGAGACTATAGATATTTAAAGGTAATTTTTATTCAGCTTATGTGGGTATTTCATGATGCAATAAATTACTGTACTTTTTTCACAGAGGAGTTTTAATTCTATAAGTTTACTTTGGGGTAAAGATTTATTAAGTCATGAAAGTGTATATAAGCTTTACCACAGCATTTTTGATGACAAATCGTATAATAAATTGTATTATTTCTATGATTTTTATTTTCATAAAATGAGGGATTTAATTAGAAATCTGTTCATGGACTTTATTTCACTACTGAGGTTATATTACCTACTGGAATAGGGATAAGATATATGATTTTAATTTAATTCTCTGAGCTTTTGATGGAGAATGCTTTGTAACTTTTACATGACATATATCAGATCAAAATTTACTATTTCCATTCCATTTAGTAAAGGAGCCCAAGCCATATGGTCTCTCTGTACTAGTCTGACTGCCCATGATATGCTCTTTTTTTTTCTTTTTCTTTTTGTCTTCTTTAGTACTCAAAACAAGTACATAGAAATTGTAGACTTGGGGCGCCTGGGTGGCTCAGTTGGTTAAGCGACTGCCTTCGGCTCAGGTCATGATCCTGGAGTCCCGGGATCGAGTCCCGCATCGGGCTCTCTGCTCAGTGGGGAGTCTGCTTCTCCCTCTGACCCTCCTCCCTCTCATGCTCTCTGTCTCTCATTCTCTCTCTCTCAAATAAATAAATAAAATCTTAAAAAAAAAAAAAAAGAAATTGTAAACTCTAGGCATCTCCAATTTTGTATAATAAAAAGCTCACTCCTCTTTTTTAAAAATGTTAAGTCAGTCTTAGAAAACAGGCTTTCAAACAATAAACCAAAAAATAATCATACCACATATAAAAAAAAGTCAATATTCATGTTTTCTCAAGAAGATAAGGCTAGAGGACAACTGTAGTCAATTTAGTTGATTTACAAATGACTTGCACTAACTCATATATTAGACATCTTAATAAGAGTAAAGGTTTTATCGTGAAACTGTGCCAAAGTCCTAAGTCCAATATCTATCATAAGGGGATTGAAGTCTTAAGCATTACACTGTCCTCTAAATTAAGGAGGTTGTCTAGGCTCTATTTCCAGCAGTTTCTGAATGTGATTTAACTGGATATGCAGTGATTAAATATCTTGTTACTATCCATTTCTGGGACGATTAACTCCATTTAAATGAATTCTCTTTCTCAATATTTATTTCAAATAATTCCCTAGACTGTCTTGGCTTATACCTAAGTAACTCGGGAAATTATTTCATGTGGAAAATCGAGAAACTTAAACTTCAAATTTCAGTTTATTAAGCTTTTCTTCTTGAGCGATCTAATGATAGGGTGTCAGTGCTAAGACATTACCGACAACATGGGGAACACTTAGTGAATATATGAATATGAAAGATCGTACAGAGAGGACTGACGTAGAAACGCTGTGACTCTTCCTGATCTGCTTTCCTTTTATTTCCTTCCACAACAATTTCTGAAATGTGTACTTGCAAAATAACCTAGTCAAAGAGGAGTTCGAAACATCTCAATGTATTGGATACATTTTATTAACAAATTGATCATTTCATCATCATTGATTAAGTTGTTAAGCAGAGAATCCAGCCACATTAGGTACTAGAGAGGATAGCTGCAGGTACCTTCCTTCAAATAGCAGAATCAATGGAGAGACATGAAATTTTGGTGACACTCTTTTCATTATCATTATTCAGTGATTTTTTTTTTAATTCTTTAATGGTGGTGAAATATACATAAAATGAAATTTATCATTTCACCCATTTTTAAGTGAACACTCAGTGGCATTAAGTACAATCACATTGTTGTATAATCATCACTGGCATCCAACTTCAGAGCTTTTTCATTTTCCCAAACTAAAACCTATTCCCATTATTATTTATAAGACATTTATCATATTTATTATTTATGTTATTGTTTAAGTTATTCTCATTTCCCCTTCCCTCTCACCCAGGCAACCACCATTGTAATTTCTGCCCTTATGGATCTGACTGCTCTAGATACTTCATATAAGTGAAATCATGCAATACTTGCCCTTTTACAAGTGTCTAATTTTATTTAGCATAATGTCCTGAAGTTTCATCTGTACTATAGAATATGTCAGAATTCCTATCCTTTTTAAGGCTGAATGATATTCCTTTGTATGTATAGACCACATTTTGTTTGTCTACTAACCATTCAATGGACACACGGTCCACTCCCCCCTTCAGCTATTGTGAATAATGCTGCTATGAACTTGGATATACAAATATCCGTTCAAGTCCCTGCTTTCAATTCTTTTGAGTGTATACCCAGAAGTGGAGTTGCTAGGTCAGATGGTAATTTTATTTTTAATTTTTTGAGGAAATGCCATACATTTTTTACAGAGGCTGTACCATTTTATATTCCTACCAGCAAGGCACAAGTTTTTCAGTTTCCCCACAACACTTGCTATTTTCCATTTGCGGTTTTTATTTCTTTGTTTTTTTGGCTGCTGTTGTTGTTGTTTTTATAATAGTCATCCTAGTGGGGGTAGAGTGTTATTGCCCTTTTAAGGGTAGACATCTGGAGAAGCTACTGTCAAAAAACAGTCAGCAACGGCACTATATATAAGAAATGAGTTCTCCAGTTTTTATTATATGTATCATGAAAATTAGCACATAGACCTATTTACAGAAAGCCAAGGCATTCTTCCATTATTCTGAACCTCAGACCAGTTCATTTCTCCTTTCAATAGGGTGTATTTAGTGCTTACTATTTTCCTACCATTATTATAGACAATGGGTGCTTACAGTCTGGTAGAAGAGATGGGCAATTAAATAAATAAAACTGCTATTTGGGAAAAGTATTTATGCTAGAGAGGCATGAAAGCAAGGTAAGCAGCCCAGTCTCAGGATGTCAGGGACAACTTTCTCCAGGAAGGAATGACTATGTCCACACTTGAGTGAATAGAAGTCAGCCAGAAGGTAGGGGAAACTAGAAAATATTCCACATGTTGGAAGTCAACTCTAAAACTGCATGTGGCCTTTCTTGGTATAGTAGCTCAGTGTTTATTTGCCACTTGGGACAATAAACCAAGGAATAAGCAGGAAAAATACCTCACTGGTTTCTCAGAAACTCACTTGTACTAATAAAGGTGATTCACAGAAATGTCCTTGATGCCACCGAGGTGGGCATTCAACCACTATTCTGGAATTTTGTGGCATATGTGTCATATGTCTATGTACAGTATTACCTGTTCTCTCCCCCAACACATGCTTGGCTAGAGTTTTCAAGTGTAGTACCGGAAAAGTTACCCTGGATCTCCCCCCTCTTCTTTCAGTAATGCAGAGATCATAAAACTTCTGAGCAGAAACATGGAGACATCTCAGGAGTGGAGCTAGGTATGTCTACACAGTAGCAATAAATGTTCTTTACTAAGTGCCCCTGAGAGATTAATGCCGACTATCACACAAGACAGAGAATAAGCACAAGGCATCACAAAGCATTCCTATACAAGTACCAGACACTGACACTGAGGAAAGAGGCTGGGTAAAACCCTTGAAATGAAAGAGAGCCTAACTCTTGAAGAGACACACTATCCTTTTGTGTTACTTTCCTAGGGCTGTTGTAACAAAGTACCACAACTTCGTGGCTTAAAGCAATGTACATTTATTCTCTCACAGTTCTGGAAGCTAGAAATCCAAACTCACTGCATCAGCAGGGCCATGCTCTGAAGGCTTTAGGGAAAAACCCTTCCTTTCCTCTTCCTAATTTCTGGTGATTTCCAGGAATCCTTGGTGATACTTCATTTATGGCAGCATAACTCCAGCCTCTGCCTCCTGAGTCACACAGCCTTCTTCCCTGTGTCTCTGTTTCTCCACATGGCCTTCTTACAAGGACACCAGTAATACTGGATTTAGGGCCCACCCTAATCCAGTATCACCTCATCTTAACTAATTTCACCTGCAAATACTATACTTTCAAATAAGATTACATTCTGAGGTTCCAGGTAGACATGAATTTTGGGAAGATGCCATTCAACTTAGTACAATGTAAATATGGAATTCAGAGTGGAGAGTAGTGCAGGGGTGGGAATTGCCTCAAAATATAAAGATCAAGGGGCTCCTGGGTGGCTCCGTCGTTAAGCGTCTGCCTTCGGCTCAGGTCATGATCCCAGGGTCCTGGGATCGTGTCCCCGTATCAGGCTCCCTGCTCTGCGGGAAGCCTGCTTCTCCCTCTCTCACTCCACCTGCTTGTGTTCCCTCTCTCGCTGTGTCCCTCTCTGTCAAATAAATAAATCTTTAAAAAATATATATAAAGATCAAGAGAGAACAAATTGTGACAGATATTTTCTTAGTTTATTGAAAATAAACTAGAGAGTGCTCGCTTCGGCAGCACATATACGAAAATAAACTAGAGAAGTCATTGAGTGGGTTATTATTTTGTGGTCCGTTATGAAATGATATGATTTTTCCAGCCTAAGTTTTTTCCAGGAGATTTGTCCAGCCTAAGAAGAGACTTAAATGGGGAATCTGTTGTGATAGCCGTGTGTCTGATGCTATGTGAAAAGTTAATGGGAAATCTTGTTTATCCCCTTTCCATTTGAGGCTTTTTTTTTTTTAACAGAATGCAAACAGAACTCACCTGTAGTAACTTTGTAGTTCACTGAAAAATTTTTATTGCTAAAAATAAGGAAGGATTCAGGTTCAAGATGGTGATATAGGAGGATCTGAACCCACCTCCTCCCACAGACACAGAATCTACAGCGAGGTATGGAACTGTTTCCTCTGGAAAAAACCCTAAGAATTAGCAGAGCAACTCCTGCGTAAAGCGGAGCGATAAGAAAAAGGCTTGAAAGCAGGAAGGAAGGGCTGAGACACAAGCCATGAGCCCCACCCCCACCCCAGGGCGGGGACACACAGGTGGGGGCTCAAAACCCGGAACTTCTCCCTGAGGAGCAAAGTATTTGAACCCCACGTGGGCACCGCGACTTTTAAGAACTGCACGTGTGGAACGAGCGCCTAAAACACCTAGCTTTCAAAACCCACCGGGGCTGGGGTCCAGAAGAACCGGCTCTGAAAAGGCTCCTGCACAGGCTCACTCAGGGGCCCAGCACAGGAGCTGCCTTTTAAAAAGCACCCGGACTCTTTGTGAAGAGGCTTATTTGTTAATTTAAAGTGTAGGCCTGAGGGGCAAGACATACTCTCCAGGGACAACGCTGTCAGGAGCCATTTTAGCATTCTCCCTCTGCCTTGCTAAAGCTGCAGGGTTTTGTGTTTCCTCCTCCCCTTCTTTACCACCCCCCGCCCAGGGGCCATCTTGACATTCCCCACGGCATTGCTCCACCTGCGGAACGCCAACTTTGCCCTCTCCTGCTTCACTAAAGTCGTCAAGCCAAAAAGAAGGACATTTTTATCCAGGTATAGTAACAGAAATACTCTTTCTTTCTTCTCTCCTTTAATACATGTGTACTAAACTGTCGTAACTCAATCAGGATACTAGGTGTTGCAGATACGATGGTGAGAAGAAAAGAATTGTCTCATAGTCAAATGGGTATTCAGTAACTTAAACACAAAAACTAAATGCATAATTACGAAAAGGGACAAGTGCTATTAAGAAAAGGTATGAGGTACTTATCACCACATATAAAATGTAAATAGGTTACTATGTGTGGTTGGTGGCTTGGTCTTATAATGGGATATTGGACAAAAAGCTTGATTCAGGTTTGTGCAGGTGTGGTAGACAAAATTCTAGAGATGGCCTTCTAAGACTCCTATTCCTGGTTGTTCAGACAAACACTAATGTAGTACTGTTATGAAGGGATTTTAAGTATCTAATTAAAGTCTTAAATCCATGGATCTTAATCTATACAGATTATCTGAATGTTCCTGACCTAGGCAGGTATACCCTTTAGAAGCAGAGAGTTTTTTCTGGCTCACACCAGAAGAGGAAATCAGATCAAAAACACCAGAAGGATTTGACACACTGTTGTTGGTTTTGAAGATGGAAGGCGACATGTGAGAAGTGCAGGCAGTTTCTAGAAGGTGAAAGCAGCCCCAGGCCAAGACCCAGCAAACTTTGGTCTTACAGCCCCTGGGAGCTGAATCCTGCTGACAGTCTGAATGAACTGGAAAGTGGATTCTTCCACAGAACCTCCAGATAAAAGCCCAGCCAGATGACGCCTTGATTTTAGCCTTATTAGATCCCAAGCAGAGAGCTCACTTAAACCAAGCTGGACTTCTGATCTATGGAAACTGTGAGATAATAAATGTGTTTTGTTTTAAGCCACTAAATTTATGATCATTTGTTATGTGACAGTAGAAAAGTAATACAGTAGTGATTGGGAAAGGAAGTGAATCATGGGTAACTAATTTAAAGAATTAGTGTGTTGGGATGATTTACAGCAATAGCCCTCAATAAGATCCCCACAAAAGGTCTTGAAGTCTCTGCTTCATTCTTGGAAAATCACTACAAACCAAAGCTCATCGATTTTAAGATGACACAACTACAGATTTCTTCCTTAGAGTGAGTTGATACCTACCTCCCTGTAGTTTTCAGTTCTGGATCTTTGATCTAAGTTGGAGGATACTGAAGGATATAATGCATAAAGAAGCTAGGGGGCTGATGTGACCTACTTCTAGCAAGAAGTAAGTTTAATTCTATCTCTAAACGATGACGGGGGGTATTATGAAACCAGCATTTGCTAAACTGGTTTATGCAAGTCATGTGCCATAAAATAAGCCATTTGGTCCTTACAAGGTAAGAGTGTCCATTTTACATATCAGGAAAGCAGATGTAACCCTGAGAAGGGTTAAGTAAGCCACCCAATATCAAACTGCTTTTAAGTGGTAGAAGGAGAATGTAGTGTTCCTTTGAATTGCCTTTTGCTATACATGTCCTTCTAGAAAAGGTTAGAGTTTCCTGGTTGAGTAGTCTTCAGGGAACTAGACAAAGTGGTCCATTTAATCATTGATCAGAACTCTTATATAGAGGGATCAATGTTTAAAAGGGTTTTGTTACTTTTATTAGTATTTTCATCCAGTTAAAATTTTTACTGTTATCTTAGGATGCTATGTATATTTCAGCAAAGGTTAGGTCATGTTATTGAATATTCCCCAGTCATACGAGGTCAGCAATTCCAAAATAGACATCTGGGAGCCATTTAATAAATTGATTTTTTTCAAGTGAAGAATATAATAATGCTTCCAATTTTATACATGATGCTAATCCCCTAATTACGCTCTAAATTGCTCAAGCATCAGGAGTGCAAACCTGACTGAACCTTTTGATATTTGGGGGCCATACTTTTGGCAGGTTCATTATTCTCTTTTTTAATTATTTTTATTTTTTCACATTGTTTAAATTGTGTATCACACTTATCATGGAGGGCACACACCTTGTTGTGTTGTCATTTCCATCTCATTTAGGCACTGTTGGCACTGATCCATGTTTTCTGTTTTTTAAATTCTATAGCTGTAATAGTTTTGCCATTTTTTAACCAACTTTAAGAATTGTTATTTACCCAGGGATTGTGCATTTTGAAAAACTAATATTAACTCCTCATATGGAAGGATTTTAGTTAGCTTCTCAAAGTATTTAAGCAGTTATAAAATGCATATCATTTGCTTTGAAATATGTTCAGAAGATGTATGCATGTGACATGTTAATTTATTCAGTTACAGTGGAGCTGAAAGGAAAGGAAATGTCAGTTTTGTTGAAATTATAGGATCCTTTTCTTTCTTCTTTAAAAATAAAGCTTATGTGTATTTGGAGCTTCCAGTGATGGTTAAGTCTATAATAAAGGGCAGAATCATGCATTCAATATTTAGTGTACTTTTGGAATGAAACCTCTTACATGTTTAAACATATGTTTCTTTGTAAATATTTCTCTTCTCCATTTCTCTAGCCAAGAGATAGAAAACAATTTCTATTTTGCATGCTACCTTCAATCTTTTGATTAATAGTGGCTCCCTGAATACAAATCTAAGACTAAGTCCAAGATCAAGGCCCCATTCAGAGGTAAAGAGTATCATAGTTCATTATCAGGAGTTACACGGACACAGAGGGAAGTGTTGGTACACATGGTGTGTACCTTTGACCTCATCTTTTTCATCTCAGTTTCTAGAAGGAGAAAGTTAAGTATGGATGTTGTGAAAAATCCCAGCTCATCTCATGTTCGAAGTGTCATAGGCTAAGTTGGAGAGGTCCCTACCACATTATGACAAACTATAGAAATGATCCCTGAAAGTATAGTGTTGTCCCTACCACATTAAAATCTTCACATTAGCAGCCAATATGCTAAGTGCTTTACATATACTGACTGTACTGAGTCCTATACCCTCAGTCACTCCACTAAACTGAAATCACTGTTTCTCAATAAAATATTCAAAACCTTGTCATTAAAAGATGTGAAAAATAGATCACTTTGGCTTCAGTTGCACTTTTGGTGAGGGCGTCATATATGCTGTTACCTTATTTCAAAATAATACCAAACATTTCATAGAACATTCAGTTCAGTATAACCATAGGGGCCAAGTCCATGCATAGCTTTCTTCTTAATATCAGCATTACACTATTGTTGATCTTGAAGAATTAACTTAATCCTATGCAACTATATAGTGAATCCTCCACCCACAACTGCAGTATCTTTCTCATAAGAGTTATCACTTTGCTTTGGTTTATACTATATGGTTTTTTGATGATCATCAAATATTGCTTATTAAGGGCCACTTGTTCTTGACATCTTTCTAAAATTAGCAGGAGAAACAGACACAGTTCTTATCTTTTTGAACCATGGATACTTTGGTTTATTTAATTTTCACTTGAAATTCTATAAAATTCTATTTTAAAACTTTTAAAATATATTAAAATATAATGAAGGGTTTTTTTCCCCTTCATTTGAGAACTCTGTACAAAAATAGTGGCAGCTATGTGTTCAATTGGACTAGGGTTTACAGTTCACTGTACCTACTATTAGCATTTTTTTTTTTTTTGAGAGGATGAGAGAGAGGGGGGAGGGGCAGAGAGAGAGGGAGAGAAAGAATCTTAAGCAGGCTCCACACCCAGCATGGAGCCCAGTGTGCAGCTCAATCTCACAACCCTGAGATCATGGTCTGAGCTGAGATTAAGAGTCAGACGCTTAACCAACTGAGCCACCCAAGCGTCCCCTGTTACTTAGCATTTTAACAGTTCCTCAGCCCTCTACCCAAAGATGCTACTAACACTTTATCATAGTCCAGGTAAGAGTGATAACTCTCCAGCTTTTTAATTCGATAATACTGATGCTGGATTTATTCCTATGCTATAATTCTTGTTAGCTAAAAAGGACCAAGAGCGAGGTCTGCCTTAAACTTCTCTCATCTCCACATTCTATTGACTGTATGACTTACGTAGACAATTATACCTCCGAAGAATAAGGCTATCCAAACTCCAAATAGGTAAACAGAGAATTTGTTCTTATTTTCTTCTTTCTCTATCCTATCAGTGAAGGAATAGGGGAAGATTCTAGGCTTTGGAACATTTGTAAAGCTAAACATGCCAGACTTTATTGGATTATGGGGTTAGATACCTGTTCTTGATAAGTAAGTGTGAGCAATCACTTCCAAGATAGGAAGCCTCAATAGCAAATATTGGAAATGGGGAAATGGGGAGAGGTTTTGGAAAAATCAAACATCTTACTTCAGAATGTTCAGAAAATGAAATATGTTACTCCAAAGTAAAAAAGATTTGAGTAAATTTCCATTTTTATTTAATATATGGTAACTATTTCCAACACTATTTTAATCCTGTGTTTCTAAAGCAGATGGCCCCTCTAGAGAAATATAGGTAGAAATAAATAATGGGGGCAATCCATCTATTTGAAAGTTGATAAGTATTAACAATGACCACAAGGAGAATCCATGCCTGTCATCTTCTCAGTCAAAGAGAACTTTGTAGATATTGGACAGTTTTGGGAATATATATTCCTTGGAGGAATCAAGAAGTTCATCTTGGAAAGTACTTATGGTAGCTACTACTACCATTGCTAATGATAATACCAATACTGATGTATTGAGTAGCTCTTGTGTGCCGAGGATTTTACAATAATAACCTCACCCTGTCACCCAAGAAATATGAGACAGATAATATTTCCTCTGTTTGACTCTTAGTTGAAGAAATTGAGTCATAGAGGCATCAAATAACTGGCCCAGAATCAAATAGCTAGTGAGGTTAGAGCCAAGCTTCAGACACACTGTTACTCAAAAGTTCAAACTCTAAGCCACTATTCTGTATACTCTCTTCACCTCCATACTTTATTCCTCTGCTTCCAAAAGAATATTTAGGCAGAAGTGTTTAAATATCTCAGAACAGGAGTATATGGCACAAGGACTGATAACAAAATTGGACAGAGCAAAGGAAGTCTGTAAGTGGCAAGGAGAAGTTGAATATCTGGAAAACGTCAAGGCTGCTGGCAAGGAGATCAATCTGGGATGAAATAAGAAGTGACTGCAAGTCGGAGTTTAGGTACAAGATAACATGGACAGGAGCATATAGCATATGCATAGAATGGACAGGAAATTATTGTGTGACTAAAGTATAAGTTGATCTTGGCCACCAGTTCTTTTTTTAAGGGATTACTTAGAAAAGTAATGCTGGAGGGAAAAAAGTCTAAATAGGCAGGAGCCTACATGGAGAACATAAAGAACGATGAAAAATTCAGCTGAGATAAAAAATTTGTTTCTAGAGCATTGATAAGAATGTGGAATCAGCCATAAAATGAGAAAGCTGCAGAAAAAAAGTCAAGACCTCTGTTTGATCTCTGAGTAGAGCTTTTCAACCATGGCTAGCTGTTGAGAAAATATTTAGAAGAAAATTACTCACAATGTATGGCCGTGATTTCAGAATGGAAAATAGACCTTATTCTGCTCATGAAGCTCTTTGTTTAGACTCTTCTTTCTAATCAACATACTACTCTCTCAAGAAGAGTTTCTTAATCAAGCTTCTTAATTATCTCTTGTTTTGTAGGATTCTTAGTCTGTTTTTAACAGTGCTTTCTAGAAAAGCAAACTTAAAACTAGAAAAATATATACATGCAGTAATATAAAAACACCTTTAAATGTTTGTTGAAATGTTTCCTTCTGTATCATATTTGAAAAAAATATTTGGGATATAGTAGCTTTTATTACAAATGGTAACATTTTACATATAGTACATATTTTACATGTAATATTTTATATATACTGTCCACTATTTAGCATTATACAAAATATATCTGACTCATTATTTGTGTTAGAAATCAGGGCAAAGACCTCATTTCCCATAGGCTTCTTACAATAGTTCAAACTATTTTTCAGGAAAATGAAATCATTCTGAAATCTGTTCTCTTCACTTCCCAACACATTTATCTATGTGCTGTTTTTAATTGCTGTTTTTATGTGGATTTATAAAGGGTTGAGCATTATATAAACAGTATTTGACTAGTTTATGGTCCTACAGTCAAGATAAACCTATCTTTGAACTCTTTGAGAGAAGGTTCCTATTAGTATAATTGTCAATAGCCTAACATAAAGTTGAAAAGAAAATTCAGTGCTGTGACAAGAGAGTGAGGATATAGGGAGAGAGAGAGGGAAACAGCATTTGTATTTTTTTCTAAAATGCAGTTGATTAATATAAGCAGTTTACTCAAGTGTTTCTCTTATTTTTAAAAAACAAGTTTGTAACAGACATTCTTATTCATTTAAAAATTAAATTCAAAAGAAGGGGGGAATGAGCAATGAAGATGTCACAAGGGAAAGAAAATGGAAAAGTCATTTATTAGGAAGATAATAATGCTTAAAACTTTTATGGTGCTTTACACCTGGGAATTTCAAAGCTCTTCATTAAATGTTAGCTCAAAGGGCTTCACACAAGTTTCATTTAGTCCTTTTCTTCTGGGACAATTATATAGAGGCATAAAATGCGATAGAAATCACTACTACAGGGGGTAAAAGCACTATGGGTATATTATATACCAGGCCATATTCCCCCAAAGAGGGATTTAATTGTGGGCTACGTATACCAGGTTGACTCTCCTCTGAAATTAGCCAGGCAGTGATGATCACCCTACCAAATATGTGGTTGAAGATGGGAAGAGACTCAATGATGAAGGAAAAAAAAAATAAAATGCAGCCAAGCACTTAAAGATAATACATGGATGGGTCTGTTGAGCATCACTTCCTACTGTACATCAATTAAATATGTATGGGTGACGTGGTTTAAAGTGGGCTTTTTTGAATTCTTTCTCTGAATGCAGATACAAAAGAGGAGCTGAGGAAAAGGGAAAAAAAGGAGCTGAGGGAGAAGTACTTCTTTTTGAAATCATTAACTCCTAGTTTAGAGGCTGGAAGAAAGTATTTACGTTTGGACTCCAAAGAGAATTAAAAAGTACATCCAATTTCCAACTCCTCCTGGGGTCATTTTGAGTGATGAAAAACTGGAGTTTTATAATGCCAATATGTATTAACAAGCTTATATGCTGACTAAACTTAAAAAAAAAAAAAACAGGGCTCTACAGAGTAGAGCTTAGATCAGTGCCCAGTGAGTTCACTTAGGAAGTTGCCTTACTGATGAAGAAACCACAAGGCTAACAAATATCATGTGCTAACCAAAATAACCTAGGAACAGGCGTAGGATGCGCTACTGGTAATAACATTTCTGGGACAGTTCTTATAAGAAACTTAAACCTTGGGACGCGTGGGTGGCTCAGTCAGTTAAGCATCTGCCTTTGGCTCAGGTCATGATCCCAGGATCCTGGGAACAAGTCCCACATCCAGGCTCCTTGCTCAATGGGGAGCCTGCTTCTCCCTCTGCCTGCTACTCCCCCTGCTTGTGCTCTCTCTCTCTCTCTCTCTCTGATAAATAAATAAATAAATAATAAATAAAAAACTTTTTAAAAAAGGAAATTTAAACCTTTAATGCTTCCACTCCTAATTCTTGGTCAAGGCAATCAACCATAAAAGAGGAGGAAATCCTGCCATTTGTAACAATGTGGATAGACCTTGATTAAGGGCATTATGTTAAGTGGACTAAGTCAGACAGAGAAAGGCAGATATTGTATGATCTCACTTATATGTGGAATCTAAAGAAAAAAAATTAATCCCCAAAACAACGAACAGGTTAGTGGTTATTACCAGATGTTGGGGCTGGGAAAAATGAGTGAAACTGGTCAAAAGGTACCAACTCCCAGTTATAAGTAAGTTCAGGGGATAGAATGTACAATATAGTGACTATCGTTAACAATATTGTATTATATTTTTGAATGTTGCTGAGAGAGTAGATCTTAAAAGTTCTCATCACAAGAAAAATAATTATAACCATGCATGGTGTTGGATGTTAACAAGACTTACTGTGGTAATCATTTTACAGTACATACAATATATCAAATAATTATGTGTGCCTTAAATGAATAGAATGTTATATGTCAATTATATTTCAACAGAACGGGGGGAGGGGACCATTTTAAAACCTTAAAGTTGACTGATTTTGTAATCATTCTCCACTTAACTCCTCCCTGAAGCCACAACATCTTCTTTTTTTTTTTTTTTTTTTTAAGATTTTATTTATTTGACAGAGAGAGACACAGCGAGAGAGGGAACACAAGCAGGGGGAGTGGGAGAGGGAGAAGCAGACTCCCCACCGAGCAGGGAGTCCAATGCGGGACTCGATCCCAGGACCCCAGGATCACGACCTGAGCCAAAGACAGACGCTTAACGACTGAGCCACCCAGGTGCCCCAGCCACAACATCTTCTATGCCCTTTACTCATTTATACGTGTGGAGTCTCCCCTGAATGTAGAAGAGGGGCAGGGTCTTCTTCATCATTGATAGTTGTATACAGTCTTTTCTTTTTTTAATCATTTGGCAGAATGTAATCATTTTATGCTTTAATGGTGGGAACCTTGCTTAAAGGCAGTAAAGTTTATTGCAATCACCTCAGGTTTCCCTACTTTTATCCTTGTTCTTCTAGAGTCCATTCTCAGTCCAACAGCCAGTGTTTCCTTTCTAAAGGATGTATCCTATTTCTCTACTCAGAACCCATCAGCAGCCCATTATTTCATTCAGTGTCAAAGTCTAAATCTACAAAGGGTCTTTCAAGGGTCTACAAAGCGCTATTTGATCAGGATCCCAGATACCTTTCTAAGCTCCTCCAGTTCCATTCTCTTCTCTCACTTTGCTGTAGCCACACTGACTTCCATATTGTTCCTTGAATGGACTGCCTTGCGTCCTTAGCTCCAACTCCTCTTTTCTGGAAAGTTATTTTTTCCAGATACTGGCTTGAGTCACTCTTTCTCTCCTTTTCATCTTGGCCGAAGCATTTTGTTCCCAAAGAAGCTTACAGTGACCACCCTGTTGAATATTTGCAATCTGTATTCCAGCACTCCTAATCCTCTTATTCTCTTCTGCTCTTTCTTTTTTTTCCCATGGTATTTATCATCTTCTAACAAATAATTTACTTAGTATTATGTTTACTTTATATTTTCTACCTCTCCAGTAGAATGTAAGGTCCTCCAAGGCAAAACCTTGTCTCTTTTGTTCACTGATACATTCTAAGCTCCTAGAGCAGTTCCAGGAACATAAGTACACACTAATCCACATTTGATAAATACGTGCTGAGTGAATAAGTGAATGAGAAAATGCAGCAATGAAGCAGTTTGGATTTGTGAGAGATAACTATATTATAGAAGTCATTGTTTCTGAGAGCCATCAAATTTATGTGATGATGCTTGTTTGTCTACTTGTTGGCATTGGTATTTATTTTTAATTTGTGCTTTCTTATTTGTTAATTAAAATAAAAAATGATAGGCTAAGGAAGCCATCAGATAGCAAAGGCATAATTAATTAATTTGAAAGACCCACAAGGCATAGTTCAGATGATGATGTACCTAACGACTGTGTTGCTCACATAATTTTAATTAGTCTATGATTGTGCTTACTTTTTCATAAATCTACAAAATAAAAAGAAGCATGTACCCAAGACTCCCCACTGGGGATTTCTATTGGATACTTATTTGAAACCATTGATATTATGTGATCAATAGATCTGTGGGGGGACACCTGGGTGACTCAGTTAAGCATCTGCCTTCTGCTCAGGTCATGATCTCAGGGTCCTGGGATGGCCTGTATTGGGCTCCCTGCTCAGCAGGGAGCCTGCTTTTCCCTCTCCTCCCTGCTTGTGCTCTCTGTCACCATCTTTGTCTCTCTCTCTCTCTCAAATAGGTGAATAAAATCTTTAAAAAAAAATAGATTTTTTTGGTATCACATCATACTTAGGTCACCCCTACATACATGCTTTGGGTATCTGGGTAGCTGTAGATCTAGAAATCAATAGAAGTGCTAATGTTTTTCTGAGAATTGGAAAAACAGTAAGTCTTATAAACATATAAATTACTATTTTTCAAATATATTCATCCATGCTGCTTTTCATATACTGACACATACACATGCTATTGTGTCTAATAGAACAAAAATATTTTTTACATTGAAAAGTTGATTTCATAACTGTAACTCATAGTTTAGAGAATTATGGGAAATTTTTCACATAAAAAATTTATCATCAAAATGACATGTAAGTATCTTTTCATTGTTCCTATTTCAGATAATGCAGGAACCATGGACTAAGAGATTAAAAAATCATGCTGAGCAATATTTTATTTACTTTCATTAATGATTGAAATTCTTTACTTGGCTGTCTCATTGTTGTTTACATCTGGGCATGTAGAAAACCAGGCTTATTGTTTTAACTAGCAAAACTGCCCACCTTATACCCAGGTTCTGTTAAAGATTTTATTTTTTTATTTTTTTAAACATTTTATTGATTTATTTGACACAGAGCAAGAGAAAGAGCACGAGCACGAGTGGGGGGCTGTGGGCGGGCAGGATCTCTGCTGAGCAGGGAGTCAGATGTGGGGCGGGGCTTGATCCCCGGATCATGACCTGAGCCAAAGGCAGACACTTAACCAACTGAGCCACCCAGGTACCCCTCTGTTAAAGATTTTAAAGGTAAAAACCAAATCTGATTAGCCCCTAATTGGTTCTTCTTCCTACTTTATAATAATTTGTCCTCAAATCCTGTGGATTTGAATCCTTTGCCTGCTTCCATTCTCTCAGTCTTAGTTCAGCTTCATACCTCTTGTTTTTATGAGTTCCTCCTATCTGGAATTCCTAGCCCATTCTCTGTTGATTCAACTATCACATAATCATGAAAGTTATCTTTCCAAAGCTCAAATCTGAGCATGTCCTACTCTATACATTGTACTCACTGGTGTGACTTAAAATATGTTTTCAGTGTCCAACTTACCTTTCCTCTCCTACTCAGTCAACATTACCTTTTTCCTTTTCCACAGTCTGTCATTCCCACAATGGTTTGTGATGTCTCACGTCTGGGATTTTGCAGAAGCTTTTCCTTTGCCTGAAAAGCCTACCTCTCATTCATCTCCAAAGGGTACTTCAAATTAAGATGTCTTAAGTCTGCCTTATTCTGCTTGCCATACATGGGGCTTTCCTTCCTTTACTGTCCTCCCATTCTCTGCACTTCTCATATATCTTACATCTCACATTTCTTTACTAAAAACACATCATACATTGAAATTACAGTTGACCTTTGAATAACATGGGTTTGAACTGTGCAGTTTCACTTATATGCAGATTTTTTTGGATGAATACAGATAGTGCTATAAGTGTATTTTCTCTTCTCTATGATTTTCTTAACATTTTCTCTAGCTTTATTGCAAGAACACAGTATATGGTACATATAACATGCAAAGTATGTGTTAATCAAAGTGCTTCCAGTCAACAGTAGGCATTAGTAGTTAAGTTTTGGGGGAGCCAAAAGTTATATGTGGGTTTTTGACTGTGCATGAGGTCAGCTCCCCTAAGCCCTGTGTGGTTCAAGGGTCAACTGTGTTTATACACACACACACACCCCTGCATGTATGTCTATATACCTATATCTCTGCCTCTTTATCTAATCTATATATCATCAGTCTTCATTATTGACATATTTCATGTGTGTGAATTCATCTGTGTGGTAAAGTTTATTTTAATCCCCAAATCATTACTCACTGGGCTTTCATGATCATTCACAGATATGCACAGATGGATGAAAACTCTGAGTCACCCAATAGGCACATTCCCAGCTGAGGGAGAATAAGGTACTACTGTATTTTCTTGTTTCAGTTCTCATACTATAAACAAGTGTCCCTCTCAGAATATATTTAGTGCCCATTTTTCACATTTTTTGTGGTTTTTCTTGATGATTTCACTGTTTAAAATGGCCTTTGTAGGGTTGAAGTGCTATCTAATATAACTAAGCACAGGAAAGCTGTGTTGTGCTTTACGGAGAAAATGTAGGTGTTAGATAAGGTGTGTTCAGGCATGAGTTATAATGCCATTGGCCGTGATTCAAATTTTATTGAATAAATATTATTTATTAAATGAAGTTTAGTGCTCGTTTCGGCAGCACATATATTTATTAAATGAAGTTTAATAAGAAGCTGTGCTTAAACAGAAACACACATAAAACAAGGTTATATATTGATCATTGGTTAAGAATGTTGTGGTCAGGGGCGCCTGGGTGGCTCAGTTGGTTAAGCGACTGCCTTCAGCTCAGGTCATGATCCTGGAGTCCCTGGATCGAGTCCCGCATCGGGCTCCCTGCTCGGCAGGGAGTCTGCTTCTCCCTCTGACCCTCCTCCCTCTCATGCTCTCTGTCTCTCATTCTCTCTCTCGCAAATAAATAAAATCTTAAAAAAAATAAATAAAAAGAATGTTGTGGTCAGAGGTTCATTAGAGCCTAACTCTGTATTAAATCCTAAGAGCCAGGTTCAGTATTCACTAACTCAGTGTTTGTGGTGACTTGATAAAACATCATTATGACGAATAACAAGAATCAACTGTATGTGTATGTATATATCCTTTGAGAGCAGTTGAGCCTCACTCTTTGTTTTGTTTCTAGAGCCTAGTACAGTGCCTGATACATAGAAGGTACTGGATAAATATTTGAGAATTAAATGAACAAAGGCAAATAGGACATGAAGACATTTTTGTTGCAAATGAGAAATATTGCCCTGCTTGATATAAGCAGAAGTCATATTTATTGGAAGATTACTTGACAACTCAGAGGAGACCCAGGAGGGTCTTGAAATGAGGCATGGAAAACTAGCAGGAGAAAATGGAGGCGAGGAAGCCCAAGGCCAGCCAATATAATGTCCCAGAAGCAGTCTAGTGAGAGCACTATGTTACCACCACCTTTGAATATGGAGCTCCACAGTTTTCCACTTCCATCACCAGACTTTAGTGCCACCACTTACATCTTTCCTGTTCTGCAGAAATGGGATTTGCCACAATCTCTGCTGCTTTGTTTCTTTATATTGAGATTTAAGCTACCAATTGAGTATGATTGAGTGCTGAGCCTGGTCAAATGCGCATATCCCAGCTGGCCTTTTTTATTTCCATAGTAGGAAGAGGGCTGCCTTCCACTAGAACTCATTCAGGAATTTCAGAAACATTAGGAAGGTACGGAGTGTTTCATGCTGGTCAGTGAAAAGAAAAATCAATATGTAACAGAGTGTTTTTATTTAAATATCATTGTATTAGTTGGGTTTGGTTTTGTTTTGTTTTTCCGAATAATACTAAATAACAAACTCTAGCACTCCAGCGTGTAGTAAGCATTTATTTCTCACTCACAGTTCTGTGGATCAGCTGGGATTCTTCAGGAATTGGATGGGGTGGGGATTGAGTTCAGATCTGGTCAATGTGTCTCTCATTCTGGTGCGGTCACTCCCTGGGGCAGAATCTCAGAATTGATGGCCCAAGCACAAAGGGCCTATCTGAATGCTCCAAGTGCACTTAAAGCTTTAGCAGCCTGCAAAGCCCACATTAGTAGGTGGCAGGACATATTCTTTGCCTACTCTGATGGAGGTGCTAGAAATTCACATGACAGAGGTATTGAATGTTTAATTCTATTTTAGGGAGGGAATTAATTGGAAAGGCTAAACCAATCTACCACTGTAGTAAGAGAAGTGTTAAAATTTAGTCTAGAACAATTGAACATTGTTATTGTTAATATTATTGATATTATTTTGGTTGATAACATTGTTATATTTCTATTTTCCCAAATGGCTTCCTTTTCCATCCTAATTATAGCATGTTTTTAATGACTCTCCTGTTTTCTAGTTTCCCCTCCATGCTAAAAGTCAAATCCAATATTAAGGACAAGGGGATTGTGTACTTTGTAATTTGTAATGGCCTAATTCTGAGTGCTTTTTCTAAAGGGTACAGAAGATATAAAAAGAACTTAGCCGTACAGGCTCCAAGTAGGAGTTACAACCAAGGCTGCACATTTGAATCACCTGGGAGAGATTTTTTTAAATGCTAATACTAAAGAAGTCTGCCCCATACCAATTCTATCAGACTCTCTGAGGTGAGGTTCAGGCATTTTAACAAAATCTTCAAGGATTTGTATGTACATTAAAGTTAGAGAAGCACTGCTTTAAAGTCAAATGGCTTAAGGCTGATTTGACCACCTTTATGGGCCACACACAATGTTGCTTAACATTTCTAAGCTATTTCATCATTTAAAAAACTAGGATAATCATAACACATAACTCACATACTTGTTCAGTGATTATCAAATGCAATAATGATTGTAAATCACAGTACATGAGTACTCAATAAATGATATGTCTTACTAGTACTATTATCTCAATTTTGACATTGTCTATGACCTTGGCAAATTTGAGTTTCCACCAGGGGGAATTTTTCTTTTGTAAAATGATGAATGAGTAATTCTCTCATTTTCCTTTCAGCTATAACATTCAAAGATTTTCTGGCGTCACTTCAAAATTATTATTTCATCATTACAGAAATAGGTTATCTCTTTGTATGCATGCACTATCATAAGAATTTAAAACAGTAAAGGAAATATATGACCTCTTTCATTTGAGATATCTTTTGTGGTTGTTTTGGAATATTTGTTTATGGATTTGCCATGTTTAAATGTGGTTTGACAGAATGTCAAAGAGAAAGGAGCAGCTTCTATATTCTGGGTATATTAGTATGGGTTGTCTAGAGAAACAGAATCAATAAAGTGTGTGTGTGTATACATACATGCATACCCACTTACATGTGTGTATATATGCATATATATACACGTATGTATATACACATATATGTATATATGTGTGTGTATATAAATAGAGAGAAAGAAAGGATATTTATGATAAGGACATAAAAAATGAAGGGTATAAAGGACATAAAAAAATGAAAGCTCGTGCAGTTATGGAAGCTCAGAAGTTCCACCATCTGCAGTCAGCAAGCAAGGAGAGCCAATCATGTAAGGTCTAGTTCTAGTCTGAAGTCCAAAGACTGGAAAAGATCAGTATCCCAGCTTTATGGTAGTAAGGCAGAGAAAAGGAATTCTCCCTTACCCTACCTTTTTGTTCTATTCAGGCTTTGAACAGTTAGTGACCACTCACAGTGGGGAGGACAGTCTGCTTTACTCAGCCTACTGATTCAAATGTTAATCTCATTGGAACATCCTCCACAGACACACCCAGAATAATGACGATCCAAATACCTGTGGCCCGTCAAGTTGATACTTAAAACTAGCCATCACACTATGTGACATCAGTAAATCAAATTTACTTCCTCTCTAAGTTTCTCAGTCTTCAAAAACCTCTCGAGTAACAATGGGGCACCTGGGTGGCTCAGCTGGTTAAGTGGCTGCCTTCGGCTCAGGTCATGATCTTGGGGTCCTGGAAACCAGCCCCGATGTGGGGCTCCCTACTCAGGGGGGAGCATGCTTCTCCCTCTCCTCTGCCTCTACCTCTCCCCCTGTTTGTGTGCTTTTTCTCTCTGTCAAATAAATAAAATCTTAAAAAAAAAAAAAAACAACCTGTAGAGTAACACTGCTAATTTCAAGATCTATATTTTGTCTTATGTTGCAGTTTTTTTTTTCACTTATTATCCATTTCTGAACAAATGGCTTATTGAAAATCTTTGTCCAAGAAGGTAGTTGTTAGACATTCTATTTTCATGATGTTGTATGGTTTCCATATTAGGTTTGTCATTCTCCATTACATCAACATGGAACAGATTACTAACATTAATTAGTAATATATTTTTTACATAGTTATTATCTTAGTATTTATTACTATGCTTACCATGTTATGAGTACATGTTAAGCATACTATGTTATGAATAATCAAATATACACATTACATCTAGAATGCAAACTTCCTAATGGCAGGGACCTTATCTCTCTAATCCCCCAACCTTGTACCAAAGGGTCTTGTGAATAGTAGGCATTTATTATTCCTTAAATGAATGGGTGCTCTTTTTAATTTTTGCAAAACTCTATGACTAAGAGGCCATCTTAATTCTCATTTCATTAGTAAGAAATTGTATCAATTCCTTATTATTATAGTAATGCTGTATAACGTAATATCTCAATGGCATAAAATATGTGTTTATTTTTCATGTGCTTGCAAGGCAGCTGGGACAGTTCATCTAGGTTAGATGGGGTAGGGACAGCTCCACTCCTCACATGTTGATCATGGAACTCAGGATCAAAGAGAAGCAGCTGCCTAGGATGATGTGATGACAGAATGCAAGAGAGTAAGCAGAAACACACAAGGCCTCGTCAGACCTACATTCAGAAGTGGCACGTTGACCTCCACCTCCATTTCTTTGGCTAGAACCAGCTACATGGTCAAGCTCAAAGTCAAGGGCAGGAGTTATACCCTCCATCCACAATTAGGCCATAACAGTAGTGTGGATATAGGGAGAACTGGAGGGAGAATTAGAACCAGCAATTTAATCTGCCTAAGAAATTGAGGCTAAGAAAGGTCATTTGATTTATCCAAAGTCATAGAGTTAGTAGGCCCTGTGGTCAAGATTTGACTCTAAATTGCTGGCTCCAATGTTTTAAAACACTTCACTGTGCTTTGGTCAAGAAGTTGTAGTTACCATTCTTGGTAACTTGGTAAATATCATACATTTTCTCTCTCTCTCTCTCTTTTGCATTGGGTTTAGTACAAAAAAATAACTAAATTAAAATACAATGCATTTATCACCTTGTTGAGTATGGGGATCATACAGCTGCAAAGGATTTAATTAAAAGTTGATGATTTAATAGGCAGCTTCCATCTATTGTTTACTCTAGAGGATGAGATTCAATTTAAAATTGGGCTCCAAATTTCATTTTGGAACAGCATCCTTGTCATCGTCAGGCAGAAAATGTCCCAAAGGAAGCAGACACGTCCCTGAATAGACAGCACTGAATCAGACAGCCAAGAGCAGCTCAGAAGTTAAAACACAAAGATTTTATGTAGTTTGGTTCTATGGAGGGCTAGATATTCAGTTGTAGATATATAATTGCATATTTTTTTACAAATTTGTCCCATGCCAGTTGTTCTCAATGTATATATATTTCTTCAATAGGACAAAGTTTATATTCATAATATAAAATGACTTCATATCTACTTAATGCAGTAAAACATTGGTTAATATTGAGAAGCTAAAATCCTTTGTCATTTTTTTTTGTCAACTACAGGTTGATAATGAGAAAGAAAGACTGGACCATTTTTTAGGGTTAAAATCTCAGAATAGCATGAGGTTAGAACCTTGAGTTGATGTGGGAAATGCTCTTGCCTTTGAAGATGCTGTTAGTATTTCACTTAGCAGTACCTATACTTTATGGCAAATGCCCTCTGATTCATTGTCTGATACTGGTACACATTCATGAAATTGTTATTCCAGCTGCCGGGTCTGACTGAAACTAGAGACCGTTAACAACTCCTAGTAGATGATTCTGGACCTCCTTTCTCACCATGAATGTCCTTAAATTATAGAGGGTTTGAGTATTGGGATAGAAGTTTATCAACATATGCTTCTTCTCAAAAAGCAAAAATCTCATTAAATGTATGAAATTTCTTTGCATCAGTGTTTTGTTTGTAGATGTATATTTATATACATAGCTACATTTTTAGGTATATGGGTAGAGTACTACCACTACTTTAAAATTAGGACTTTATTTTCTCTGTAATTTAGTTTTAGTAAGTGTTTTTTTATAGATTTTATTTATTAGAGAGAGAGAGAGCGCATTAGCATGCGCACAAGTGGTGGGGGGCGTTGGGCAGGGGGAGAAGCAGACTCCCCGCTGAGCAGGGAACTAGGAGCTGGGCTCATCCCAGGACTCTGGGATCATGATCTGAACGTAAGGCAGATGCTTTAACCAACTAAGCCACCCAGGTGCCCCTAGTTTTGGCAAGTATTAAAATCAATAAGGAAAAAGTTGATTTTCTACAAACCTGAAACATAATTGTTCCCTGACAGTACCAGGGAAATGTAATATTATACTAGATGCAAAAGATAAAGACAGTGTCTTTTAAAAACAAGACAACCAGATTGTCATACCAGGCTATGTTCATTTCTGAAGGCTGCACGACCACTCACGATGGCCATGATTTGCCTCTGCTGACTGACCT
This sequence comes from Leptonychotes weddellii, assembly GCF_054177405.1. NCBI lineage: Eukaryota > Metazoa > Chordata > Mammalia > Carnivora > Phocidae > Leptonychotes > Leptonychotes weddellii. Next base: position 37,452,125 of record NC_138369.1, read on the forward strand.
CTATCATTAATGAAAACTGTTCTATGGGCCAGATCATTGCTGGCAAGGCTGAAAATCATGTTTCCGTCTTTCTATTAAGATTTAAAATCTCTAAATTTCCATCATTAGAGTGAACACTTTTAAATCTCTCCAAATAAAGAGTCCCTGAGTACGTAAAATCAGAGAATCAGAAAGAGCTCTGTGATGTTGTCATTACTGAACTGGTTTTAAATTGGTGTGGCACTGCTCTTAAACTTCTGTAGTTGTTTCAAGTGTTGGGGTCTACAATTTGGGTTTGATACAGGAGCCTCAAGGCCTCCTATTGTGACCACCTCTCAAAATAGCCGAGGCAGCCTTTCAAAGCAGCCAGTTTTGCTTTCTCTTAAAAAATGCAAAAGACTCCTACTCTCACAAAAGGAATACTAATCAAGCCAATAGCTATAAAAATGTCCAGAAAGAACATATAAATAGGAATGCAGAAGGAACAATGAGGCCAAATAATCCTGATTCATTACTTGATTCTGCCACTTACAAGTGGTGGACCCGGGCGCCTGGGTGGCTCAGTCGGTTAAGCGTCTGCCTTCAGCTCAGGTCATGATCTCAGGGTCCTGGGGCCGAGTCCCGCATCGGACTCCCTGCTCTGTGGGGAGCCTGCTTCTCCCTCTCCTCCCCACTTGTGCTTTCTCTCTCACTATCTCTGTCTCTCTCTCTCAAATAAATAAAAAATCTAAAAAAAAAAGTGGTGGACCCTTGGGCATTGTTAGTGTTTAGTTCCTCTACTATTAAATGCATTATGAATTCTGTAAGTTCACATTTATTGCACACTTTCTGTACTGGGCTGTGTGCAGAGTTAATTGTAGGCATTTTGTTGTTTATTCTGTGCAGTAATCCTATAGGGTAGGCATTGCTACTTTCCTCACTGTTTATATGAAGAAACTGGCTTACAGAAGTTAAATAAGGTAGGATATAGCAGAGCAATAAAAACATGACAGTG
>NC_138369.1:37453197-37463420 GCF_054177405.1 Leptonychotes weddellii
GGGCGCCTGGGTGGCTCAGTTGGTTAGGCGACTGCCTTTGGCTCAGGTCATGATCCTGGAGTCCCGGGATCGAGTCCCGCATCGGGCTCCCTGCTCGGCGGGGAGCCTGCTTCTCCCTCTGACCCTCCCCCCTCTCATGTGCTCTCTGTCTCTCTCATTCTCTCTGTCTCAAATAAATAAATAAAATCTTTAAAAAAAAAAAAAAATGACAGTGCCTAGTATAATAATTGGTTCATAGTAGCTCAATACGTACTAATTTCAGAGACTGACTTCTGTTTTTCCACTCCTTAAAATTCTTCCTAATCTGCTCATATTAATGTGAATCAGTCTGGATCTTGTAAAACTATTAATTCTTCCTTAGTTAACTCACTTGTGCTTGTGGACCTTACTATTCCAGCTACTTTCAGTTCTGAAGTGTCAGGTAAAAATTGCAACAGTAGCCACTCTGCACATTCAGATATTTATTGATCACTTAGGTATACCTATGTAAGGAAAACTCAGTGGTACAAAAGTCAGTTGAGATCTTTGCTTTCATAGAAACTAATTCCAGCAGGGAAAATAAAAAATAAAGAAAAGTGGGTAATGAGTAAAATAAGCAAGACCAAGGGAAGTAACAGGGAGAGTGCTACTGTAGATACGCAGTCAGGGAAGACCTCTCTTTGGTGTTGTGTTAATTTGCTAGAGTTGCATAAAAAGCACAAATGAGTGAAAATGAGAATTTGTTTTATCACAATTCTGGAGGCTAGAAGTCCAAGATCAAGGTGTCAGAGGGTTGGTTTCTTTTCAGGATTGTGAGGGAAAACCTGTTCCATGCCTCTCACCTAGCTTCTGGTAGCCTCAGGCATTCCTTGGCTTGTAGATAGCATTCTTCCTGTATCTTCACATTGTCTTCCCTCTAAGCATATCTCTGGTTCAAATTTCCCCCTTTTTATAAAGACTCAGTCATATTTTATTAGGACGCACCCTAATGACCTCCTCTTAACTTGACCATCCATCCACAAAGATCTAATTTTCGAATAGGGTCAAATTCACAGCTACTGGAGGTTAGAACATCAACATACTTTGGGGGAGGGGGGAGACAATCTGACCCATAACAGGGGGTGAGATTTAAAGTATGTGCTAAGGGGTAAATAACTGAACACTGAGTGGGGAACATGCCCGGTAGAAGAAGCATAAGAAGAGAATTCTCAATATTCACCAAAAATATGTAGTAAAATGATCCCAGACCACTAATAATAACCCAAACTCAAAATTTTCCAGATGGCCGTCAACAGTAGAATGAATAGACTGTGATTTAGTCACACAGTAGAAAATGAAACCTCAGGAATTAGCAAACTATAGAGCATGGACCAAGTATAGCTCACTGCCTGTTTTTGTAGATAAAGTTTTATTGGAACACAGCTACTACATCCATTCATTTACACATTGATTATGGTTATTTTGCCTTCACAATGGCAGACTTAAGTAGTTGTGAAAGAGACCATATGGCCCACAAACCTGAAAATATTTGCTATCTGTCTTGTGTGTGTGTGTATGTATTCCTGGCTCCTGCTATACAGCAATGAAAATTGGCCATTTACAAATACAATAATATAAATGAACCCTGCAAACATAATCTTAAGCAGGAAAAGCCAAACACCAAGACTAGATAATATATGATCCCTTTTATATAAAATAAAATAAGTAAAGTAGTCGGTGTTGCTGTAATGACTGGAAAGGAGGTATTGATAAGGGGGCAAGGGGAGGGGGTAGTTCTGGGATGCCAGTAATGAATTCTAGTTCTTTATCCAGGTGCTGGTTACGGGGTGGGGGTGGGGGACACGTTCAGTTTCGGTTCGTGAAAATTCATGTAGAGTGACAGTGAATACTCAATTTTCTGTCTCTCTATATAGTAAAAAGTATTAAAAAACGAATCCATGTTAAAATGAAGATTGCAAACTTTGCATATTCCTAAAACTAAAAAGAGTCAGGCTGCCCAGGTTATTTGAAACTTCAGCTATATTAAATTGAGACACTAATTTGTGATTGCCTTATTCTACCCAGGGCTGAATTAAAGGACTTTCTGCAATGATCAATGTGCTCTATTCTATGCTATCCAGTTCAGTAGCCAGTAGCCATGTGTGTCTATTAAACAACTCAAATGTCATTAAAGAGACTGAGCAAATGAAGTTTTTACTTTAATTAGTTAATTCTTTAATTAGTTTAATTTTACTTAGTTTTATATTCATTGGCTTAATTTCACAGCATGTGGACAGTGGCTACAGTGTGGAAGGGTGCAGCGTCTCTACTGTATGACACAACTCTTGTTACCATCGTTCCTCCTCTCCACCCTGATCCATCCTGACGTCCCTACTCAGGCTTGTGCTGTGTAGCATCTAGAAAGATAAAAATCTCCATTTCCATCCTAGTCCCAATATGTGTTCACCTAATGCTTGAAATCTAAAATTGCTTTTCTTACTTGTACCAGTTTTATTTTGGTAGGGTACAAACTGAACGGCTGATAAAGAGTATAGATTTAATGGCTCTGCAGGATTATTAGCTGACACACGAGACTTTGAGATTGTCTTGCCTATTATGACTTTATGAAGCTTTTTAATAGGATGTTGTTTTAATGTTGTGTGCCTGAAAAGATATAGGAAACAGAAAAAAAAAAATTACTTTCCAAATCAATTGTGCCCCCAATCGCTGTAGTGTTGATTTGAGGCATCTTCTCCCTGGTACTAAGAAAATAATAGACAGTGTATATTGAAAATAAAGTTATGGTGCTCAGAAAGGCAAAAGCAATCGAAAATTCTAAGCTTTAAGTGGGTAATATACCTCAAACCCACCTTTCAGGGACATGTTTTGGGTATTTTAATGACATTTTTAGATGTTTCATATTTTCAAAACACATGCAGTAATCATAAAAATAGTTCATTCAAACGTCATTTCTAATATAGACACACATTTATAAAAGCAAGGGAATAGAGCTATTCAAATTTGGAAGAGCTTTGATAATCATGTTGTTACGAGGGTTTACTACTTACTTTGAAGTTGTCACTGTGAAGATACATTGCTGATTTAGTAGTTTTTATTAAATATATAAACTTTAGAGAAATCTAATAAATTATCATTTGCCTGGAATCCAAACAAACAATACTCAAATGAAATCACCTTTGGAACATTGTCTTTTGTTTGTCAAATTAAAAACAAAATGACAAAAAAAAGCTAAAAATTACCATGAATATATTGAAATAATTAACTCTTTGCAATATCATGGTGCTTTATAAACTTGTAAAACATACAGTGAAACATAGCAATCGGTTTGGCAGTTTTTTTCTGGTACTCTACGTTATTTAAATGTGCTGTAAGGAAGGAAGATTAAAATGTTGCTATGTAAAGTTTCAGTTATAGATGTATTTTATTTTGCTTAAGTTTTTAAAAATCAGCCATTTCTTCTTTGTGATGCTCATACCAGAGAACTGTGTGTTTTGTTGAATTAATTGCCATCTCTTGAGCATCATGCCCCAAAAGGAATGTGGTGGGAGTGTGTATGCATTCACTTGGAAATCACATGTATGCATCTATGGTTTTATGTGCATGGTGAGTACTCTTTGTATTTTTACGTATGGTGGGAGAAAATGATGAATGGTCTGTCTCCGGAAATTCTCATGTTGCTTATCTGTAGATGGAGAAGGGCTTCCCAGATGAACAGAAGCATTTTCTAGTATCAGCTTCAAATTCTCTGTCTGCATCTTCAAGCAAGCACACTTAGGAAGAAGAGATTAGGTGCAATTGGACCCCATTATGTAATCCATTAGTGATGCGAAATGGGTTAGTGGTATACTTCATTTTTTCTTTTGTGACCAATCAACTATTATAAACTGTTCGAAGAATGGTGGTGAATTTCTTAGAGCAAACATACATGTCAAATATGTATCAGAGTCCAGGGATGGTAAGAATGTGCATGCATTGGTAAGCCAATTATAGCACTGATTTTTTTTTTTTTTAAACACATAGATTCCTATATTTTCCTACTGCCATCAAAGAGCACACACGGTAATGCTATATAATGTGATGATCCCTAGTTTACTCCCTTTAATTGGAAATGTCAAAATAAAATGGCAACGGTCATACCTTTGTTATATAATCCAGTATTTTTTCTTATTTTAGCAATCTGTTTCATTCAAGCATTTGGGTATATGTTAAGACCTTTAGCCCAAATAAGTCAGTGAATTAAAACTTTAGGAAGATTCATTTGGGATGAGATCATTAAGAATGGGGAATTGAAATGTCCCATAAGGCAACATACTGAGAACATGCCATCTTCTGTAGAGAGCCATGTCTACTTTGTTTTCTGTATAAGCTAGTCAAAAACAGGGATGTTTTTCAGAACTGTTCCTTTCAGAGAGCAGAATTCCAAGCTTTCCTCTCTGATTGTGTCTTCACTTGGACTACTTCATACACTCCTTCCCCCTGGAATGGCTTGCCCTCTTCCCCTCACTTCTTCAAATTTTATCCACACCTCCATCTCAAGTGAATCCGACTGAAGGTGTTTTGTGGTCCTTTACCTTCTTGATCTCTTACTTGTATCATACATTTGGGGCACATAATCTATTTTGTGAATTATAGTGGATCAAGTTATTCTAGAAACATAAGATTTCTCTTGCATACTAAATCATGAAGTCTATTGAGATCTGAATATTGAAAGTGAATTTTATCTGATATGCATATGTTACTTGTTAATTTTTTTTTGCTAATCTCTATTTTATTTTTGCTAATCTCTATTTTATTTTTGCCCAAGAAGCTAAGTATGATCATGCAGTATTTATTTGTCCCTTTTCATAGCACCTGAATAGTGCTAGGATCATAGTAGCAATAAGTAAAACTTCCCAGTTAGTAATATTTCCATGGAGAGAAATGTAAGTAGGATATTAGCATAAAAATGTCTCCAGGCTTAATCTGTGAGAAGCCATTGAAGCTAGCTTGACCCCGTGGGGAAATCTATGGCAAATTTGAAGTATTTGCACTGTGCAGAAAAGCCTTAGTCCTCTTCTGCTGAATGGAGTGGTGAATTATTCACATAACCATCATATAACAACTTATTGACTTCAAGATTATAAACTACCCTATTAATGTTTTAAGCATTTCCCTTTATTTTAACACAAGTAAATTATTTAGGCAATGTTAAAATGTTTTATGCTTTGACTAATGAGAAGAGAAAGTGTATATCATATCTTATTTTAATTGGCTGTTTACCTTATCCTGTGAAAAATCATACATTTATTATTTCAGACATAATTAACTAGGCATATACTCCCTGATAGATCTGTATGCCCTTTTCACACACAATTTAGTCATTAAGACACATAGCTGTGCAGATAATTGTTACTTAGAAAATGTCACTCTTTCTTCAATAAGGAGCTACATTTCCACCTAGAGGCAAAGCCAAATTTTTACCATATCTCTTTACTCCATGTCATCCTCTTGGTGCTATCTAAACAAGCCCTGTTACCAATTTCTTAACACCTTACACTCTCAGTCAACAGATCCTGCAGGTATAAAATAGACCACCACAACCACAAGTTCATAGCAATAAACAAGTACCTCCTCAGTCAGGCTTTCTCTTTCAGAATTGTATGGACTCTCCTGGAATGGATTGACTCTAAAGCAATATCCCCATGTACCATCCTCATTATTTATTAGTCTAATCTATCCTATCACCTAAAGGAATGCCCTTTGAAAAAGTGGACCTTGACTGTCTCAGAAGTTAGGACTATTTCTCAGAGTTATGTTAGTAGAGTATAAAATGAAAGGACACTTAGAACTTCTTTTATTATCTGTGTAGCACGTGAAGGTTTTATTTAGTTTATATATTCCTCACAAAATCATGAAATAGGCAGAAAATTTCTGTTTTCTGAAACACTCAGGCCAAAACCAGGTGTTCTAATGCCACTGTCTAGCTCTTAGGAAAATATAACCAGAAAATAAATCAATTTCACCACTAAAGAGCTCTAAAGAAAAGTATTCTGCAATCTCCTGAAGACACCTAATGAAAGAGGTTTCTTTCCTAGGGATCCTCAGACTAGTTTCCCAAATTCAGAAGTGAATTAAAATAAGGATAATTTATATATACTCTTTTTTTTCTTAGATGAAAAATGCCTCTCTCTTGCCATAAAATAGGTAATACTCCACTAAGCTATTGTAGTTAAATTTCAAATGCCCAAAGTAAGCAACATAAATGTAAGCTGGCTGGGTATAATATAATAGAGAGTGCTGACATTTACAGTAAACTAGAGAAAACAAGTCTCATGAAAAATTTTTCACAGTTAAATTTTTTTTAAGATAACCATTCATGCATTTATTTTTTAATTCAATTAATTAACATATAGTGTATTATTAGTTTCAGAGTTAGAGTTCAGTGATTCATCAATTGTAAATAATAACCCAGTGCTCATTACATCACATACCCTCCTTAATGCCCATCACCCTGTTACTGTTAAAAAAAAAAAAACAACAAAAAAACACTGTACAATTGTACTCCTTGTTATTTATCCAAATAAGTTGAAAATTTATGTCTAAATAAAACCTGCCCTCAGATATTTATAGCAGCTTTATTTATAAGTGCCAGAATTTGGAAGCAACCAAGATATCCTTTAGTATGTGAATGGATAAATAAAATATTGTACACCCAGACAATGGAATATTACTCAGTGCTAAAAAAATAAATGAGCTGTAAGGTATGAAAAGACATGAAGGAATCCTAAATGCATATTTGTGAGTGAAAGAAGCCAATCTGAAAAGGCCAGATACTATATGTTTCTAACTATATGACATTCTACATAAGGTAAAGCTATGTAGACAGAAAAAAATCGGTAATTGCCATGGATTAGGGGAGAGGGAAGGAAGAATAGGCAGAGCACAAAGTATTTTTAGGGCAGGGAAACTATTTTGTATGATACTGTTGTGGTAGATACATGTCTTTAGAAATTTGTTAAAACCCAAAGAAAGTAAACCCTAAAGTAAACTATGGACTTTGGATGATTCTGGTGTGTCAGTGTAGCTTTGTCATTTGGAAAAAATGTTCCACTCTGGTCAAGGATGTTGGTAGGGGGAGAGACTATGTATGTTGTGGGGGCAGGGAGTATTTGGGAATTCACTCTAATTTCTGATCTCTTTTGCTGTGGACCTAAAATCCTCTAAAACGTAAAGTCTATTTAAGAGTTAAAAAAAAAGAATCAAAACAAAATAGAGAAACATGAGCCACCAAAGAGAATCTGCAAACTCTCTGGCTTTCAACCACTAGCTAAAATCTAAATGAAGATTGCTTTCTGTTTTATCTCAGGATAGAAGAATCTTTCTCTTACTTCTTGTAGTTAATATGTGTAAAATTATTAAAGATATATTTTATAGAATTTTAAAAACAATCTATAGGTAAAGTTACCAGTTGGGAGTATACTAAGTGACTTTGAAAACTATAGTCATATATCTTTTTAAAATGAGGTTACCATAGATCAACATATATTTGCATATTCTCACTTTTAATTTATTTTTAACTCCTTTCTGTGTGTTCTTATGTCACCTTCTTCATCTTTGATTTGTTTTTCTCTTTTTAATTGATTAGTTTGGTCTGGAGATCATCTTCTTCTACCACTTATATACATGTTGTATTGGATCCCTTTATCCAAAATCCAGTTCTTAGATTTAACAATACTATTTTTCATTTTTTAAAAAATGTTAGTTTTTGGCTTTCTCTTTATTGTTTTCTTTATTTTCTTTTTTTAAAAAGATTGATTTATTTGAGAGAGAGAGAGTGAGCACTTCTGCCTGCACAAGTAGGGGGAGGGGCAGAGGGAGAGAATCTTCAAGCAGGCTCCCTGCTGAGTGCGGAGCCAGATGAGGGCTAGATCTTAGGACCCATAAGATCATGACCTGAGCCAAAATCAAGAGCCAGATGATCAACCTACTGAATCACCCAGCACCTCTGTTTTCTTCTTGCTTTTAATTTTGTTTTCTTACTGTTTTTCTTTCCTTTTTTTTTTTTTAAGATTTTATTTATTCATTTGTCAGAGTGCACGAGCACGGGGAGTGGAAGCAAAGGGAGAAGCAGGCCCCGCTGAGTGAGGAGCCCTATGTGGGACTCAGTCCCAGGACCGCGGGATCAGGACCTGAGCCAAAGGCAGATGTTCAACCAACTTAGCCACTCAGGCACCCGTTATTGTTTTTCTTCTTAAGCTGAATTCTTTATTTTTCATTCCTTTAACAATGAAAAAAATTTAAATCCAGAAGTAGTTCTCTGAATATAATTTTGGCTGCTGCTCCTATATTTTGATAATTATTGCTGTCAATATTACTGTTTTTAATGATTATAATATTTAAATTTGGAACCATTTTTGTATCCTCAGTGACTTGCAGAAAGTTTATAACTTTGTAAATTTGAGAAAATGTTTGATGAATGGAGAAATTTCCAGTTTAGTTGTTGTATAAGTTCATATATAGACTTCCCAGATGTAGATGTTTCAAATAAAAATAAATAAATGAATACATTTGATGCCAGTGGGGAAGAGGATTTTTTTTTTGCTTTTTTAAACTACAAAAAAATTTTAAAGCAGTTAAATAATTTAATATCCATTAATTCCCCATATTTATTAAATCATATACTATGTAATACTTCTTAACAAAGTATTTAACATATAACAAGAATATAAATCAATAGGAAGCCATTTACTTTTATAATATCTTATATTGAAACTACCATCTAAATAGAAACTTCCTCTAAATACCTATTTTACCTTGCAAGAAATTCTGTTTTTAATAGTAAATCTAAAAATATATATATTTTAAATGTTTCTGAACATAAAATACATGAATCTGGAATTGTTAATTTTTGCAGGTGAATGGTAAGAAAATTGATGAGAGCTTTACCAGTGAGTACCTGGGCAGCAAAAATGAGCAAAGAAAGAGACAAAGTAGGGGCCAGGGGATGGGGAGAAGAGCTAACAGAAACTCACATGAAGAGAGCTGGTCTTTAATGGTCTCTGTTTTAGATGCACTCCCATATCATATCACATTTTATGGACCCTGAAATTCTAATGTGAAGACATCTGTTTAACAGCTAATGAATCAAACAAATGATTCCCAGAGGGCTCTAAAAGCTCAAAGTTTGCCTTGCAATTTGTGTTAAATGAGTTTAAGTAGATTTGTTATCTAAATGTAAGCACCTGTAAGAAGGCATGACTACTTGCATTTTGGGGGGACGTTTTTGCTCTCATGACCCCATGACCAAATTCTGTCTTCACCTCAAAGCCAACTGGACATTGGGACAACTGTAGAAAGCAAGCAAAACAGTTTTCTTTTTTTTTTTTTTAAAGCAGAACAGTTTTTACAATAATAATTTCCAAGGGCTTTCTACTACTCATTGGTCAGTGAATATTTTCTATAAAGGGCTAAATAAAAGTTATTGTCAGTTTTGCAGGTCATAATGGTCTCTACCACAACTACGCAGCTTTGCCTCCTACCATGAAAGCAGCCACAGACAATATGTAAACAAATAATAGTAGCTATGTTTCAATAAAAAAAATATTTTTTTGTTTCTTTTTTTCTTTTTCTTTTTTTAAAATTTTATTATGTTGTGTTAGTCACCATACAATACATCATTAGTTTTTGATGTGGTGATCCACGATCCTTTGTTTTCATATAACACCCAGTGCTCCATGCAGTACGTGCCCTCCTTAATACCCATCACCGGGCTAACCAATCCCCCCTCCCTCCTCCCCTTTAAAACCCTGTTTGTCTCTCAGAGTCCGTAGTGTCTCATGGTTCATCTCTCCCTCCAATTCCCCCCCCCATTTTTCCCTTCCTTCTCCTAATGCCCTCCATGCTATTCGTTATGTTCCACAAATAAGTGAAACCATATGATAATTGACTTTCTCTGCTTGACTTATTTCATTTAGCATAATCTCCTCCAGTCCCATCCATGTTGATGTAAAAGTTGGGTGTTCATCCTTTCTGATGGCTGAGTAATATTCTATTGTATATATGGACCACATCTTCTTTATCCATTCGTCTGTTGAAGGGCATCTCGGCTCTTTCCACAGTTTGGCTATTGCGGACATTGCTGCTATGAACATTGGGGTGCATATGGCCCTTCTTTTCACTACATCTGTGTCTTTGGGGTAAATACCCAGCAGTGCAATTGCTGGGTCATAGGGTAGCTCTATTTTTAAATTTTTGAGGAACCTCCA
>NC_138369.1:37463920-37494563 GCF_054177405.1 Leptonychotes weddellii
TTCAGCTTTCATTTTTGCCCTTAGAGACTCTATGTTGCCATTAATTGATTTCTCCATTCTAGCCATTGTCTTCACAATTGCTAGCCTGAATTCCATCTCTGACATCTTGGTTATATCTGCATCCATTTGTAAATCTGCGCATAAGTCATGATCTCTGAGTCTTTTCTATTTTGGGGGCTCCTCCTCCTAGTCATTCTGATGATGGATGTTTGAGGGAATGTATAGAGTCCAAATTATTGACCAGAACCCAAGCAAGATGCACCTGTTTTCTTGGGACTTTAGGGTTGCTGGCCTCTTGTTTTCCCAGCCTGTCTTCTGGGGGAGGGGCCTGCCGCGCTGTTATTCAGGCAATCCTGTTTGGGCGGAGTTGCCCTGCCCCCCTGTGGCAGGGGATGGGCTCAATGGGAATCAGTTTTGGGGGCTTTTGTTCTCTGGCGGCTTTCTGCATCTCTACCACGAGTCAGAGCAGAAGAGACCATTTCCAACTCTCTGCCTCAGAGCAGAGAGATCGCAGTCTGTTCTTCAGTGAGCTCTCCAGGCCACACTGTCTGTGTTACTGTCTGTGCTGCTATAAACTGCAGCGTTCTGGGTTGTGCGCCCCTCCTCAATGCCCCCAGTCCTGCCTCCAGGTTGGGGCACGTCTCTGCCCTTTGTGCTTCTAAAACTGCCAGACGCTCCCAGTTCTCCCGTGCGACCCCTGCCGCTCTGGGTTTCCACCCCAGGGGCTGCCCTAAAGTCCTTTCCCCACCCCTACCAGTCTGCGAGTCTGTGCCCCATCCGCAGCACGCAAGACTGTCGCTCACCAGCGGTGTAGGATACCCACAGCCAGGCACCCTCCCGCTGCCGTTTATCCTCCGAAATCTGCCTGCGGAATCAGGGCTCCCCGCTTCATACCTCAAAACCAACCACCTGTGATATTCTGTTTGTAGAGATCCAGATCTTCTTATATCTCAGGCTGATTTCATGGGTGCTCAGAGTGGTCTGGTAGATGTCCAGCTCAATTCTGCGGACCAGTTGAAATAGGGTCCCCTACTCCTCCGCCATCTTTCACCACCCCTCAAAAAAAAATTATTAAAAAAAAAAACAAAAACCTGGCAACAGGCTGGGTATGACCTATTTTTCCCTAGTTTTAATACTGAAGATATTCAAGCATGTTAAAGCATTCTTTCTAAGATGTTTCAAGTAATTTATACAGCCCATCAGAGTTTATTTGGTCATTTTTGCTACCAATTATTTCCCACAAAAAATTGCATAATTATGTCTGTCTTAGCAAATTTCACATGTTTTTAAGAGGTAAATATGTGTGTCTTTGCAACCTATAACTATATTGGAAGCTCTGGATTGTTTTTAAACTCCCTCACTGTCATTATCTTAGCTTCTTTATCCTTGTAAACAAAGATTGTAGTTCCTTCCCACAGTAAATAAATCTTAGTACAAGCACTAAACTCATAGTGCATGGGTTCAAATACAAACTCCATCACTTAAAAGCTGTGAATTTAGGCAAGATGCTTCTCTCTCCATGCCTCAGTTTTCTTGAGTGAAAACTGGTAATCATGATAATATGCTTTATAGTGTTGTCACAGGCTTAACTGTGATAATACCTAAAGTTCTTATAACAGTACCAGGGCACATAGTAAGTACTTGATAAATATTAGGTATTACTCTTCTTATTAATTAAAACATTTAGTTTATATAGTACAGGACAAATATTGCACATGTAAGTCAGTTTCTTTCCCCAGTTAAAAAAATCCATAGAAAGGAAATAAAAGATATCAATTAATTCGTGGAACAAACATTTATTTTCTCACTTTAACTTTTTTTCCTATGATAGGAGGTCATTGGCTCCTGTGGATAATAACTTGAGCCCTTGGCTGAGAGTACCAGCCTACCATTCCTGACAGCCTGCCCTACAGATTTCTCACTTTCTTAGTCAGGGTCCACCATCCCACAAGCCAATTGACTGCAGCAATGTATCTCCTCCTTGTTCTGCTTCTCCAATAGAACTCTGTCTGATTTGTGATTCACTGAGGACTTAGATGTACCAGTCTGGAGTTAGAGGAAGGATCTTGGTTAGACACAGAATTTGAGACTCATGGGCATGTAGATGTTAAACATAGACCTTGAGAATGGATGCAATTTCCTGTGCAATGAGTAGAGATATGAAAAAATAAAAAGACTGAGGATGGAGCTGTGTGTGGGCGGGAAGGATGCTGAGAGGTTGAAATGAAAAAGAATAAAGGAAGGAGTCTGAAGATTAGCCAGAGACATGGTTAAAGTGAGTCTAAAGGAAGTCAAGTCCTAGAAGCCAAATGAAAAAGTTGTTTTAAAGAGGAAGGACTAAGAAGTAAGAGTGTGGCATGAACAGGGGGAAGCAAAAGAAAGCAAGAATGTATGTGGCCGTGAAGTGAACGCTTAAGTCTCTGAAATCAGAGGCTTAAAGAGAAGGAAAGATTAAAACCTAAAAAAAAAAGAAAGATCTCAGTCCACTCAAGGAAGAAGTCCCCCAATATCCTTCCTGCTTATTCTTCCAATATAACACAGCTGAGCCCACCTGACCACATCCTGGTTGATACCAACTTTATCCACTTTTCCATTAAACACAAACTTGCCTTAGTCCAGTCAGTTATGGGCCATCCATATGCCATGTGTATCCTTGCAGAAATAACTGTGTAATGGCTGTCATTGAGAAATGACAGCAGAAGTATCATGTGGCTCTAAGGATTGCCAAGGATCCAAGATTTGAGTAATTACTGTAACACACAAAGAAACAAATGCAGACGACTGCTTAGTACAGAGTAACTCAGTGCAGGTGTTATCTTGTGGTCACCAAGACCCTAAATAAAGGAAGGATCCGGAAGATCCCTGGAGTTCTCATCATATACGTTTCTAACCAGAGGTACAACATTGAGCAGATACCAGGTGATTCTGGAGCCCTTTGGTTCTAATCCTTAGAAGATAGAGAGTTCCTCTGCCTTTACCAGCTTGTTCTGTTGCCCGTTCATAGAGTAGTACATGATAGCATGAATTATTCCACTTACCCATTTGCTCTGTTATGAGCTAGCTGAGTATGGTTAGATACACCCAGTTTTTGGTGTTGTTTTGAAATTGATATTTTGTATCATTTTAAACTTTATTGTATCTTTTTATAAATCCAATGATTGCTCACATAAAAAATAAGACTGATAACCTGAAGAATGAGAAAAATAATAAATGGTAAAGTGAAATATTTATGGATTAGGTCAGATCAAAATTATGGATTTCTTTTCTACACAGGACATCATGGACAAAATTAACAGTCTGGAAGAATATATTTTCAGGATCTAAAATGAAACAAGGTATTGCTATGTGGAATATATCAACCATACCTTCAAATCACCAACAATAACAACAAGAGACATTAAACTTGGTAGAGAAAAAGGAATAAAAATGTAATTTAATAAAAGGGAAAGTATATATGAAGAGAGAGTCCATGTTTTTAGTAATTAGGAAAAATGGTTATTAAAATAATTGTGTGATATATTTTTATACCATCATATTGACAAAAATTAGAAAGTGAGAGAATTTTAGCTGCTGGCCACGGGTGAAAATGGAACCATTTGGGCTTCTGCTGGTGAGATGTAAACTGGCACAGACTTTCTGGAGAGCAATCTATCAAATTTAATGAAATTAAGTGTGCGTTAATCTAATATCACTGCTGGTTTTACTCCCCACCCCCCAACCTAACAGCCCGAAGGAAAACTCATGCATAGAACCATATGGTGGCAAATACAGGATGCTCTTTTTAGCATTGTTTTACACAAGCAGAGAATTGAAAGCAGTCTAGATGTCCTGTAAAGGTGATAAATAAAATAAATACAGTGGGTTCTTTCAGTGGAATATAATGCACTAGAAATAGTGAATGAGAGTTATATGCAGCTAAATGAATAAATACAAAAGGGAGAAAAAATTAAAAATGCTAGGTCAGTGTTCTCTATGTGAATTAAATCTGCATAAGAAGAACTATATTAAACTATACTATGTTTTTTTGAAGGAAACTTACCGGTCTCAGGTCAGGTACTAAGCACTTTATAGTGCCTACTTGTGTGTGGATGAGGAGGATGGGTGAGGAGATGATAATTTTTCAAAATAATGGGAAGAATATTGCAGAGATGATGGGTATGGTTTCCCATGAATTTCAGAGTATCTGAAGTTAAAAAAAAAAAAGTTTAAAGAGCATACCCCCATAATCACCATTCCAAAGCTTCAGTCAGCATTCTTTCTTTCTTTTTTTTTTAAGATTTTATTTATTTATTTGACAGAGAGAGACACAACCAGAGAGGGAACACAAGCAGGGGGAGTGGGGGAGGGAGAAGCAGGCTTCCTGCTGAGCAGGGAGCCCGATGCGGGGCTCGATCCCAGGACCCTGGGATCATGACCTGAGCCGAAGGCAGACGCTTAACGAGTGAGCCACCCAGGTGCCCAGCATTATTTCTTTGATTACTCAGTGTTCCCTTGTTGAAAATTGCAAGCAAAATGAACTTTCATTTCTTCTTCCTTGTTGGTAAAAGATTTCTCTGTTCAGCGAAGTAAGAAAAACAGGCTTCTCAGGAACCTCCATGCTGATCTGTGTTTACTCTCTGATCATTAAATGGTGTCTTACTTTTTCTAATTAAATTTTTCCCTAATAGAGTTGCCTTAGAGTAGATCAACTGAAGTTCCTTTGACGTGATGAAGTAGGGATAAGCACATAAGTCTTTATATTCTTTTTAAGTTGCTATTGTTCACAACCTCAAATCTTCAAATGGCAAGTTTATGCATCTGTTTTCTTTTTTTTTTTTTTAAAGATTTTATTTATTTATTTGAGAGAGAGAGAATGAGAGACAGAGAGCATGAGAGGGAGGAGGGTAAGAGGGAGAAGCAGACTCCCCGCCGAGCAGGGAGCCCGATGCGGGACTCGATTCCGGGACTCCAGGATCATGACCTGAGCCGAAGGCAGTCGCTTAACTAACTGAGTCACCCAGGCGCCCAACATCTCTGTTTTCTTACTAAATAATTTATAATCTCAAGTATTATATGAAATTAATAAGTGAATAGGCAGCACTCTGGGGATGCAATCTCATAAAAAAATAGCGCCGATGGAGGTTCTTTTTCCAACTTATTATATTTCCAGTGTACAATAGCCTAGGCACGTTATGCTAAATTTGGCCCAAGAGGAAATGTAGTTTTCAAAATATTGACCAAATCAGAGAACTGTCATGTAACATTCCTTTCCTAGTGACCTCTAAAAGTGTTTTTTCCTAAACCCATTTGATTTGTGTTATTTGAAGTGCTGCTTCCTTCTTCTGGCCTTCTCTCTTAACTTTGTGACTGTCAAGGGGGGATTTGCTTTGAATGTCCGTACAAGTTAATTGATTAATACGGTGATATAGTCTAGGTCAGAAACTGCCACACAGTCTGATGTATTGATTGCACTATCAATTGAAATACTGAAATAACATTATGTAGAAAAACTGGGCAGATTTTTTTTTTTTTTTATCTAGACCCATAGTATTGTGAAAGCAATGAAGGTGGAGGGACATCTCCCTTGAACTAGCATGTTTTACTTAGTATGCAACAAAAGGAATGATACAGCTAACAGAAATTTTTATTTGATCAAGAAATATAGCCATCTGTAGGAGATTTCATAAGGCATGGCCTGAGCAGGAAATGTCTTCAGGCTCACATAAAATTAGGTCATTGTCCGATGTGCCTTCAAACAATTAGGATGTTAAAAACTAAATGTCCACTTTGGGAATCTAATTTTGGCTCTCTTATTATCCTGAAATACTGGAGGAGGGAGAATTTGTCTAGAAGAGGAAGAATGGAGCTTTCATTTGGGGGGAAAGAGAGCTATCAAGATGTCCACATTGACATACCAGTGACAGTAAGCAAAACAAGCCTTTGTTTCTGCTAGGGCTAGCCTCCATTTCTGTGGTCAAAAGTTAATACCACACTGATTTCAAAATTTGATAGAAACCTTTTTGTAAGATGCAAGAAAGTTAAACAAATTGCCTCAAAGTCAAGAATATCTTTAACCAGAAATTATAGTGTCTATGTCTACCAATCTTTCTCCTCAGTTTTGACAGGAAGCAGAGAAACTAACCAAGTGAAAAAAAACATTTCCCTCTATTACTTATTTCATAAAAGAAAACATACGGTTTGAACTCTACTCATTTCACAATGATTTAAAACTCAGAATTGGAAAGATGGCTCCCAGCTCCACACCATTCAGTTTTTGCTTTAGCAGATGAACACTTAGAGCCAAGCAAATATATCTAGGCTAGTTGTTTTTTTTTTCTTTTTTCAGATGTAGTACAGAGTGGAGTCCTATGGCACAAAAGAAATATAAGACAGCAGTGAATATATGTAAAACAAAAAACCATAGAAATGCTGTGAATAAAGCAGAAAGAGAGTCTGTAGGCTGCTCTGCTCCTTCATTCTTGTCCCTCACGCAACCTCTGCCACCCTCCCCCGCACAAATGAAACCTTAAGGTTTTTCTTTACATAACATAGTTTGCAAACCACTGGTCTACATTGTGCCCCAAAATATTCATTCCTATTTTCTCAAATGCTATGCATATTTTCCCAACTTAAATCTTAAATGACATAGAATCAGGATTCTTAGATTACAGAGAAAATCAAAGACATATGGAGTTTTATTCTGCTAATCACACCACAATCATTTTTGAATAGGTCTATGGCTGATACAAACCATGACATGGTATTTTTTTAGTTTTTTTTCCCCATGATACAGCAACCTATTTTGTCTACAAATCATATTCAAGTCAGCCTCCTGCACACTGTAGTTCTTGTCACAAAAGGTATCTTAATGCTCCCTTCAGACTTGGTGCCTGCAGAAGAGGCAGTCCCTCAGTCCCATAGCAGTTGGCTACTTATCTCTCATTCCCTAAAGGGTATTATCTGTATAGATATTGTATTTAGAATATCTACATACATCTACCTATCAATAGATTATATATATATATACACACACACATTCATTTCTGAAGTTTTCATGACTATTTTGAGTATAAGTTTGAATTCTGTGACTACAAGTTCTGACTTGGGAAGAAATACTACCCTTTATGGATATAAGAATTTAAAACTATGATATTAGGAGAGGAGGTTGTATTAGTTTCCTGTGGCTGCCACGACAAATGATCAAAAATTGGTGGCTTAAAACAATAGAAATATATTGCCTCATGATTCAGGATCCTAGAAGGGTTAAGCCCAGGTATTGGCAGAACCGTGTTTCCTCTGTGACCTCTTGGGGAGAATTTGTTCTTTGCCTCTTACAGCTACCAGTAGATGGCCTGGCATTCAGCCTCACTCTGATCTCTGCCTCTATGGTCACTTTGTTTCTACATCTTCTGTCTGTGTCTTCTCCTCTTCTGTCTCAAATCTCCCTCTATATTTCTCTTATGAGGACACTTGTCCTTGGATTTAGGGTCCACCCAGATAATCCAGATGATCTCCTCATCTCAAGATGTTTTTTTTTTAAGACTTTATTTATTTATTTGGGGATGGGGGAAGGAGCGGAGGAAGAGGGACAAGGAGACTCCATGCTGAGCACAGAGCCTGACGCGGGGCTCCATCCCATGACCCCAAGATCATGACCTGAGCTGAAATCAAGAGTTGGAGGCTGAACCAAGTGAGCCACCTAGGTGCCCCTCATCTCAAGATTTTTAATGTAATTACATCTATAAAGGCCCTGTATCTAAGTAAGGTAATATTTATAGGTACTAGAAATTAGAACATGGATGTAACTTTTGGGTAAATTGTATTTAACTAATTTCTCACATACTTACCCTAATCTGATGGTTTTACCACCTCCCCACCTTTCTCCCAAACACATACCCAGTTTGAGGCCCCTGTCATCAGTAGTATTAATATTTTATACTTTTCCATTGACTCAGTTTAGCTAAATTATAATTAGATATTTTTATGATTATTTGATTAATGTGTGGATCATAATATTTCAGGGCAAAGACTTTGTCCCTTAGCTTGTCATTGTATCCCCAATATTCAGCAGATTGCATGCCACATACTGTAAATTCAACAAACATTTTAGGAATGAATCAATAGAATGAATGGGTAAACTGAGAACAGGTGAACAGATGATTGGTTGGCTGGAAGAAATAAGTTCTGAACAGAGACAAGGACTAGGGAAGAGAGAGAAGATTGTCCTTTGCCTTTCTTGACTACTGGCTTGAGTTGTAACTGGACAGATCAAGAGATTGGGAAGGCCGTAGGAGATTATGTAGCTGAGAAAATCTGAGTAAATTTTACTATGCTGAGGTGCGTTTGCATACCACATTTCAACTATGTCTTCTGTTGTTTGTGCTAGGCATAATAAAAATAGTTTCTCATCCTCCTTTAATTCTGAAAAACAGAGTGATCTCTTCATCTTTAAGATATTCTCTGGGACCAAAAGTAGCTACAGCTGCATGAAAAAGGACTGCAGGTACTACTAATATGGAGTAAAATGTGAGATGGTCAGGTATGTTAAAGTCCTGTGTCTGTCCACAGTATGATTAACACTGTACGATTGAAGTCATTAAGTTCACAAAGCTTTGAATTTTTTATCATGCTTGATTGTGAAGAATCATGAATAGAATCAGTCTTCTCATTTTTCTGTTGAGGATTCTAAAGCTCAGGGAGTTAGTGCACAGAACAAGTATATGCTAAATCTGGAACTTAAATTTACATACAGGACTCTCAATCTATGTGCTCTTCAAGTATTATTACATATCTCACGCATCATGTTTCCCTGTATCTTGTTTTATGATGTAATTGGTTGAACTATATAAAATGACCATTTTTATGTGTCAAAATGGCCAAATTTGAGTAATTACATATGGTTCGGCTGATAAAAACTGGACCTTTAGAAAGTCAAGTAAACCTCATATTCGTAGATAACAATGTGGAAAAATTCCACATTGTTTTTATTTTAGTAAAAAGAATAACATAGAGAAATAAAAAATATCATGAAGGTTAGGAAATGAGATGTATTTAATCATAATTAAGACTCATTATATGATGAGTTAGGCTTGATACCTCCCCCAAATTTGTGCTTATTCATTGTTCTTTTAAAACTATCTGGACCTATGCTAGTTGATATTTGAAGCATAAGTATGTTACTTACCACCTGGCATATTTAGGGTACATGTGAAGTGATGCTAAAGCTGACTATTGGAAGAACCTGAAATTAAATACACAGAAAATATGTAAAATGTCATAAGTTCAAGAATTAAAAATACCCAGAAAAGAGTATTTTTTTGGAGAAGGTTAATATGGAAAACTCTTATCTTTGAATTCAATAACATGAATATTTACATCTATGTATGTGTGTTTTGTCCCAGATTTCATTATCAAAATCCTTCAGTCCATTGATCCCCAGAGATATGAGATGACCTTCTTGGGTTAGTAATTCAGGATAGTTTTATACACTCTGAATAAAAATAGAAGTCCTCCAAAATACAAAAGTAAATACAGGAGTCCAAAAAACGATAGTGTTGAAAGGCAATACAATCAATAAAGTGAATTCAAGTGAAAAGAAAACCAGTCTCATTATTTCACAGGGCTATATATGAACCTATTTTCATATATTTACCAAGGTGCTGAAACTAATTATATGACTAGAGCGAACATGTATATTTACTGTTGTATTACCTAAAATGTGTATAGCCCTGTTGAATCTAAATACAAAGAATGATTTTTCCTCCTCCAATTAATATGAAATACAAAACATGCCTTCATTTTTTCTGATTGACAGCCCCAATTTTGGATATATATTCTAACTAATGGAATGAAAATTGCAATACATGAATCAATTACAGTTGTTCAATTGTCTATTTTATAAAGTGAGAACAGTTTAGATTATATATGATTTCATTGTGTATGTGTCATAGTATCTTAACTGACAACACTACCATTGGTAAATTTGGTTTTAATGAGGAGCTTATCTGAATGCACACAGCCCTATCCAATTGCTCATTTCCTATCTATTGTTATTTATGGAAGAAATAGATCTTTATTAATATTCAAATTTTTTCATATTTGCATTTGACACAAGAGTTTACTTGGAATTGGATAGGGTCTTCAAACAATACCATACAGGTGGTATCTGTATGGTACTAAACAAGTGAAGTAGAGTTCTATCCCTAATATGATCTCTCCCCACCCCGAAAAAAAATTTAAAAAGAGGAAAAAAAGTAAAGCACTTTTGTTGATTCAGTGACCAATAAGATGCCTCAAATATTCCACTTCAGTCTTGTCCAAGTTCATGGACACTAGCATATTTTATATAGCAATTTTAGGGAAACTAAAGTGAGTTGACAGCTTTTAGTTCTTCCATGTGTCTAGTTGCTCAAGCCAACTGATATGAATTGGACAACCCCAAAAATAAATGCTATACTAGCGCTACCAGCCAGTTTTCAATTAATGGAATGGCAATGTAAAGGCAGCCTTGGTGTTTATCTAAGGAGTCTTACAATGCTATAATGTTGAAAGTTTTCCTATAGTCAGAGAAGCAAGGCTTGAATATTTTCACCATGATAACAGTCCTTTGCAATTTTTGCTTTTGCATTTTGAAATGTCAATTTTATGACATAATGAAAGAGGTGCCTTATAGAAAATAATTGAATCTTTCTGAATGATAATATTATGGAAAACTTTTTTCTTGATACTCTAGATTTCTAAATTTACCACTGTGAGTATGTGTTTACTTACTAAAAGCAGAGAAACAAAAAGTCATCTAACTAACAGCAGGAGAATGGAAATGTTAAAAAAAAAAAGAGAGAAAGATTGAGGGAATGAGGAAGGAGGGGGAAAAAAAAGGATTGAGAAATTTGTTGGTTAAAGTATTCTAAGTTTTTCATCTGTTAGTGATGTCTTACTACTTAGCTATATGAATTTCTGCCACTTCACCTCTTCAGAACAGTTTCCTAGTATCTAAAATGAAGAGGTCAGATATGATGATCTCCAGGATCCTTGAAGCTCTAACATTAACTTCATATATTGGTTCAACTTTCTGCTATTTTGGTAAAGTTGATTCTTCTAATTTCTTGCATTATTATAGTGAGTACTTAGAGTCTTGAGGGACAGAAATTCTACATATTTTTCTAAGCACAATAATTGATACTATGAATTGATATTTACGTAGCATTTCAGACCTAGGTAGAACCATGTGTAGTTCCATTAATAACTGACTCAGGGTTATACACATAAATATTGGCTGAAATATTCTTTCAATCCAAAACTCCTGTCACCCAGTGCTATTTTTTACTATATCATGCTGCCCTTCTTTCATAATAAGAAAACAGGAACTACCAAGAACTTCCAAAATCTTATTTCTGCTTGCAAATATTGTTTTTCAAACTTGAACTTAATTAGAAAAATATTATTTTCCTTGTACAGTGCAAAAGGTTGAGCTACATTGCCATTTTAAAAAATGAAATAAAATATTTTGGAACTTACTGGTGTATATTTAGTTTTCTAGCATATAATCACAAAATCCCTTATAAAATTGCTTGGGAATCCATTCCTGTATGCATGCAATTTACTGATGTGCATAGGCAAATTTATTTTTCTATATTCACAATGATACGTATTTGCTACTTTCTAAGTAAGCTGCATTGTTGAATTGATATAAACAATAATCAGAAAACTCCATTGGCCACATTTGGTTTTCATAGTGCAGTACCTAAAATAAGTAACTGGATAGATCATAACTAGCAAAAATATTTGTCACCTATATAGAAAACAATATTTATTTTTGAAAATTAGTATTCAACATTAAATACTCATATGGAACTATAAACCATGATGGGCCAAGAAAATACAAAGAGTCAAGAAAATATAATATAGATCACAGTTATTTAAAAATGTCAATGGGCACACACATTCTGATATAATACAAAGTCCCCAATGCATAGCAATGCATCAGAACAATGTCTTTTCCTCAGCCACTCTATCCTTTGCAGCGGTCATGTAGCATGAATTCATATAGAGAAATGGAATGCCTTTGAGAATTAACCATTGTAGAAATAACTTACAAAAGCCTCTCTCTCTCATTAAATTTAATCTGGGTCTTATGTGACTTGAGCTGGAACTTTCAATTTCACTGGGATGCCTGGAAATTTAGACAGTTTTTGAATGTTTGTTTTTCAAGTTAGTCTCAGTTACTTTTCTAAAGCATGACAGAAAATGAAATTCTAATGATGGGGGCTTAAAATTCTTAAAAATATGTATTTTTATTCCCTTAGTGATTTCCAGTTTACTTCTGTTAGTGTAAATTAGCATTCAAATGTAAACTAAAAAATAGATTTATTTTGTATTGACTACTTTATTTATGATGTTAAAGTAGTGCCTGTTTGCAATCAAAACTCACTCATGTTATGCAAAGTAATTTATTAATTCAGGCAGTTACATTCACTTTTTCATTCATCCGTTTATTTGCTCAATCATTTAACATATATTTTTGAGCATCAACTATGTGCCAGATATCATAGCAATAGGAAGATAAGGGTGAACAAAACAGTCTGAATCCTTATTCTCAGGGAATTTACAATCTAGTGGGTAGAGACAGAAAATAAACAACAGTATCATGAGGTGATATATTTTGTCAATAAAAATAAAGCAGGATTAGAGTAGAGAGAGTGATTGAGTGAGAATGCCATTTTTCATAAGGTGGCAAAAGAAAGCTTTCCCAATATGATGACATTTGAAAAGAGCCTTGTATGAAGTGAGGGAACAAGCTATGACAAACCTATGAATAAATTCTGTGAAATGTTGCTAATCAGCATAATGTATTATCTATCTGAAATGTAAGAATTAGTAAAAAATTATTTTTTTGCAGATCGGTCAAATAGATTGGTTATTTTAAGATTCTATACATTGAAAAATGAAATTGAATGCTTACTTATATTTCACTTCCTTAATTCTTCCAGATTTTCACAATATCCACTTAATTCACATTAATGATATAATAAAAACAGAACAGAGGTCATTTTGAGTCAACATTAGGGAATCAAGCTTTGTTACAGGAATGAATGAATGAATGAGTGACTAGAGTTACATAGATGGAAGGGCCCATCAGAGATCATCTAAAAATCATGCTAACTCTTCAGTAACGGTGGTCATGCAATTTTTTTAACATATCCAGAAACCACACATTCATATCATAGAGTAGCCCACTCATTCTTTTGACAGCTTCATTAATTAGAAAGATAATACATATATTAAACTGAAATTTATTTCTATAAAGGTAGGGTGGCTGTCTGCCCTTTGGATTCATATAGATATAATTCTGGTGACCTGGCCTAAGAAGTACTCATCCTTAGGCTGGGGTGAGATTCCTAAATGTAACTGCTGTCATCAGTGTTCCGAGTCTCCTTGGGAAACGGTATGGATAGTGTGAGAAGTAGGCTGTTCGCCAAATTGAGCTGAAGCTCTGATTTGCCTCTGGTGTATATTCCATTTCTTCCTCAATAGGTCAATCCCAACTGTCCTCATTATGTGTCAAGTAGCTTTTGATGCCAACGATATCAGGGCTAAAATGTTGATAGTTCAACCTAGATCATGACAGTACACTTAAAAGACATTTTTTACCTTGTTTTTTTCTTACCCTCTTGATCCCAATCTGAAAGGTCTAATGCCATTTTGCTCATTCATAAACATAATGTCTCTTTCATTCACCTTACAGTAACCAAGCAAATGCTTTGCAATAATGAGCCCTCGTTTGGATTTTTAAATTAATGTTGTTAGGCTTCATTTTTATTCCATCAGTGAGGAGCTGATATATATGGTAAAATATCCTAGAACACTAATGCTTTGTTCCCTAAAATATGATTATAAATGTCAACAATTTTTTATAGATACTATTTTAAATTATAGCTCATAAATATTTCCCTTCTATCTTAAAGTGTGATGATTTCTTTGTGGAGTAACTGTTGGGGACACTTATGGAACTACTCTACCTATGAACTCCTATACTGTTTAATCCAGTTCTGCTGTCTTTTTCTGTTTTGGAGTGCCTGGAAAGATATTAAGTTCCCCATCTCCGGAGGTATTTTACAATACTTGGCAAAATCACAGTAGAAAAAAACAAGAATCAGAGGATTGAACCCAGTGACATTTAATATCACTTTATCACCTTAAGATGATAATACACTCTAATGTCAATATGTCATAGTGTTTTGTTAGGGTGGGTAGGAAGTAAGAGTTCCAGGTTTTACATAGACTTTGTGACAATCCTTGGACCCCTAAGAGACCTATTTATGTTTGAGCCTATTTTGCTTCTGTGTTCCTAAGTTTGTTGCATTAGTTTGAGACACCATATGTCTGGAACCAAATCTGTCTGCAGGTAAACAAACTGAGGGGCTCTCAGAGCTCACTCTGCTATGCCAGCACGAATCTAATACTCATTCAAAACCAATATTTTTCATTCATGATGGACACATTTATTAGCAGTTATATTTATTGATTTCACTGGCAAATAATCATTCATGTTATTGATTTTGTGGCTAACATGTTCTAACCATTATCTTTGGGAAAATGAACAGCATTGGTAGCTATCTGTCAACCCAGAATATGGAGGTTTTGATCTGTAAAATACCAGCTAACACATCCTAAAATAATTACCAGTGTTAGCACTCCTTCAGGTAGAAACTCTTAGAAACTAATTTGAAAGAAAAACAAATAATAGGATCTTTTTGTATGAGTACAAATTTCACTGTATGTTGCCATCTCCATGAAACGTGGCATTTTACAGCTTTGTTTTTAAGAAAGATTACAGAAAGCAATGAGCAAGAAATTGTTTCCAAAAATGGTCAGTAAGCATTGTTCCCACTTTGATTTTCCATGGTAATGAGTAACATAACTTTTAATCATAGATTTTCTAGCCAGTCATATTGACAAACATATCCTCTTTGTGTTCATTTCTGCAAAACAGAATATAGGCTGTTCTGTATGCTAACAAGGGAGCAAAAGCAATATGAACGAGATCAAAATACAAAAAGAGAGATAAAGCCAAATTCTGGAATAAAAGTGATAAATTTGTGGTGTAAATGTCTTTGACTTGAGGACCTATGAAGCAGGGAGCAAGATAATGTGGGAAAACAGAAGTGATGGTCTGTGCACTACATGCTTTAGAATATGTTAAGAGGTATGTAGGAACATTCATCTAGTCAGTAATCCAGTCACCTCTGCTCTCCTTGAAATTATAATTCTCTTTGCCAAGTGATTTAGGCTTTCAATAATGTCTCTCTATAAATAATGGGATAATGCAACACAGAAGTCAGTTTATCCCTGGTGAACCACTGGAAGACTTAATGCTACCATATTCCAATGTCAGTGCTTTAATAATTATATGAAGCTGAGGTCTGCTGATATGCTCTATCTATCTGAGGAAAAAAAATTTAAAAAAATAAGGTCCATTTGAAAGTGATCAAATAAAAGATGCTGGAGTTAAAAAAAAGAGACCTGTCTGTTCTACATCATGTTGCAAAGTATAGAAGAAAATTACTGGGAGCAATTTACCAGAGATTGCACTTACATTAGGGTCCTGAGACATGAGTTTAGTAGTGAATGTTAAGTAGAACAAGGAAGATGGGAGGTATGACTAGGTTGAGAGTGTAGACTGACTGACACTTTCTCCATTATAGGGCAAATTGTTCAGTGATGATGTGACAGAAAAGAACAAAGAGTTGGAAAATAAAACTCTCCAGTGATATTTTCCTCTTTTCATGAGTCTTGGATTGTTTTTGTTTTTTTTTTCTTAATTGTATCATTATCCTATATCTATTGATCCAGCCATTTGAGTATAAAATCTGGCCTAAAACAGAAGCTTCTCTTGGCTTTTAGTTATGGAAGTCTTCGTGTATGTATGTACATTCCTCCTAAGAAAGGAGAGAAATGTAGGAAGAGGAAATATGAGAGTACATTCAGTAATGAATAGAATTAGTCTGTCATGATGTCATTGATTATATTAACCTCTTCTAAACCTTTCTCAGAAATACCTCATTTTGTTCTGGAGAAATAATTCATTGAAAACAGTAGGTGTTAACAGAGGATGCAGAGTTAAAGGTACAGAGAAACAGAGTAACTTTTAGTTACAGTGCTTTGGAGTCACCTGGCCCATACAGTTAGATATGTGTGTGGTTGGAGGCAAGTTATCGAAATTCCTGCATCTCAACTTCCCCATCTGTAAAATAGAGATAATTATCATGTTTTGCAAAAACTAAATGTGATATTTAAAGCATTTCATAAAATGCTTGTACTTCTTAAATTCTTGATCAGTGGTAGCTGCCAGTAGTTGTAGTAGTAGTAGTAGTAGTAGTAGTAGTAGTACCTGTTAGTAGTAACAGTAGTTGAAGGAGGAGGAGGAAGAAGTAGGGGTGTTTTTTTGCAGGACATAGTAGAGTTCTTCAGTGTTGCATTTTTAGGATCCAATATTAAAGATGGAATAACCCAGCTAAAAATACATAGGGAGGTTACAAATTATGAGGTTGGACTGAATACTGCCAAACTGCCCAGATTCAGGGAAAGGAGAGCCACATAAATGACTGTCATGGAGCAGCCAGTACTCTAGGAAAGCCAGAGCAGTCAGTGTGTTCTGCCAAAGGTGAACCAACTCACTGGGTACCAGAAGCCTCTGCCACCGCCATGTTGTAAATAGTAGGATAAGGAGTATAATTTTC
The DNA here is from genome assembly GCF_054177405.1 of Leptonychotes weddellii. NCBI lineage: Eukaryota > Metazoa > Chordata > Mammalia > Carnivora > Phocidae > Leptonychotes > Leptonychotes weddellii. The sequence goes on from NC_138369.1 coordinate 37,480,639, forward strand.
GTGACAGATTGGACCACAAGCACACATAATATATGAGAATTAAAGATGCTAATTTAATACTTTTTATCTGTCATCCAACAAAATAAATAAAAATGCTAGACTGTTTCTCTGTAATCCACAGGTTGGTCTTCAAATGTCATTACTCTCTTTTCAACCAACAACAAACAGAGGAGTTGATTTTGCGGACTTTTTTTTTTTTTTCAGACTTCACAATCTTTCATATTTTTCTTTTTTGTTTAACAAATGTACATATTGGTTTTGACGACCTGTGCCATATTGAGTGTACTACTTTTTTTCTTCACTGCTGCAGTGAACCAAAAATCAACTCATCAGCAAAATGTACTTAGCTTTAACTTCATATATCTGTCTCATGACGATGAATATAGAAAGTGTTGCTGTTAACTGGGTTAGATACTTCCACACTAAGTCACAACTTATCTGCTTCCCCTTTAAAGAAATAGGTATGACATCCATCACTTGGAGAAAAGGGCTTGGTAAAGTAGAAAGGTGAGATAAAACTGCACTTGCTTAGTTACTTATTCAGGAAACATATGGGGATAGAGTCAAATAGACAAGCACCTTTATGATTTATATCGTTGCATAAGAGACAGGCTCAAAATTCAAGGTAGTAGAAGAAAAATAAGAAAGAGGGTGGGAGCATTTTCACCTATCACTGAAAAATAAGTTCGTCATCTTGACAGTGATACAATTAACCCCATTTAAAAGGTTGAAGACATATCAGTTTTTGGGAGACATGCTGAGTGAATACTTTTATGTCTAGGACACATTGCATATCAACAGTAATTGCTTCATTTGATTTACCAAGAAAAAATAACAGCTGAATCCATATATCAAAATTCACTATGATTTTCTTACTATACTTCTGTTAAACAAAATTCAGCTTCCTATAACCAAACTCTCTATACCATGTATAGATCCTTTTTCAGAACACTTCTCCCCCAAAACAATATCCAGTCTCTGAACATCCAGTTTTGGGGGGATCATTATCTTCTGTTTTGTATAGCTCATATTTTTAGTATGTGCTCTTTTCATTAGTCCCCTGCTCCTGCTTTAACAGAGTACCACAAACTTGGTGGCTTAAAATAACACAGGTTTATAATCCTATAATTCTGGAAGTCAGAAGCCTGTGTTGGGTATCACTGGGTTAATATCAAGGTGTTGGTTGAACTTTGGAAGCCACCTGCATTGCTTGGCTCCATCTCAGCAATAGCTGGTCAAGTCTATTTCACATCACGTAATTTTCACACTGATCCTCCTACCCCCTCTTCCACACTTAAAGACTGTTACCATTACACATCCAGACCATCTGGAAAATCCAGGATATCCACCCCATTTTAAGGTCAGCTGATTAGCAACCTTAATTGTATCCACAAACTAAATTCCTATCCATACAACACAATGTATTCACAGGTGACAGGGATTGGGCATGGACACCTAATCATTCTACTTAAGGCAATTCCAGATATTAGGTTCCATATTTCTCCCAATTACATTTTATGGTACTGTTTATTGTACCCCATGGAACCACACAGAATAAGTCTAATTCATCTCTTACAAGACAGCCTTTGGAATGTGTGAAGACCGCTATCATGCTTCTCCTGATTAAGCACATATTTATTTTAATTACTTCATAGTGTAGTTTTACATATACTCCCTGTCCAGAAAAAAAATAACAAGTAACATTTACCAAGCAATGTGCCAGGTTGTGTGTATACATTTACTCATTTACATATATTTTCTCATTTAATTATTACAATAACCTGATAAATTAGGTTCTCTTTTTTGTCTACATTTTATAAGCTTTCTGAGACTGAGAGGGTTTATATCACTAACCCCCAAATTGGAAGTACAGCTTGAGTCAGGTCAGTCTGAATGTAGGAGAAGTTGTTCATTTAACCATATGCTATACTAAAGGACATACCCTATTTTGACAGTGTTTCTCTTAGATTATGGTTCCCAGCATTGAATGTCATGTCTCAGATATTTTCTCTCCAACATATGAAACTATTTTGTCCCACTAATAGGTCCCCAAACCATTTAATGTTGAATAGCAGAAATATAGAAATGGATACTTCATCTGACCCAAAATATTTCTGCTAGAAGAAATATGTTAGAATCTCCTGTACTACTAGGGTTATTCACAGAATGGGCAAAGAGAAAAGGAAATATATCTAAAAACAGGTTCTACATTTGCTTTGAGTATGTTGAAATATAACTGTCTTTCTAACAACAATCTTATGCAAATTATTTTCATTATATCTTTTTTAAATGTGGGATTTGTTTAACATGTACCAGGCTGCAGAGCCTTATTGAAGAGTCAAATTTAATATAAATATTAGATTTTAAAATGTTAATAGTACAATTAATTTTTGTCAAAACTCATTTGCACTTAGAAGCAATTCATCCTGACTAGCTCTGCTCAGTTTCTCAATAGCAAAAATAAAACACGTATGTTCTATTCTTATCTCTGATATGTCTTGAGTATAGGTTCTTAGGCTGTCACAAACCTTGAAATTAGGAGGGAGGTTTGCCTTCTGGTCTTTCTTTAGCAGGAAGAGAATTGTGGGAATTATTTTTTTCTTTGAGGTTTGCTAGGAAAATTAAACTGAGGCAGTAAAGGGGTAGTATTAACAGGGTGATTTGGATCTAGACATTAAAATTAAAAAGAAACAGAAATAGATCTCTGATATAGAAACCCTACAACATGGAAAGACTTGAATTAAAGCTAGTAATGACATAATTCAAGGAAAAGAAGCATATGACTCCCTAAGGTTCACTTCAAGTCTTTGCCCCTAGTGACATCTAGATAAACACTCGGCTTTTCATTCAATCATACATTTAAATATCTGTATTGAGTACCTACTATGCTCCAGTCGCTATGCTAGGTACTGGGAATTCAGGGGATTTTCTTAAAACATCAAACATTTCTACCCTTTTTAAGGGTATATTCTAGTCAGTTGACAAAGAAAATAAATAAATATGTAAAATCTATTTTATAATATATTGGATGGTAATAAATGTTAAGGAGGAAAATGAAACCAGGAAAAAGGGAAAGAGACTGTCAAGTTTAACCTAGAAAGGCCTTCCTGGGAAGATAGCATTTGAGCAAAGACCTGAAGGGAATGAGGGAGCAAGTCATGTGAATAAGTGGGCAGAAAGAACAGCAAGTACAGATGCCATGGTGTGGGTGGGTGTTGGAGGTCCTTATGGAAGATTCATGGTTTATATTCAAATTTGGAGAGCTTAGGGAGGAAAGAAGGAAAATCAGTGAAGAACAAGAAGCACATCCATTCCAGTTTTAGGTTCAAGAATGAAGAGTATAGAAAGAAAAAAAAAAAGACACTACTTGATAAGGCTCAGGGGAAGCAGGACCCTGGGGGCATAGGGAGCCAGGCTCACTTTGAGTAAGGGAGTAAAAAAGCAAATGTTCTGAAAGGCATTGGAGAGACAGGAGATTTTGCTAATGATTGATCTTAAGGTTTCAGGAGTGAGGAATGGGTGGAAGACGTGGTCAGAAAGTCGGATGCGCAAAGCAGCATTGAGATTACGGGAAAAGAGGTAAGAAACAATGTGGGAGTGCTGGGCTTCTATTTGTGACTGACATACATGAGGAGAATGGCAGAAAGTCGTGATTATCTCAAAGCAGAAAGTGAGGGGGAAAGAGGTAGGGAAAAGTGGGAAAATTGTCAAGATTTGCTGTCTTGAGCTCCTTCTTGACTGTGCTACTGGAAGTGGGCTTTGGAGGCTTATCACTGCCACTTCCTGTGCTCTTGACACAGCCCTTTGTCATAAACTGTTGATTTTCTGGATTAAGAAATAACTCACTGTAGTGATGCTTGCTCTTTTAGCCAGAGGGAATTTGTAAGTTATAACAGGTTGAACATTAACAGTAAAATGTCTTAGTTACTGAGGAAGATCTTCCTCCTTCAGAAAAATTGAATCCTTTATAAAGAGTCTCTAATTTATTTCAGGGCTCACCATATCTTAGATAAAGCTGAAACTAGAAATGTAGAGTAGTGAATAGCAAGAAAACAGCAAGGTTGAGATTCAGCAATGGTATATGGCAAATTAACAGTGCAAGCTATCAGGGGAACAAAAGTTAGACAAGCATCAACACAAAGGTAAAGCTGAGAATCCTATGTAAGTTCAGGAGGTAGTTAAGGTGTTTGGTTTAGATTTTTATTAAGAAGCATGATGAATGTTGTCAAGGTAACCAGTTAGGAATAGACATAGAACATGTAATTTCTAAATCATTAGGGGGAAGGGGTAAATTAAATAATAAAAAAAATCCTACAATTATTTAACAAAATGAAGACCAAAAGAGGTATGGTAACCATGTCTTTATTTTCTGTATTTCTGATGCTTTGACATCTGAGGCCTTGCTGCCTCTGGAAGGACTGCCTCTCTCGGGATTAGCTAATTCCTAGAAATAGTAAATAATTCACCTGTAAACATACTTTTCACATGCAAACCAACCAATCCAGAGGCCATATTCTAACCTCCTCCTTTATTGGTTCTCACAGTCAGGGCCACTGTTATCTGCTTTAATCATCCCAGGGTCAGGTTCCAGACAAACAGTGACAGCCTCTATGTACCAGAGCCTGCTGAAATTATTCAAATTCATCAATCCTAAACCTGTAGAAAATAAAGATTGAGAAAAAAATCTTATGAGAAGTCAGAGAAATTTGATTGCCTATGAAGGAACAAAAATAAAAATCAAATGTGACTTCTCAGAAACCATGCAAGAAAGAGTGATGTGAAGCATTTAGTGTTGAGATGTCAAAAAAAAAAAAAAAAAAAAAAACCTACCAACCTAGAATTGTGTATCCAGCGAAATTATCCTACAAAAGTGAAAGAGAAATAGATTTTCTCAGATAAGCAAAAATTGAGGGAACTTATTGCAAGTAGACCTGCTTTGCAAGAAATGTTAAAAGAAGATTTTCAGAGAGAAGGAAAATGATATAGGTAAAAAATTTGGATCTATATAAAGAGAGAGTACTAGAGAATAAATAAACACATGTAAAATAAAAATTCTTGTTTTTCTTACTCTTTTTCTTCCTTTATTTATGTATGTATTTGTATTTTATTTTAATCACCTGGTGCTCATCGTGACAAGTGCACTCCTAATCCTCATCACCTATTTCTTCTATCCCTCCACCCACCTTTCCTCTGGTAACGAAGAGTTTGTTCTCTGTAGTTAAGGGTCTGTTTCTTGGTTTGCCTCTCTTTAAAGTAATTATTGATAGATATGTATTTATTGTCACTTTATTACTTGTTTATGATTGTTTCTAAAGATTTTCTCTGAACATTTCTTGTCTTATTTTCATAGTTGGCTTGTTTTCTTTAGTGCTATGTTTGGATTTCTCTTTATTCTTTGCATATTTATTAGTCGTTTTTGATTTGTGGTTACCATTAGGTTTATATATAATGTCTTCTGCATATAGCAGTCTGTATTAAGTTGATGGTTGTTTAAGTTTGAAACCATACTTTACTCCTCTCCTCCCCATGTTTTAAGGATATAGTGTATATTTTGCATCCTTTATTCTGTGAGTTCTTTGACTTATTTTTTACAGAAATATTCATTTTTACTGCTTTTGTTTTTCCCACCTTTATACTGTCACTCTTGGTCTTTCTTTTCCACTCAGAGTCTCCTTTAATATTTCTTACAGGGCTGATTAATTGTCATGAACTCCTTGAGTTTTTGTTTGTCTGAGAAACTCTTTATCTCTGTTTCTGTTCTGAATGATCACCTTGCCAAATAGGGTATTCTTGGCTGAGATTTTTCACATTCAGCACTTTGAATGTATCATGCCATTCTTGGCTGGCTTGGAAAGTTTCTGCTGAAAAATCCACTGATAGCCTTATGGGATTTCCTTTGTATGTAACTATTTTTTTTTTTTAAGATTTTATTTATTTATTTGACAGAGATACATAGTGAGAGCAGGAACACAAGCAGGGGGAGTGGGAGAGGGAGAAGCAGGCTTCCCGTGGAGCAGGGAGCCCGATGTGGGACTCGATCCCAGGACCCTGGGATCATGACCTGAGCCGAAGGCAGACGCTTAATGACTGAGCCACCCAGGCGCCCTGTATGTAACTATCTTTTGTCTTGCTGCTTTTAATATTTTTATCACAATATTTTGCAAATTTAATTACAATATGTCTTGTTGTGTATCTTCTTTTGTTGATTTTGTTGGGGTTTCTCTGTGCCTCCTGCATCTGGATGTCTGTTTGCTTCCCCAGATTAGAGAAGTTTTCGGCTATTATTTCTTCAACTAAATTCTCTGCCCCCTCTTCTCTTCCTTCTTCTGGAACTCCTATAATACAAATGTTACGGGTGCCTGGATGGCTCAGATGGTTGATCGTCTGCCTTGGGCTCAGGTCATGATCCCAGGGTCCTGGGATCGAGTCCCGCATCGGGCTCTCTGCTCCTTGGGAGCCTGCTTCTCCCTCTGCCTCTCTCTCTCTCTCTGTCTCTCATGAATAAATAAATAAAAATCTTTAAAAAAAAAAATGTTACATTTGATGGAGTCACTGAGTTCCCTAAGTCTATTCTCATTTTGCATAATTCTTTTTTCTTTTTTGTTCAACTTGATTATTTTCCATTACTCTGTCTTATAGGTCATTAATACATTCCTCTGCTTCTTCCGGCCTGCTATTCATTCCATCAAGTGTGTTTCTCATTTCATTTATTGAGCCCTTTATCTCTACTACGTTATTCCTTATCTCTGTGTTAATGGTCTCACTGATGTCCTCCACTCTTTTCTCATGTCCAGCAAGTATTCTTATAATCATTGCTTTCAGTTCTCCATCAGGCATGTTACTTATATCTGTTTTGCTTAGATCTCCAGCTATGGCCTGGTCCTCTTCTTCCATTTGGGGCAAATTCCTCTGTCTTCTCATTTTATCTAGGTTTCTATGCCTGTTTCTCTGTGTTAGAAAAGTCAGCTATGTCTCCTGTTCTTGGGGGTAATGGCTTTATGAAGAAGAGGTCCTGTAGTGCTATGCAGTGTAGTATCCCCTGTTATTCAGGGTCTGGTGCTTCCAGGAATGTCTCCAATGTGTGCTGCACGTGCATGTTGTGTTTTGGCCACTTTATTCTTCAGGTCAGTCATCTGCAGAGACTCTCTTTGCCTGTTATGGGCAGTGTTTAGTCCCTGGCCTGAATGTGGCACATTTTAACTAAGTATATTCTCATCTGCTTGTGAAATGAGACCTTTCACTGCTGCCACCAGAACTGAAGCCTCACAAAACTCCCAGGTCAGGAGACATGCTGTTGGCAGGGGTTGGGGCCAGTCTTCTGGGGGAGAGGACCTACTGCACTGGGACTGAAGCAAGCTTGACAGGAAAATGCAGCTTTTCTGAAGCATGGTGGTAGGGGGAATGGGGGTTAGGGAGATAGGGCTTGGGTAAGCAAGTTAGTTAGTGAATATCTGTGCTGTGCTGGTTCCTGCAGGTGGCCCTGTGCTTATGCTGAGAGGCAGGGGAGGAAAATGGTGCCAGCCAGTTCCTTTGTTTCTGGAGGAGTCTCTGTGAATGGTGCCTCTCTGCAATACACTCTGAGATGAGAAAATAATCTCCCCACTATGTGCCCCAGGCACTCTTCACTTTGCTGTTTCTACAGTGTATGTCCACAGGCTGTTTGCCCTGACTTTTCTCCAAAAGTGGCCTAATGTCCTCCAAGTTTTCTCAGAGCTAAGCATGCTGACCTTTAAAACTCCTGGTTTTAAGCTTTGCTGGTTACAAGAACTCAGAAAACTCAGGCTCTCTTACTTTCCAAGTCAATTGCTATGAAGATTTATTTTCTCCGTGTACTCCCCTGTGTGCTAGCCTGCCTCTTGCCCTTCTCCATGACCCTAGCTCCCTCCCCACCACAGTAGCCACGATCTGTTTGCCCTTCTCCATGACCCTAGCTCCCTCCCCACCACAGTAGCCACGATCTGTTTCTCTCCCAAGCTGTGTCTCTGAATATCCTACCTTCTTCATTGTGGCCTCTTCTGTACCTTGAGTTGTGGATTTTTTTCTGCCAATTCTCAATCGATTTCTGGGATATTTAGAATGAATTGATAGTTATCTAGTTGTATTCATGGGATGAGGTTAGCCTAGGGTCCTCCTACTCTGTTGCCATCTTCCCCTCTCTCTCTTTTCATTATTCTTAATTGAGCTAACAGATCAGAGTTTGTTCATGATAACAATAGCAAAACAATATATTTTATTATTATAGTTTGTATATAAATAAAATGAATGACACCAGTGATATAAGAAATGGGAGGGAAGGATTAGGAAAACTTTATTATAAAGTGTACTACCTGTGAAACAATATAGTTTTATTTGAAAATGGACTTGGATTACTTGTAAATATATAATGCAAGCTCTAGGGTAACCACTAACATTTTTTTTTATAAGAAGTAAAATTGAGGGACACCTGGGTGGCTCAGTCAGTTAAGCATCTGCTGTCAGCTCAGGTCATGATCCCAGGGTGCTGGGATCGAGTCCCACATCAGGCTCCTTGCTCAGCGGGGAGCCTGCTTCTCCCTCTGCCTGCTGCTCCCCCTGCTTGTGCGTGCTCTCTCTCTCTCTCTCTCTGACAAATTTTTAAAAAATCTAAAAAGAAGTAAAATTGATATGCTAAGAAAGGAGAGAAAATTGAATCCTATAAAATGATCAGTTAAAATCACAAAAAGCAGGAAAAAAAAAAGACAAAAATAGGAACAAAGAACAAAGACAACAAAAAGCAAACAGGAAACAATATGATAGATATCAATCCAAGTTTATCAGTAATCGTACTAAATTTCTGTAGTCTAAATACACCAATTCAAAGAGATTTTCAGAATGGATTAAACAAAAGGATTCAAATATATGTTGTCTATAAGAAACCCACTTTAAATATAAAAACATATAAGTTAAAAAAAAAAGAATGGAGAAAGCTATACTATGCTAACATTTATTAACCAAAAGAAAGGTGGAGTACCTATATTGCTCTGAAAACTTCAGAGCAAGGAAAACTGTCAAGGATAATAAAGGGCATTATATATAGCAGATGCTTCTACCAATGGTGGATTCACAGCTGCCTGTGGTGAACTTTGGCTCCCTGCCCCCAGCAACACCTTCTGCCCCACCACCTCTTTCTTTGTTACCTATGGGCCCAGCTCTACAGCCCCTAGCCTGACTGTGTGGCCCCCACCTGCTCCTGCTACCGGGATGCTACCTTCACCTGCCAGACTCTTCCCCCACTAGCTGGAGGCAAGCATACCTGCACCCAGTGGAACTAAAACCATTCCAGGATTATCATAAACTGAGCAAGGGGACCTGAGTCATCACATACTCCCCCAGCTGGAAGGTCTTTGTCTTGCCTCAATTCTTGTCTCAAGGCCCTACCTTCTACCTAAGTGGAGTCTTCTGAACCTAGCACATCAGCCTCTACCAACAGTCCTCAACACCAGATGCCCTGTGCTGGATGCTGAAGCCTTGGGAGTAGACAGGGCCAGCTTCTTGAGAGGGACCTTCCCCGACAGGCAGAGGAGCCTGGTTCCTGAGCAGACAAGGACTCTTGGTTGCTCCCACCCCGCTGAGGGAGTTCCCCTTCCCCTGGCCCCCTAGGGCTCATATATAGATTATAAATATATAAGGGGGAAAGGGGTGGGTGGGTGGGACTGGGGCCTCACTTTCCCTCTCCTCTCTCCCTTGGTCCACTATCCCTGGGGCCATTTGTTAAAAAAGAATAATAAAAGGATTTTTAAAAATAGAAAAGAAAGAAAGAACATTACATGGTGATAAATGGATCATTTCTTCAGGAAAACATAACAATCCTTAATGCCTATGTGCCTAACAACAGAGTACCAAATTATTTGAAGTAAAAACTGATAAAATCGCAAGGAGAAATAGATGCATCTACTATTATAGTTGGAGACTTCAACACCCCCCTGTCAGAAATTAATAGATCTAGTAGGCAGAAAATCAGTAAAGAGGGGCGCCTGGGTTGCTCAGGTGTTAAGCGTCTGCCTTCGGCTCAGGTCATGATCCCAGGGTCCTGGGATCGAGCCCCGCATCTGGCTCCCTGCTCCGCGGGAAGCCTGCTTCTCCCTCTCCCACTGCCCCTGCTTGTGTTCCCTCCCTCGCTGTGTCCCTCTCTGTCAAATAAATAAATAAAATCTTAAAAAAAAAAAAAAAAGAAAATCAGTAAAGACATAGTTGAATTTAATAATACCACCAGTCAACTGGTTAAAATTGACATCTATAGATGACTTCATCCAGCAACAGCATAATACACATTCTCCTCAACCTCACAAAGAATATATGCCAAGATAAACTACATTCTGGCCCAGAAAAAAAAAAAAAAACCAACAAATTTAAAAGCATGAAAATCATTCAATACACACTCTTACATCACAATGGAATTAAACTATAAATCAAAATTTTTCCAAAGTCTTTGGAGGTTAAATAATGCACCAAAGAAGTAATCTCCAGAGAAAATTTTAAAAATATTTTGAACTAAGTAAAAATGAAATACAAATTACAAAATCTGTGGGATATACAAATTTATAGCACTGAATGCATATATTAGAGAAAAAGAAAATTCTAAAATCAATAATCGAAGCTTCTATTTTAGGAAATTAGAAAAAGAATAGCAAGTGAAATCCAAAGTAAGCAGAAGAAAAGAAATAATAAAAGTTAAAGCAGAAATCAATGAAATTGAAAATAGGAAATCAATAACGAAAATTAATGAAACCAAAAGCTGGTTCTTTGGAAAGATCAATAAATTGGTAACTCTCTAGCCAGAGTAACTAAGCAAAATGGAGAAAAAGCAAATTACTAGTATCAGAAATGAAAGAGGGGACCGTGCTATAGATTTGATGGAAAATACCTAATAGAGGAATACTATGAACAGCTCTGTGCCCACAGTAGTTGATAATTTGGGTGCGGTGGACCAATTCCTTGAAATATACAAATTGCCAAAACTCACAGAAGAAGAAATAGACAACGTGAATAGCCTGTAACTGTTAAATAAATTGAATCACTAATTAATGACATCCAAAACAAAGTGCCAGGCCCAGATGAGTTCATTGGTAAATTCTACCAAATATTTAAGAAATATACTAATTTTCTAGAAACTTTTCCAGAAGATAGAAGCAGAGAGAATACTTCCTAAGTCATTCTTTGAGGCCAGTATTACTCTGATACCAAAGCAGACAATGACATTACAAGAAATCTTAACTATAGACAAGTATTGAACATATATACAGAAATCTTCAAGAAATTATTAGAAAAGTAAATCCAACAAAGTAGAAAGGCAGTTATTCACTACAAGCAAGTGAGATTTATCCCAGGTTGTAAGTTTGGTTCAACCTTTGAAGTTATAAATATATGAACCTTTGATAATAAATGTAATTCATCATAGTAATAGACTAAAAGAGAATCACATGATCATCTCAATAGATGCAGAAAAAGCATTTGATAAACTCCAACACTTATTCATCATAAAAATGCTCAATAAACTGGGAATAAAGGAAAACTTCTTCAACTGGATAAGTAATATTTACCAAAATATCTACAGCTAATATAATACTGATTGGTGAGAAACTCATGTTTTCCCAGTAATTTCAGCTACAAGGCAAGGATGTCTCATCACTAAACTGATAAGCTAGACTTCATTAAAATTAAAAGCTGCTCTGTGAAAGACAATGACAACAGAATAAAAGAACAAGCTACACATTGGGAGAAAATATTTACAAAAGGCACATCTGATAAAGTTCTGCTAACCGAAATATACAAGGAACTCTTAAACCTCAACAATAAGAAGACAAACAATCCAATTAAAACATGGTGCAAAGACCTTAACAGATACTTAACCAAAGAAGATATGCACATGACAAATAAGCATATGATGCTCCATGTCATATGTCATCAGGGAATTGCAAATTAAACTACAATATCACTACACATCTATAGAATGGTCAAAATCCAGACACTGACAACAGATGCTGGTGAGGATGTGGAGTAACAAGAAATCATTGCTGGTGGGAATACAAAATGGTATAACCATTTTGGAAAACAGTTTGGTGTCTTTTTTTTTTTTTTAATAAAACTAGATATATTCTCATCATACAATCCAGCAATCATACTACTTGGTTATTTATTTAAAACTATTGAAAACAGCTGTACACAAAACCATACATATGTATGTTTATAGCAGCTTTTTTCATAATTGCCAGAAATTGTATGCCACCAACATGTCCTTCAGTAAGGGAATGGGTAAATAAACTATGGTACATGTATATCTAGACAATGAAATATTAGTCAGTGATAAAAAGAAATGAGCCATCAAGACATGAAAAGACAAAGAGAAACCTTAAATGCATATTACTAAGTGGAAGAAGGCAGTGTAAAAGGGCTCCATAATGTAGCATTCCAACTATATGATAGAGCCAAAATGATGGAGACAGATTGAGATCAGTGGTTGTCAGGGATTAGGAACAAGGGAGCACAGATTTTTAGGGCAGTGAAACTATTCTATATGACACTTTAATGATGGGTACATGTTGATACACATTTACCAAAACCCATAGATTGCACATCAAGAGTGAACCCTAAGGTAAATTAAGGACTTTGAATGATAATGACATCAACGTAGGTTCATTGATTATAATAAATGTAACATTCTGTTGGGGAATGTTGAGAGTAGGGCACCCTGTGCATGTGTGGGGACAAGGGAATATTAAAACTCCCTGTACTTTCTCCTCAACTTTTCTGTGAACCTAAAAATGCTCTAAAAATAGTCTATTTTTAGGGGGCACCTGGGTGGCTTAGTCGGTTAAGCATCTGCCTTCGGCTCAGGTCATGATCTCAGGGTTCTGGTATCAAGCCCCACGTCGGGCTCCCTGCTAAGCAGGGAGTCTTCTTTTTCCCTCCCCGTTTCCCACTGCCTCTGCCCATGACTCATGATCTCTCTCACACTCTCTCTCTCAAATAAATAAATGAAATCTTGGGAAAAAAAAAGTCTATTTAAAAAAAAAATCTTGTGTAAGGTTTGATCAACTGCTATCAACTTTTTCCTGTATTCATATATTTCGGGTATATTAGTTATATTTGTTCAAATAACAAAAGTAAGAAATAGGAAAAGACACAGAATAATAGAACCATGAATACATTGAGTTTTGGGTCTGAGCAAAAAGATTTTTAATAATATGATGACATTAACTTATATAAATCTGATATTTGTAGTTTATAAAGGTAATCTCATTTACTTTGCCTTATTTTATTAATACTATCTGTGAAGTTCATGACCAAATGTTTCTGTTATTTCATAGTAAGAAAAATGAGGTTTATTGACTTGCCCAAAGTTGCAAAAATGGTAAGTAGTAGATACTTTTAAAGAAAATCTATGATATATTCATTACCTCTTTACTTAGCAAGATAGTAGATAAAAGACCTGTTCTTTTTTTTTATGTTATGTTAATCACCATACATTACATCATTAGTTTTTTTTAATTTTTTTATTGTTATGTTAATCCCCATACATTACATCATTAGTTTTTGATGTAGTGTTCCATGATTCATTGTTTGCATATAACACTCAGTGCTCCATGCAGAAAGTGCCCTCTTTAATACCCATCACCAGGCTGACCCATCCTCCCACCTCCCTCCTCTCTAGAACCCTCAGTTTGTTTTTCAGAGTCCATAGTCTCTCATGGTTCATCACCCCTCCGATTTCCCCCCCTTCATTCTTCCCCTCCTGCTATCTTCTTCTTCTTCTTCTTCTTTTTTTTTTTAACATATAATGTATTATTTGCTTCAGAGGTACAGAACTGTGATTCAACAGTCTTGCACACTTCACAGCGCTCACCATAGCACATACCCTCCTCAATGTCTATCACCCAGCCCTCCCATCCCTCCCACTGCCCCCCCAC
>NC_138369.1:37495063-37520020 GCF_054177405.1 Leptonychotes weddellii
AATAAGGGTAACTACTATGAAGGGATAGAATATGACTCTAAAAATGAAAAATAAAAATGTTTTTTAAAAAACGGATTGATAAGAGGTTGGTTGAAAAAGGGAAAAAGAAAAATTCAAAAAAAAAAAAAAAGTTAAAAAAAATTAACTTTGAAAGACTAAAGAATCATGGTAAAAAAACCATGGATTCTATGTGCAGTATTCCCCTAGCACTGGAGTTCTGCCGTTCTCATTGATCGTTAAACTTGGTCTTGGCTGGCTGTTCTTTCTGATCTTGTAGGGGAGGGGCCTGTTGTCGTGGTTCCTTAATGTCTTTGCCGGAGGCGGAATTGCCCCACCCTTGCCGGGTCGGGCTAAGTAATCTGCTTGGGTTTGCTCTCAGGAGCTTTTGTTCCCTGCAAGCTTTCCACTGGACTTTGGAGGAGGAGAGTGAAAATAGCAGCCTCCCAGTCTCCGCCCCAGAGGAGCCGAGAACTTGGGGCCCCATTCCTCAGTGAGCCCCCAGACAAAAGCAGTCAGTCACTCCCGTCTTCCCGGTCTCCAGCCGTACTCTCCGGCCGCACTCCATGCACACCCGGCCTGTGACTGAGCGTTTCTATCTCTGGCCCCCGACTCGGTGTGGAGTCTCCAAACCCGGCCGATCCCTGCGGTGCACTCCCGCACCGCTCCTCCCCGGGGGAGGAAGGGGAGTTTCCCTGGATCTGCCGCCTGTTGGGTCCCTGCTGGAGGAGCAGTGGCCCGACTGTGCCGCGGATCAGGGTTTAAGGCAACCCCGAGCTGAGAGCCTGCACCTCAGTTCCATCTCTGCAGCCAGCTTCTCCGCTCCCTGGGAGCTCTGCCATACTCAGGCACACCCGGTCTTTCTGTGACCCCGAGGATCCTGAGACTGCACTGTCCCGTGAGGGTTCCACCCCCTGCTTAGCCACTGGAGCGACGTCCTTCAGCAGAGCCAACTTCTAAAAATTCCGATTTTGTGCTCTGCTGCTCTATCACTTGCCAGAAGTGGCCGATCGAGGCCCCCTCCCCTGCCGTCTATCCTCCCAATTATCGCCTCGGATTCACTTCTCCACACATTCTACCTTCCAGAAAGTGGTCACCTTTCTTTCTTTTTTTTTAAAGATTTTTATTTATTTATTTAACAGAGAGACAGCGAGAGAGGGAACACAAGCAGGGGGAGTGGGAAAGGGAGAAGCAGGCTTCCCACCGAGCAGGGAGCCCGATGCAGGGCTCGATCCTAGGACCCTGAGATCATGACCTGAGCCGAAGGCAGTCGCTTAACCAGCTGAGCCACCCAGGCACCCCAGTGGTCACTTTTCTTTTCAGAGTTGTTGCTATTCTTTTCATCGATCTCCTGTTGAGTTCATAGTTGTTCAGAATGGTTTGATCCCTATCCAGCTGAATTCCTGGGACCAGACAAAATCCAGGTCTCCTACTCCTCCACCATCTTGCTCCACCCCCGATAAAAAACCTGTTCTAAAAGTAAAAGACTGCAATTATTCTTGAGATACTTTTGATACTACAAAAAATGATTTGTATAAAATAATCCATCATTTAAATAAAATCTTTCACTAAAATTATTACTAGTGATAATATTTAGTTACCATCTATAATTTGTAATGTGAAATGGTTATTTGAAAGTTCTTGGTGAGAAAAGAATAATCATGTTATAAAGTCAAGCTTGAATTTAATATTGAAATCATATAACAGGAGCAAAATGGTAGCACAAAGAGAATTTAACAATAAGCTAAGAACTGACAGTTCCATCTGATTCATTAATTTGCCATCTGGCATTCATTATATGCCTCAGTTTCTACTCTGTGAAATGACAAGGTTGATACTAAATGATCTCAAGCACTAAAATTCTCTGATTCTATGCTTATGTGGCACTATATTTTAAAGCACATATGCCTCTTGTAAAGTGAAATTAAATTGAATAAGCACACATAAATGGTACAATGATTAAATTTACTGGGAGCTAAAAGTCATAGCATATTAGCCTTACATATGAAAAATTTGCCTAATGAATCAAACTTGAAGAATCTGTCAGTGTATAGTTGTTTGACAGAGAACAAGAACTGTGAAATTGCTGATTTTATCCCAATGATTTCTTGTTCCATGGGTCACACACAGGAAAAAGGAGGGTCAGTAAGTTTCTCATTAATACGTATCAGCTTGTAAAAGAAAAAAAAAGTATCTTTTGACATTGCAATGAACTATAATAGTCTTAATGAATATTACTGCTAAAGTACCCATGCAAATTAGCATTTCCTCATATGCTTTAGCTTGAAAGAAATTAAATTTGGTCTAAATGAATTAAAACAGTGGACCTAAGGGACATCTGATCATTTCTGTGTCTCAATTATTTTACCTTTGGTCAGATTTTCTTGGAAATTATTATTTGCTTTGAAACTCTGCTATTCTGGTTGGGTCTGTCTCTGTACTGTATTATGCAGCTCAAGAAGCTGTGGAGTATGGATTCCAAGTGTGATGCCCACTATGGAACACTAAACGTTCAGAGGGATAATTTCAGAATCAGAGTTATCCTGAATGTGGATTCCTTTACCATTACTTAAAAGTGTTGTATTTCTGTTAGGTATGATGAGCATATGTTCACTCTTTTTGTTGGTAACCTCTAGCTTTTAGGGGAATCCAGGAGTCAGTGGGAGTTGTCCAAAGATAATTTACTCTAAGACAATGCTTGTTTAGGTACAATAATTAGATCAAAATTAAGATAAAATCAAATCATATATTTCATATGGGTATGTTATAAAAAATGTGTTCTGTATATGTTGTGAAATCATATGCACAGCAGAATGCTGATTATCAAAACAAATGTCAGGCTCCATGATCATGGTGAACATTTAGCAACACTGGATAGAGGTTACCAACCAAAAGAGTGAACATATGCAAAAGAAGATAGTATAAAACCAGTGTTTCTCATTCTTGGCAGTTTTGACATTTTGGGCGAGATACTTTGTTGTAAGGGGCTGACCTGTGCAATGTAGGATGTCTAGCAGCTTACCTGACCCCTATCAATTAGATAACAATAGCACTACCACATGGAAGTTGTGAAAACTAAAAATGTCAAATGTCAACATTTGGGATGTTGCCGAATGTCCCAAGATGGGCAAAGTCTGTCCCAGGTGAAGACCACTGGCATAACCAAAGATTCCAGAGAAAGGAGGTAATCATTGTAAGAGGAAGTTTCTTGCATCTTATGTTTCCTTTAGCCAGTGAGGTATTGCTGGTTTACCACTGGTGGTGTTAGTATCACTAATGACTAAGAAAGAGTCTAGTAGGATGTATTGGTGTATTTGTGCCTGTTGTTGCTTGTCCTAAGCCCTAACATTATAAATGAGAGTGGTAGTTTTATTTATTTTGAATTGGCTTTTATTTTGACACCACCTATAAAAAAGCATTGTGGAAAGATTTGGAATTTCAGACCAGTAACTCACTTGCATGCCTAACTGATTGGTGCACTATATAAGATAGAGTGGTTCACTGCACACTTAAGGAAGCATAACCTACGTAGGAGGGGGGTGGGTAGAAAACATGTCAAATTGTTATTCTAAGGATAAATAGTATAAATCCTTCCTCACTGGGGTTCTCCAGTAGGAGAAATAAATGTATAGACCAAAGAAAGAGAAAGCTGTCAATTACTGAGTTTTGTAAGCCCTTGGCAATGTATTAAACTCTCTTATACCTTCACAAAACACTGTTTCCCTCTACTCTGACACTAAGTGTTAGAAGGCAGGCATTTTCATGGATACACACGTTTGTAATAGAAAAAAAAGCCAACAAAGAAAAGGGATAGCTTATTAATTTTGTGGATAGAGAATTGTTTGCAGGAGGGTACCTGGAACTATATGCTGTGTTTCGACTTGTTTCACATTTTAATAAAGTAGTTCAGCTTCTCACATAATAATTGATCTAAAAGAGTATGTGCAAAATGGAATATGCAAGTTTGCAGATGATGCTCAGCTCATCTGAAGTAGTTACAAGCCGATACAGATAAGCTGTGGAAAGAACTCACAAGGATATCCCAGAGAGCTCTAAAACAGGCTCTATGCCTCCAATACTGCAGTTGTTGCATGTTATATTTAAGAAGAAATCTAAATAATTTTTGTGAAATAATGGATGTTAAATTAGTAGTTTTAATGCTGGAGAAGAGCTAGAAGTAACTTATTTGAATTGAAATTATTGGACTAACGATTGCGAAGACAGACAACATTAAAAAGGATGTTTTTAATAGAATAAAATATAGATAATAATAGCAATACCAAAACAAAAGACAGTGTTCTCCTAACTTCCAAATTAACTATAGTAAATCAAAACATTTAATCTTATAGTTATAACTGCCCCTCAAAGTAGACATAATGATAGTCTCAGTGGTTTTGCATCTCAGAATAAATATGATCAATAAATTTAAGAGTCACATATAAGAATAGACTGCAGGTAAGAATTATTTCCATCTGTGCAGAGGATATATTCCTCATTTATAAACTCATGGAAAATGTTATTAAGATAGATACAGACTTTTTCAACAAAGCCTACAATAAAAGAACTAAGCAGATCCCATTATAACTTGAAAGAGATAACAAAGAATGAAAACATCAGATCTTACATTATACCTAACATTTCGTAGAACCTGGAAGATGCTTGAATATAGTGTATGTCAAATCTTTATTTATTCTTTTGTTTGTTCAACTGTCAACATGTTAGTTATATTTGGACTAGCCATAAACATTGAATTTTATATCAAGGAGGACAGTTATGCCTTCCACTTAGCAAGCATGATGAGATATTTATGAGAAAACAAATGAGGTAATAGACATGATAGGCATTATAAATTGTAAAAGTAATGCAAATGGGAGCTAACTTGTGTTTGGATACAGGTCAGAACTTGATTGTGGTAGATTCGTTCTTCCTCTGCCTATATCCACAGCCTTTAGGAATTAGCTTTTACATTGACTTTGAGCCTGGTCTCGTGACTTGCTTGACCAATGGGGCAATATCATGCATGAGGCAAACAAAGACTTGAAAAGTACTTTTCACGGAGGCTGACCTTCTCTTGTTCTGCTTGGAGTCCTTCCACTTCCATGGAAGAAAGACTGAGCTAGCCTGCTGAAAGAAGGTATGTGACCTTATCATCTCCATCACACCAGCAAACAATCAACAACCATAAGACATGTGAGGGAAGCCATTCTAGATCCTCTAAACATAAAAAATGACCACAGACACATTAGCAGGTGCAGTAGAGATCAGCCAAGGTGCCCTAATTCAGAATGGCTCAGTTCACCCACACACTTATGAGCTAGATAGATTTTTTTTAAGCTTTTAGGTTTTGGGTTGTTTTGTTTTACAGTAGAAGCTTATTTCTTAGCAGTTTGCTTCCTAGAAGTTAGATATATTTACAGTAGATCTGGCCCTTTTGAATTTTACCTTATGAAGAGAGTTACACCTTCCCAAAAGCAAACCCCATAGGGCTTTGGTAAGAAACAGCTAAGAAGATAGACAGGAGAGTGTATTGCAAATTTTAAGAAGTATTTCAGAAGTTAAGATGTCATAGATTGAATTTTTCCTGTTCCTCCTCTCTAAAATGCTGCTAAGTACTCTAGAAATAATTTTATAGACAGTCATAAAAGGACTGAAAACATGGAAAGAAGTTGCCCTGGCAAGGAACCTCAAGACTAGAAGAACAAAACCAGACATAATTTCCTGGATTTGCTTTTCATATATCATATATCTTAGAGTGGGCATCAGAGAGGGCTGTGACCTGAAACTGCTAATGGGCATAGAAATAAACCAAAAAAAGAAGAAGAAGAAGAAAAACATTCTCTTTCTGGCAAAGGATTGGGAAAGGGGATGCCTAACTTCCCTGCCCCAGAGGGACCAGCAGATACAGAAGAGGATATGCACTGGAACTAGATGGCTAAAAATAGGCCAGGCAAAGTGCTCTCTCTATTGTGAGTCCAGCCTCCCTCACCCAATGGCCAGTGGAAACACCTTTCATTCCCAAGGTGACTACAGCAGAATTCAGTGGGAATTCAAACAGAATAATGAAGCAAGAGATCAGAAAACTAAATTCTCTTTGGGGTACAGCCCAGAAAAGTAGGCAATAACCTGCATATTGAACCTAAACAGAGACTTCCTGCTAAAATCAAAGATGTATATAGGATCCAGGGCTTCCTAACATAATATCAAGAATGTCCAAAATACAACCAAAAATCACTTACTGTACCAGGAACCAGGAAAAGCATAGCTTGAATGAGAAAAGACTCTCACCTGATGCCAGTGCTGAGATGACTCAGATGTTGAAGTTATCTGACATAAACTTTAAAGCTCCATGTTTTTAACAAGTAATTAAAAATTCCCAACACAAGTGAAGGAAAATAGAAAATTTTAGCTATGTGATTTGCTAATATCTAATCTATAAATGATTAAAAACAACAAAATGGGAATTATAGAACTGAAAAATATGACTGAAATAGAAAACTCACTGGATAGACACAACAGTAAAGTGAAGTTAAAAGACGGAATCCAGAAACTTGAGAACAGAGCAGAGGAATTTACTCAACCTGAATAACAGAGAGCAAATAAATGCTCCCCCCTCCCAAAACAAAGAATGAAAGATCTTGGGGCTGAGAAGGTATTTGAAAAAATATGGCTAAAAACTTCCTAGATTTGGGCGCCTGGGTGGCTCAGTTGGTTAAGCGACTGCCTTCAGCTCAGGTCATGATCCTGGAGTCCCAGGATCGAGTCCCACATCAGGCTCCCTGCTCAGCAGGGGGTCTGCTTCTCCCTCTGATCCTCTTCCCTCTCGTGCTCTCTGTCTCTCATTCTCCCTCTCTCAAATAAATAAATTTAAAAAAAAATCTTTAAAAACTTCCTAGATTTGGTGGAATACCTAAGCTTATAGATTCAGAAGCTTAGCACATCCGAATAGGTTAAACACAAAAGAATCCATTCCAAGACACATCATAATTAAATTTCTGAAAAGTAAAGACAAAAAAATTTTTAAAGCAGCCAAAGGGATATCAAATCAAATGACACCATTTTGTCATCTGAAACTATGGCGGCTAGAAGAAATGAGCATAACATTTTTCATGAGCAGAAAGAAAAAAACTGTCAGATGTGAATTCTATATCTAGAAGAAACTGTCTATCAGGAATGAGTAAAAATAAAGACATTCTCAGATGAAGGGAAACAGAAAATTTGTTGGAAGCAGACCTACCTTTAAAGAATGTCTAAAGAAAACTCTCCAACAGAAAAGAAATGACAACAGAAGGCATAGAATTTCAGAAAGAAGAATAATGAAATGGTAAAAATAGAAGTACATATATACTATCCTGATGAACCTCTTAAGTTTTATTTCATAGTAGAAATAAAAATATAATCTGTTGGGTCATTCAATACACTGAGGAAATAATTGAAACAATCACATATATATAATGAAATAAAATATTACATATAATATTGGGAAAGTAAACTGGCCTAAAAGGAAGTTTTTTATAGTCCACTTAAAGTGGCTAAATGAAGATACCCAACAGACCATATTTTAATGTCCAGAGCAACCACTGCAAAATGAATTGTACAAAGCAATACCCTGAAAATCAATCAAGATAGAATCCCCAAAATTGTTCAAATAACACACTTGAAGGAAAGAAATGAGAAACAGAGGAAAGAAAGAAGAAACAAACAAAAATCATAAAATGTCAGCAATGCAGACATCATACAAATATAATCTGGAATGCAGTTGATTATGGAACAGAACCTGAATGTGGCCCACTATTTCTGAAACTCATAGACCAGACATTTGAATTAACCTCTATTGTGTTTAAATTTGGCTCTGTGATTTAAATGGGTTTTTTTGGGTAACCAAGATGTTACTCATTTTGGTAAGAACACTCCCTCATTTAGCCATGGCTGAGAGATTCTTGATGGAAAACTTCATTAAGAAAACTTAATTTACTTCCAAATATATATGGAAACAATTTGTAGCTTTCAGGTTTCAGGGTACTTACAGATGTAAGAGTGCATACTTCAGTGATTTTAGGTTTAATCTTGTGAAAAATCATAAGGACACAAGAAAATATGATAAAGTGGTAAATGGAGATTGACAATGAGATTTCATTTTTTACCCAATCAATTGACATGCATTTAAACTGTTGATAACCAGTGTCTAAGAAAGTACTCTCTTTAACTGTGAATGAGAAAGTCAATCTATACAATAATCCTGTAGGAGAATTTAGCACTATCTATTCAAATCTGAAACCTGTAGATCCTGTGATCCAGCATTGCTACTGCTCATCTACTCTAAAATAACATTCAATGTTCACTGATGTACAGTGTAGAATTGTTTGTAAAAACAAACATTTTGAAACAATCTAAATGTTCATGAACAAGGTGATGGCTATAGGGGCTGCCATGGGCATAGTTCCTAAGGCCAACCCATAAAAGTAGTATTAATGAACAGTAGGTCTGCATGAGCCATCTTTTTGAAAGGAGAGAAGCTAGAAAATAGGGTATTGAGTCAAAGGACAGAACAGACCAACTGAAGCTTAAGAATAAGTGCAAGTGACAGGTTGCCAGAGAGATAGAACCTAATGGTTTAGAACAGAGAGACCATGAGACACAGATGCAGACCAGAGCCCTTTCAGGGTGACTTACAAGTATGTCGTCCTGTATAGCACATTATGGGGCAGCCTCCCAACAAATTGTATAAATTAATTGTAGGCTGTAGTCCTTGTTTTTATGATTTACTTTCTCTAGAGATTATTAGGATTTTCCTTCTAACCTAGATGTCCTGAAATTTCAGATGTATACATATGTATTTGGAACCAATTGGTTTGGATTTGCTTTGTTTTGTTTTTTGTTTGTTTTGCTTTGCTTTGGTTTTGTAAACCCTCCTCAATACTGAGTGTGCTCTTTTGTCTGTCATACCTTTCTATCCTTATAGAAGAATTTCCTTTTTTATCTCTTTAAATATTGCCTACTCTCCATTCAAATTATTTTTCTGAAGCTCCATTTAGATGATTTTTTCTGGAACTTCTGGACCTATTTTCCAAATCTCTAAAATTTTCTTTTATGATTTCTGTTTTTTTCCTATTTTCTCTATTTTCCAAGCATTCTTATTTACAGCCATGTCCATTTTATGCATTAGCCTATTCCAACAAGTTTCTTTTTATTTATTTATTTATTTACTTACTTACTTACTTGCTTACGGTTGAGGGGAGGGGATAGGGGCAGAGGGAGAGAGAGAATCTTAATCGGTCTCCACACCTAGCATGGAGCTGACTCAGGGCTCAATCTCACAACTCTGAGATCATGACCTGAGCTGAAATCAAGAGTCGGAAACTCAACTGATTGAATCACCCAGGTGCTCCTAGTTTGTTTTTAATTTTATAGCTCTTGTTGGTTCTTCCTTATATTCACCTAATCTTATTATTGAATAAAATGCAGTCTCCTTTAAAAACTTTTTTTTTTTAGATTTTTTTTTAATTTATTTATTGAGAGAGATAGTGATAGAGAGAGAGCATGAGAGGGGGAGAGTCAGAGGGAGAGGCAGACTCCCCGCTGAGCAGGGAGCCCGATGCGGGACTCGATCCCGGGACTCCAGGATCATGACCTGAGCCGAAGGCAGTCGCTTAACCAACTGAGCCACCCCGGCGCCCCCATTATTTTTAATTCTTGAAAATCTTGTTCTCTTATTTTGTTTCCATATGTGTAAGTTTGTCCCAGTGTTTGTTCTCTTTAATGGCATTGATTTCCCGCAAGTGTTGAGAAGAAATTGTGTATTCATCTTAGTAGTTGAGTTTTCCTATTAGACTATATTTCTTATTCTTCGCACAACTCATCAGCTCCAACCATGGTCTTTACTTCTGCCACTTATCAGTGAGAATGGATAAGATACAGAACTAGACACTGACTGAACAGCTAGTAATCTGTAGTGCTCCTCATTCCTCTCAGGCATCCATTGCCACTAACAAGGTACTGCCCCGAGTCTCTGATGTAAACTCACTTACTCATTGCTTCATCTTGGAAACAGATACTTGGATCTTCACTGCCTGTCCTAAGAAGCATTTGACAGAGGTTAAACTGTCAGGTTGCTCCAGTGACCTAGGATATTGTCCCTGGGCTTCCTCCTATTTTTTCATACAACCCTACAACTGTAAAATTCCTTCTGAAATAAGCGATAGTCCTTGATCTTTTGGGCTGCAATTTCCCTCTACAATTTCTACCTGTCCATGATTGCTCAAAATTCACTTGTTCCATTTATTTTTTTTTATGAGTGTGACTTTTAGGAATGGGGTGCTGTGGACTTGCCAGGTGTGCTTAGTTTGCCACCCGGAAATGAAAATCTATCATCTAATATCTATTGATGTCTAGAGATGAAGAGCTAGGGCATCAGGGCTCTCAGCTTTTAACAGTGATGACCATTTTAGGGACTTTGTTAAAAGCCCTTAAAATATGATGCATTTGTATGTATTAAAATTTCAAATAAACATAACCTTTGACTCAGGAATTTAAATTCTGGGAATTTGACCAATATTGTTAATGATACCATTAAGTTAAGATGCTTAGTTAAGGACATTTATTACAGCATATTTTGGAATAGCAAAGCACTGAAAGCCATCTGGATGTCCTTCAGAACAGTTGACTACACATTTTGGTCTATTTTACTATGGTATATTATGCAGCTCTTCCAAAAAAAAAAAAAAAATGAGGAAAACATACATGTGTTGACTCACAGGCCTGACAGTGACTTACCTTTAAGTGAAAATATCAAGTTATTGAGTAGTCTATGAAAGACAATAAATGGACAATGGATAGACTATATATACACAGTTGAGCAGGGGTTGGGGTGCTGACCCGCATGTAGTTGAAAATTCCCATATAACTTTTGACTCCCCAGAAATGTAGCTACTAATAGCCTACTGTTTTTTGTTTCATTTTGTTTTTTTTAATAGCCTGCTGTTGACCGGAAGCCTTACTGATAACATTAGCAGTCAAATAACACACATATTTTATAGCAAATTCTGAATAAATATTCTTTGCTTGTTATCATTTGGTTGGTCTTCATTTATTCCCACATATATAAAGTACAATATTGTTTGTAAAAATAAATAATTGTGTATGTTTAAATAAACAATAACAAAAAAGGCTACACATGATTTTAAGAGTGATTACATCAGGTATATGGGATAGCATGTATTAGTTTTATAATTCAAATGACTAAAAAAAAAGATACCATGACACATTAACCCACCCATTTATCCACATAGCTTATTTCATATAGCAGATAAATTCTGATGGTCATATTAAATGTTATGTTTTTCTATCTTTATAAATATTGGGTACTCCATGTGACTATCTTAGGAGACTTCTGACAGTTGTTCTATGTGAATGGGATTTCAAAACTAGAGAGTCCTTAAAATGACTAGAAAATAATTTATTTTTGGGGCGCCTGGGTGGCTCAGTCGTTAAGCATCTGCCTTCGGCTCAGGTCATGATCCCAGGATCCTGGGATTGAGCCCCGCATCGGGCTCCCTGCTCGGCAGAAGCCTGCTTCTCCCTCTCCCACTCCCCCTGCTTGTGTTTCCTATCTCGCTGTGTCTCTCTCTGTCAAATAAATAAATAAAATCTTAAAAAAATAATAATATTTTTGAACTACAAATATTATAGCTTAGTGAGAACAAAAATTTTTAAATGCTTTCTTGCTTTTTCTTTTCAATATTCACTCCATATTTTATTCTCATCCAAGTTAGACTTGGACACACTCTAAAATTTACTTGAGTTTTATCTAAAGTATTGCTATATCCAAAGGAACAAAGAATTTTTCTTATCGGCCCCTTCCTGCTGAACTTCCTAATGCATTTGATTCCCTGCTATTAACCCAGGGGACCTATGTTCACAATCACTTTGTGCTTAAGACCCTACAGGTTTAGTCGTGTATAGACATTCCTATAAAGATTATTACTTTTTTTATATACTAAACAAATGTTTGCCAGTATCCCTATGGCTTGTGGCTAAAAGATGACTAGGAGATCAACCAGTCAAAACACTGGAGAATCTCAGCTATTCTCTGGAAACATTATTTGCTTGAGGGGGAAACCACCACGAACTTTCAACAGTATCTTGTAGCCTTTTGTTAGGAGAGTGGGAAAAAACCCATAGTTTCGTCAACCTTTAAACCCTAAGTCCCTTCAAAAGATTTTCAACAGCTCTTGATAAATGAAAAATGTGTAACAAAATAGTTACAGTCAAATAAAATAGTGTTCAATTCTTAGCCATATATTTAAGGAAACTCATAAGTTCATCAGCTTTCCCAAACCTTTTACTATCTACATGGGTAATAAAAAATGCTTCATGTTGCAAGAATAAAAAAGGAGGAAATTGTTCTGTTTTAGCTCAAAGCTGTATGACTTTTTCTTCCCAAGAAAAATTTATGTATATATACAAATTTTATATATTCCATTGAGAAAATATAATTTCTAATTACATTAAATATTTATCCCTCTGAATTTAGTTCAGTATATAATTACTCAAATATCACTTGTTTTTATTAGAAAAGACTAAGGATTAGTTGTCTTTGGCCTCAGGATTCTGGTAACTATCCTCTTGTCAAAAAAACCATGATTAAGTGATCTACATAAAATCTCACCATAACTTTTTGCAGTGACTATGTTAGACTCCAATCACCAAAAATGCATATTTTAGGATCATATTTTTAAAGGACAGATTGTTTGGATTGACTACCATTTACGAAGATGGTGGGGATAGAAAAAGTACTTGTCTGAAATGAAGGTGTTGCATGCATTCTGAATTTATCTGGTGTTTGATTCCATTCCAATTTAATCTATGCATTCCTATGTCATTTATTGCCATGGTAACTGGATACTCATTTTAAAAATCACATCAAAATGTGAGGAAAGATGCAATATTTAACTGACTATACGCTCTTATCATGATGGAAAGTATTTTAGTGATAAGTGAATATTTAAGCAAATATCATTGTCTGATATAAAAACTAATATATTTAAATCAGTAATTGCTATTTTGTCCCCCATTCATAGAATTAAACATTGCTCTAGTTTTTTCTATAACATTGTTTATTTTATTTTAATTTTAAAAAGGAATATATGCCACTTTTGAAAAAAAAACCTTGGAGCTTTACCCAGAGAGGGGTCCATATGGCGTTGTTCTGCGTTCCCGTCGTAACTTAAAGGGAAACTTTCACAGTGTCTGGAGCCCTTGATATCAGGCAAATGAGGGAGGAGGATGTCCGCAAATTCCGTGTAGCAGGAACCTTGGCACCAATATTGACTTTCAAGTGGAACAGTACATCTACAAAATGCATCTACATAAATCTCAAGAGAACCTGGGAGAAGCTTCTGCTAGCAGCTTGTGCTCTTCCTGCCATCGAAAACTTGGCTGATGTCAGTGTGATATCATCCACGAACACTGGTCAGTGACCAGTGCTACAGTTTGTTGCTTCCACTAAAGACCCTCCTATTGCTGGCCACTTCCCTCCTGGAAACTTCACTAACCAAATCCAGGCAGCCTTGTGGGAGATCCCTGAGCTAACTACCAGCCTCTCACAGAGGCAGCTTATATTAACCTGCCTACCATTGCTCTGTGCCATGTGGACATTGCCATCTGGAACCACAACAAGAGTGCTCAGTTAGCAAGTCTAATGTGGAGGGTGTTGACATTCTGCGCATGTGTGGCACATTCTGTGGTGAATACCCGTGGGTGGTCATGCCTGATCTCTGCTTTTATAGAGATTCTGAGGAGGTTGAAAACCTGAAAAGCTATGACTAAGGATTGCAGGCTGAATGGACCACACCAGTTCCTGAATTTATTGCTCTTCAATCTGTCTGAAGATGTGCAGGTACTATTGATATCTACCCAGCAGTTCCCTACTGAGGACTGGTCTGCAGCTCCCGCTGTTCAGACCGCTGAATGGGTAGGAAAACCGCTGAATGGTCTTAAACTGTACTTCCACGGAGTCTTAAATAGAAAATAGAAATAAGATTGATGGAAAATAGAGTTTCTTTAAAAAAACTTAGAAAATACAGAATGCATAAGGAATAAAAAAGTACCCATACGTCCTATTTTGAAGAATAATTATTGCCATGATTTTGAAAGTGTTCTCTTCCAGCTTTAATAAACAAATAGCTTTATTCATTTAGGTTTACTTATTAGATATACAGAGCCTTTTAAGTAATGACAAAGAAGGGGATATAATGAAAGCATGGTTGAGTAAAAAGAGGGCAAATTAAGATGTATATTCATTTATTTCATTGGGGAAGTGTTTTAAGAGTATGTATCAGGAAAACTATTGACTGGCTAACTAATGCTTAACTGAGTGATTTTTATTTTAGAAGTTAATTTTTGTCTATATCAAGCATATTGAGGCAGTCAGTAAAGTATTCTTGCAACTGCTTAATGATATTATCATCCAGGACATTTATGTACTAGCACTCCAATATCCTCAATGTGCCAGTTTCTTACCTCATGCTGCCAAGGTGGCTGCTAAAGCTCCTGACTGCCTGTCTGGTTCAAGGCAAGAAGAAAATAGAAAGGACAGGAGCCAGTGACATATGTTCCTTTTATGAGGAAAGCTCAAGTTTTCCATAAAGTTCTCCCCAAAGACGACTTCTTTAATCTTGCTGAATCAAGTTTAACTTATGTTTATTATCTTTTTAGTAGAAACCAATTATTATTGACCAGTGTTCTGACTCCTCTACCATAATGAAGGCAAAGAAAAGGAATATTAAGTTTAAGGTTATTTTTTTTCCAGTCTTTCTAGGAAAATGGGCAAGTGAAAAAGGGGTTATGAATTGTATTAGTTTGCTAGGGCTGCCGTAACAAAGCACCAATGACTAGGTAGCTTAAACAACAGAAACTGAGCCTAGAAGTCCAAAATCAATGTGCCCGCAAGGTTGATTGCTTCTGAGGGTATGAGGGAAGGATCTCCTCCAGGCCTCTTTCCCTGACTTGTGTGTGTCTGTCTTTTGTCTGTGTCTTTTCACATCATCTTTCCTCTATCTCTGTCCAAATTTTTCTTTTTTATAAGGACATCAGTCATATTAGATTTGGGTGCACCCTAATGACATTACTTTGTTACCTCTGCAGAGAGTATATCTAAACAAGGTCATATTATGAAGTACTGGGGGTTAGTACTTCAGTGTCTGAATTTGAGGAGGAGACAGTTCAACCCTTCAACCCGTAATAGGAATGTTTTATGTAGAATACGTGGGGCTCATTATAGCTATCTCCTTATGGAGACCGCAGACTGAGAAATGACTGAGCCATTCACAATCTTCACCTATTCTCACATTGAGGAGCAATTTGGGTCAAAGGGCTGATGTGGCCAAAGCCCATCAATTCAAAGCTGAATTGGCCTCCAGGGCTACTATAGCTTAGTGTGACATCCAATCTCAGTATGTACTAGTTCCTGTGGGGTCTCCATGGAGATACCTTGGTATAGCTAATGGGATTACTTCTTTAATGATCCAAAGAATACCTAGTGAGAATAATTCAATAATTAATTGTAAATACCTCATTTGAATACTTACTGATCAAGAAAATCATGTTGAATGTCCTAATGTGCCTATTATGAGTTTTGAATATTGTTCAAAAGGGAATGCTGTGGTTACTGGAGGTTGAGATAAGAAATTAAATAGACAAATCTCTTTGTAATACAGGAAATCTTCTCTCAGCCCCAAAAGAAAAGAACATTCTCATTCTCTAAATACAACTAAACTTGTACTGAGTGGTGTTATAGGTTTAAGTAGTATGTATTTTTACATAATTATTTATATATTACAAAGTTTGTATCCGATATAGGAAACATATTTAATGTCTATGTCAAGTAAATTAAATATTGCTATCCAAAAGAATCAGAACCATAAGTTCTGAAAATAATTTATTGAGGTGAAATTCACATAACATATAGACTAATTTAAAGTTAACAATTCAGTGGCATTGAGTATATTCACACTGTTGTGCAAGTACCACCTCTTTCTAGTTCCAAAACATTTTCATCACTCCAAAGGAAAACCCTTTATCCATTGCAAAGGTTCTCCCAATCCCTTCTTCCTCCAGCCCTAAGCAACCAGCAAACTACATTTTTTTTCTTTCTTTTCTTTCTTTTCTTTTCTTTTTTCTTTCAGAGCAAGCAAGCATGAGAGCAGGGAGGGGAGGAGGGCAGAGGGAGAGGGAAAGAAAGAATCTCAAGCAGGTTTCATACCCAGCACGGAGCCAGACATGGGGCTCATTCTCACGACCCTGAGATCGTGACCTGAGTGAAAATCAAAAGTTGGATGCTTAAGTGACTGAGCCGCCCAGGTGCCCCATATCTTTTTGCTTTATCTGTTCTGGATTTCTCATATAAATGGAATCATATGATATGTGACCTTTGGTGTCTGGTTTCTATCACTTAGCATAATGTTTTTGAGGCTCATCCATAAATGGCATTTGGGCTGTTTCCATGGCTTTTTTTATAATTAGGAAAAGTGCTGTTAAAAGCATGCATGTACATGTATTTGTTTGAATAAATTTTTCAGTTCTTTTGGGTATATACTTAAGAATAGAATTTTGAGGTCATATGATAATTTAATATTTAACTTTTTGAGGAAACACCAAACTGTTTTCCACAGTGGCTGAAACATTTTACCTTCCCACCAGCAATGTATGAGGCTTACGATTTGTTAACATCTTGCCAATACTTGTTATTATCTATTATTATTATTATTATTATTGCCACCCTAGTGGAGGTAGAATGGTACATCATTGTGGTTTTGATTTGCATTTCCTTAAGAACTAAAAATGTTGACCATCTTTTCATGTGCTTGCCAGCCATTTATCTTTTTTTTTAAATGTCTATTCAAGTCCTTTGCCTCTTTTTTAATAGAGTTGTCTTTTTGTTGTTGAGTTGTAGGTGTTCTTTATATATTCTAGAAATTGGACCCTTATCAGATATATAGTTGCAAATATTTTTTTCCATTCTGCAGGTTTTATTTTACTTTTTTGATAATGTCCTTTGATGCATGGAAGTTTCAAATTTTGATGAAGTCCATTTTATTTTTTCTTTTGTTGCTCGTGCTTTTGGTGCATAAGTATTTTTTAATCACATGCACACACACTTATGCGGTATTGGTGAGCAGGCCATTATTCCATATCTATAGGGTAATTTTTCAGAGTATTGGGATGCATATTCATGACAATATTATCAGTTTTTATTTTGCTTGAATGAGCCTTGTCTTCATTAATTGAACTTAATATTTACCATTGTTACTTTGATAACATGTTTTTCATCAAAATGAAATAAAGATAGAAGGATATGTATCATCTTTTCTGAGGTACATAATAACACGAAATGTAAACTTTTCTCATTTATTCATTCATCAAACATTTTTCAAGCACCTACAATATGCTGTTTTAGACAATGGAGACATACTAATGAAAAGATAGACAGTGCCCTGTCCTCACTGAGAGTACATCCTAGGGAATAAATCTAAATAAATAAATAAGTCCAGGTAGTCATGAATCCTATGAAAAAATAAAGCAGACTAATGACTTAACAGGCAGACTATTTTAACTAGGGTGATCAGGGAAAGCCTACTGAAGATGTGACAATTGAACTGAGACCTGAATTAAAATTAGGGAGGAAATCCTGGGAAGAAAGCATTCCAGGTTGAGGAAATCACAAATGCAAATGTCATGAGTTTTCCAGTGACAGCAAAAAAGCTACTATGCCCCATGGAGAATATGATGTTTATCTTGGAGTAAAGCAATGCTAAACATAGTGCATAGACAGCAAATATCTCTTGTTGGTCACTTGATTTATTCAGTAACCATAGACTGGGCATGGGGCCGGGCATTAAATGCTATAATACATACCCAGGGTTAAGGAGAAAAATTGGGAAAGAGAGGTGGATCAGAGAAGAGAGGTGTACGAATAAAAAAGACATAACCTTTATCTCCGTGGAATTACAGTCTAGTAAGGATATTATCAAAGCATAGCTAACTGTAGCATAATGCAGAGGAAAGGTCAACTAATTATGAAGGATTGAATCAGGGACGCTTATTAATCTTGCATTTAGAGCATATGTAGGATTTCTACAGCAGTGGAAAAATTTTTAAATTAAAGGGAAATAAATACCCAGAAACATGAATGAGCAAAGTGTGTTTGGGAAATGGAGCAGTGCATTGTAAATCAGAAAGTATACAGAGAAATATGTAGGATATAAAAGTTAAGGGTGTAAAGTGGGAACCTACACACCTGTCCCCACTACACTAGAACCAAGTGTTTCAAAGAGGATGGAGCACATTCTACTATCTGTCTAATTTCAATCAGAACCTTAGTAGAAACTGTGCTCTGTCAGTACAATGGGGAAAGCAATGCAGATAGCTTTCTTATGATCACTCCATTTGAAATCTGATGTAAAATATTCTTCAGCAAGAGTAGGAAAATAAATATATATGCTAAGCATTACCGGCTGAATTGTTTTCTCTCCCAAATTCCTAAATTAAAATCCTAATTCCCAGTACCTCAGAATGTGACTGTATTTGGAGTAGGGTCTTTAAAGAGGGGATTAAAATACAATGAGGTCCTATGGGTGGGCCCTAGTCAATGTGAATGGTATCTGTATCAGAAGAGGAGATTAGACCACAGACCCACACACAAAGACCATGTGAAGGCACTGGGGAAAGATGGTCAACCTCAAGCCAAGGAGAGGGGCCTCAGAAGAAACTAACCCTGATGACACCTTGATGTCAGACTTTTAACCTCCAGAAGTGAGAGAAAATGAAGTTCAATAATTTAAGCCACCCAGTCTGTAGCACGTGATTATGACAGTCCTAGCAAACTAATACATGGAGAAAAAAAATTTTTTTAAAGCTTCATTTATTTATTTTAGAGAGAGAGAGAGAGAGAGAGAGCAGGAGGAGGAGCAGAGAGTGAGGGAGAATCCCAAGCAGTCTCCCTGCTGTGTGCAGAGCCTGATGCGGGGCTCGATCCCACGACCCTGAGATCATGACCTGAACCGAAACCAAGAGTCGTACACCTAATTGTGCTACCCAGGCACCCCAAGAAAATTTTTTTTAAATGACAGTTACTCTCTGTATCATTCATATTAGATATGAGGAGTTTGGAGTGTCAAAAGGTTATGCAACTTGGCTGTCACATAAATCTTGCCATAAAAAAGAAGACACTTAATTTTTAAATAGAGGGAGCCTATAATCTATTATCCTAACTGGGACATTTTTGAGAGTGTATTTGCTGCTATTATTAATTACGATGAGACAATAGGTGTAAACCAGGTCAGACATCTAAAAAAATAGTATCTAAGGCTCCCTGAAGAAGCAAGCAGTTCTCTCTTCAATGGATC
The DNA here is from genome assembly GCF_054177405.1 of Leptonychotes weddellii. Lineage (NCBI taxonomy): Eukaryota > Metazoa > Chordata > Mammalia > Carnivora > Phocidae > Leptonychotes > Leptonychotes weddellii. The sequence continues at coordinate 37,514,461 of NC_138369.1, forward strand.
TTTCTTTGACATGTTCTAGCTGGAAATGAAGATGTTTTATAAGCTATTAACAGGATGTTGCCAAGTCATACCTTGCCTCCTTTATGAGTATCCACAGTAGAAATTTTCTAATTTTAGTACCAAAAATAATTGTACTTCTCATGAGCAATTAATTGGTTTGGTTTATCTTTTTGAGACTATGAACTGTGTGACTGTGTCTCCCTCTTCAAGTTAGGCTGCTGGAAAGCTAGCCCAAATGTGCTTGCTCTTGCAGGTGTAAAGAGTATGATAGGCCATTTTCTTAGTCTCATTTCATTTTCTGTTCTCATATTTGTTTTCCCTTTTTCTTTCCCTTCCATCTTTGTCTTTATTATATCTTGTTATGCTTTACATATCCTTGTAAGCCACCTTAAATCTTCTTCTGGAATAAAGTTATCAGTTAAATCAATCAGTCACTCAAAAGATCACTTCCTTTTCTGCCGCTGTTCAGACTTTGTTTTGCTACTCAGCACCAGTTACAAAAATCTGTATCCAGATTCCCTCTTATTAGATCACTCTGTTTGTGTCCTAGGTGTTTATAACTTCAGGGTTTCTGAGCCTGTGTGCGGTCATGTGGAGATTCCAAGGTTGGATAAAAATGTGAAAATACAGGGACCATCTGGAAGAAGCCCACATTAGTTTGTAATACCTGCATATATTCTTCAGTTGAAGTAGAGGAAAAGTAACTTTCCTTCTCCAAAATAAAAACTAAACAATTAATATGATTTTAAAAAGAACATTTTCTAAACTACAACAACACTATAGGTTGTCTATAATTATAATGTGCCACCTTACTGAAATTACCCTAGATCAAAAAGAATAATTTTAGGTTTATTACATTGTACTCTGTGTACCATTGCTAAATATAGACTCTCATTTTGGTCTACTCCAAATATACAACTGTTGAAACATGGGGAAAAGGAGAGCAGTTTGTTGGCATGGCTTCAGCAGAGTTCTTACTGTGTTATTCTTCCTGGGTACATTTTTTTTTACACTTAATTGTAACACACCTGCCTTATTTTTCAAAGATACAAAGAAATAGCATGTTGTAGTGTGTTTGGCTCTGAACAGGACTAAATGAGCAGCTGTATCTCCATTGCAAGTCTACCATGGATAGTTCTTCTCTAATTCTTACTTCAGATAGACAAAGGAAGAGAAACTCTGCTATACTCCTGTTTTCATTCAGCAATGCATAGGCTTTGAGGCTTTCTTATAATCAGTTTGTGAGGGAAAATATGTGATAGTTTCCTCCCTGAATATAAAGTGTACACTGAAGAATACAAATAGGAAAGAGGGTGTTATTTATGGACTGAATTTGGCCCCCCTCCCATTCATATGTTGAAGGTATTTCCCAGTGTGACTGTTTCGGAGATGGAGCTTTTAAATTGGCAATAGGGTTAAATGAGGTCATAAGTATGGGGCCATAACCCAAGACCTCTGGTGTCCATATAATAAGAGGAAGAGACACCAGGAAGGCATGCACAAAGGAAAGGTCATGTGAGGACACAGAAATTTGCCATCTGTGAACCAAGGAGAGAGGCCTAAGGAGAAACCAACCCTGCCAATATCCAAGGACTTCCAGCCTCCAGAATGGAGAAATAAATTTCTGTTGTTTAAGCCCCACAGTTTGTGGTATTTTCTTATGGCAGCCCTACAGAGGAGGATGAGTACTAATGAAATGTATATTTATTATGTTTTTGTCTAATCCTATGCAAATTATATTATTTTGAACCCTGCTACAGACTAAGAGTAAGCAGACTACATGTTCTTATATATATTCTATAAATGAGAATATAGGAGTAGAGGACTTGACCTCTAGTTACTGACTGGAAGCTACAAATGCAAGAGCCATTCCTTTATGGAATCCCTTGTGTATATTTCTCATCTTCCAGCACTTACTCTTCTCTTCATATATTTTGAAGCATACATTCAAATGCACATTTTCTATGTAAAAGGTGATAGCTTTTATTTGGCCCTGTGTAGTTTACCAGCTCACTTGTATACCCAAATGCAACATAAAGGCTTTGGCATTGGGAAAATATATTAGTTCCTGTGCTGTTCTGATAAAGTAAATTTCAAATAATGCTAGCTAACTGGAGTGCCCCAGTGACATTACAGGGCCTCACATTAAGGACTTCAGAGTATTCTAACTAAAAATTATACAGTGATTTTTTTTAATTCCCACAAGACACATTATAAGTAAACATTAAATTTTCATGGTAGAATCAAGACAGGAAAGTAAAGTTGAAGACAGGGCAACAGAGAAAATCAAAATGCCGTAAGATATACACGATCCTACCAGTCACTATAAATGAGCACTAATTTACTTCCAGCATTCTGATATGTTTGCATTAATTTATTCAAAACCAGTATATAAACAGTTTTGTAGTTTAAATGCTGTTTTGGATGACCAGCCACTTGCCAATGACTTGATAAGTTTTGACACTTTTCATTTATTTATTTATTTATTTATTTATTTATTTATTTATTTATTTATTTATTTATTTATTAGAGGGAGAATGAGAGAGAGAGCATGAGAGCAGGGAGGGTCAGAGGGAGAAGCAGACTCCCCGCCGAGCAGGGAGCCCGGTGTGGGACTCGATCCCGGGACTCCAGGATCATGACCTGAGCCGAAGGCAGTCGCCCAACCAACTGAGCCACCCAGGCGCCCCGACACTTTTCATTTTTTATATAGATGTTCATGGAGTAGTTTTTAATTGTACTGTAAAAAGAGATAATTTGGCCCAGACAGCAGTGGAAACACCACTTTCTGGGTAAGGAAGAGCTTTCCTGCCCAGTTTGTATATCGTATTTACTTTTGACAGGAGCTTGCCAACTGAGGCAACCTAACTATATGAAATTCAACACTGGAGGTAACTGCCTATATGTGGGCAGGTATGGTTGTGTCACATTATGTGAACGAAGAGATCTTCATTATTTTTAACTAGGATGTTTATTTTTCTTTGATAATTTAAGGAAAGAGACTATCTGCATTTGAAAATCACTTGTATTCTCTTTAAATTTTATGAACAAAATGGAAAAATTGGATCAATTTTGAACACATTTCCAAAAAAAAAAAAAAAGAGTTTATAAGCTGGAGCTTAATATGAGAATAGAAAGATGTTAAAAGCAGATTAATCTTTTTAAAACATTTATTTCAATTCAAGTATAATTAACATACAGCATTACATTAGTTTCAGGTGTACAGTATAATGATTCAACAATTCTGTACATTACTCAGTGTTCATCACTGTAAGTGTACTCTTTAATAACCTTCACCTATTTCACTGTTCCCACCCACCCACCTCCACCTCCCCTTTGGTGATCACCAGTTTGTTCTCTGTATTTAAGAGACTCTTTTTTTATTCATCACTTTTTTCTTTCTTCATTTGCTTTGTTTTTTAAATTCCACATATGAGTAAAATCATACGGTATTTGTGTTTCTCTGACTTATTTCTCTTATCATTATACCCTCTAGATCCATCCATCTTGTTACAAATGGCAAGACTCCATTCTTTTTTTATGAGTAATATTTCATTGTATATATATATATATCTGTGTATGCACACACACATACACACCATACATACATACCATATATTCTTTATCCATTCCTCTTATAGATGAATACTTAGGTTGCTTCCATATTTTGGCTATTGTAAATAGTGCTTCAGTAAACATAAGGTTATGTGTATCTTTTCGAATTACTGCTTTTGTATTCTGTGGGTAATTCTATTTTTAATTTTTTCAAAGAACCTCCATATTGTTTTCCACAGTGGCTGCACCAGTTTGCATTCCCACCAGCAGTGCAAGAGGGTTCCTTTTTCTCCACATCATCAGCAGCACTTGCTGTTTCTTGTTTTTGATTTTAGCCATTCTGACAGGTGTGAGGTGATACCTCATTGTGGTTTTGATTTGCATTTCTCTGGTGATTAGTGATGTTGAACATCTTTCATGTGTCTGTTGATCATCTGCATATATTCTTTGGAAAAATGTCTCTTCATGCCTTCTCATTTTTTAAATTGGATTATTTGGATTTTTTTGGTGTTGAGTTGTTTAAGTTCTTTATATTTTGGATATTGGATATATCATTTGCAAATACTGTCTCCCATTTGGTGGGTTGTCTTTTTGTTTTGTTGATGGTTTCCTTTGCTGTGTAAAAGCTTTTTATTTTGGTGTAGTCCCAATAGTTTAATTTTGCCTTTGTTTCCCTTGGCAAAGGAGACATATCTAGAAAAATGTTTCTGTAGCTGACCTTGTAGATATTACTGCCTATCTTTTCTTTTAGGAATTTTATGGTTTCAGGTCTCACACTTAGGTCTTTAATCCATTTTGAGTTTATTTTTGTGTAGGGTGTAAGAAAGTGTCATTCTTTTGGATGTGGCTGTCCAAAAAGCAGATTAATGTTTTTTTTTTTTTTTCCCCTAAGATTTTATTTATCTTAGAGGGAGATAGAGAGTGCAAGTAGGGAGAGGGGAAGAGGGAGAGAAAAAGAGGGAATCTCAAGCAGACTCTGTGCTGAGCACGGAGCCGGACGTGGAGCTTGATCCCACAACGCTGAGATCATGTCCTGAGCTGAAATCAGGAGTTGGACGCTTAACTGACTAAGCCACCAAGGTGTCCCCAAAGCAGATTAATCTTTAATGAGGATGAAGGTCTAGGTACAGGAACCAGTTTTTTCTCCCCTTTTACACTAGGCATTTTTAGAATCAAGTGAATAAGTGTTTTCCCTCAAAGAGGGAATTAGAAAACTAGATTATTTAGAAAACTAGAAAATGGGAAGCCATGTCTGACACCTCCTTCTGCCCTACCCCTATATCTAATCCACCACCAAATCTGGGTGGTTTCCATTTGCTTTGCCAAGATACACTATTTTTTACCTAGATTACTATAGTAGCCATCCATGTATTGGTCTCCATACTCCCTGTTTTGTGTTTACCTCAATTTATCACCAGATTGGGTCCAGATTAAAAAGCAAATCTGGCTACCCCCTATCAAAACTTTTAAAGGGATTCCCAGTGGTCATAGGGCAAACTGAAATCCTTAACGTAACCTACTTGACTTTGCATGGCCTGGTGCCCACCTTCCTTCATAGAGAACTCTTTCCCCCTCTCTGTGATACAATCACAAAAATCTTCTTTCATATTTTCTAATTAACCTTGCTTCCTTCTGTTATGAACCTTTTCACATTCAGTTCCTGGTCTTAAAATACCATTCACCAGCCCCCTTCACCTAATTCACTTGAACTCTTAATTCACATCTCCGTTCAATTATCATTTCCTTAGGGAAGGCTTCTATAATCTAAGTAGGTCAATTTCTTCCCATCATGTGCTTTCAAAGAATCTTGCACTTTTCTGTCATACTGCTTTTCACAGCTGTGATTTACTTTTATATATATATTATGCATGTTCATCTACACCACTATAAATTTGGTAGTGGCCTATACAATGTCTGCTTTTGTATGCTGTCCCATATCAGGATCTAACACTGTAACTATAGCCTAATTGGTTCTCAGTCTTTTCATTAAAAGTTAATACATTTT
>NC_138369.1:37520520-37615033 GCF_054177405.1 Leptonychotes weddellii
CTTGCACTTTTCTGTCATACTGCTTTTCACAGCTGTGATTTACTTTTATATATATATTATGCATGTTCATCTACACCACTATAAATTTGGTAGTGGCCTATACAATGTCTGCTTTTGTATGCTGTCCCATATCAGGATCTAACACTGTAACTATAGCCTAATTGGTTCTCAGTCTTTTCATTAAAAGTTAATACATTTTATCTTTGTACATCTAATGACTCATTAAAAATTTATAACCTCTATTTTTTTCCCTCTCATGGGAATACAATTTCTACATACAGTAGGCACACCCAAATTTTTTTGTGAAAATTTCAACTGTACCAGAGAAACATGGTAAGATCTTAATTTATGCCTTAGAAAATGTCAGTGGTATGATGTACTGTGGTACTTAGAAATGTCTTATGGTACTTAGATCTAGGTGTATTTCTTTTAAGTATAATTTTATTTGTCTTATGGAGTCCCCACTTCAGTGGAGTTTAAATATTCACATAGCAATATTAATTAAAAGATCATCTTGTCAGAAAAATATCAAAGCTTGAATTTTGTCAATAATCTCTTACGTCTTAATTACACATGAAGTTCCAAAAACATAAACATGCTTTAAGAGATATGTTGACCAATAGGACCCAATTTTAATGTTAGCAAATTTTATAGATAAGATTTTTTTAAAGGCCTATCTATCTGGAAATGTATACTCTCATAGATGACAAAAGGCCAAAAGAATATCATTTATAATATAGAGAATTTATTTATTTATTTATTTATTTAAAGATTTTATTTATTTATTTGAGAGAGAGAGAATGAGAGACAGAGAGCATGAGAGGGAGGAGGGTCAGAGGGAGAAGCAGACTCCCCGCCGAGCAGGGACCCCGATGCGGGACTCGATCCTGGGACTCCAGGATCATGACCTGAGCCGAAGGCAGTTGCTTAACCAACTGAGCCACCCAGGTGCCCTATAATATAGAGAATTTAAAAATAGATGGTCATGAGTTTGCAGTGCTCTCCAGTTAATATATATTTTACTCAAGTTATATTTATTTGAACATGCTTAATCTGCCTAAATTAGAACACAGTGTAGTCATTTAGATTGGCTAAGAATAAACAACACTGAGAAGGCTTTGAACAGACTTTAGGTTTGCAGAAAGTAAGTCAAATGGGCGAATTTTATGGATCCACATTCATTTTGCATAAGCTAGGTTGCATAGTTGTTTTGTTTTGTTATAGTCTGTATTGGATACCTTCCTCTTATTATGTCTTAAGCCTTATTTCCTCCTTATGTGTTATTTATATGGTTCATTTGTCATAATCATTTCTAAATCAACTCATAAATTGTACACTCATTTTGATTATTTGACATTTGGGATGGTTTATTTTTCACCCCACTTATTTCATAAAATGGGTGTTTTATTCATACGGTGTGGCAAATAGAATAAATTATGGTGGTACACCTTCCTAGAATTTCACAAGATAGTTAAAACTTACACACAAAACTTCACAACAGCCCAGCATTGTGATTTGTATTTGAAATCAGGGCCAGAATTTCCCTAGTTTTCATCAGTGAAATATTCATTTCTCCATGTCCAGGGGAAAAATACATTTTCTCTTGAATGTAGAGCTCATGCTACTGAATTTAGCAATTCCAGATAAGTCAGAGAGTTCATTATTTCTGCCCCACCTTGGCCTGAGTTGGGTTAACTTAATTGTGGCTCTCTTTCCCCATGTTAACAGCAACACTGAAAATAATTTAATGCAGTCTGGGGCACTTTACCCATTCTGTGAACTCCAGATAAGTTCTAGATGAGCTACAGAAAGGAAGCAATATATGATGAGGCAGGAAGTCTGCATTTATTAGCAGCAAGTGCTAGGTTGCCACTAGGTATCGGAACCCTTCTCTCATCCACTTCCAGGCTGTCTTAATATACCTGTAGTTCCAATGCATATGTAATGGACACCTGTGTGACCAGAAAGCCCATTATTATTAATTCCTAAGGTTAACAGTATTTATATCTTTCCCTTTAAAGGCATTTGTCTATCTAAGAGATAAACATTATTATTATCATTTTATAAATAACCCAAATTGGCTAATTTTGACATACTGGATGTCAGTTGTACGATTATTAACCATGGGACTAAAAACATCTAGGTGGTAAAGAGACAACCAACCCTATTATCCAGAGACATGGGTTCTTCCTGCTTGGTTTCTGAGGAGAGCAGGTCCTTCAACATTTAGAATGCATTCCCATTTTTCAGTTATCCCTAAGCTCTCTCCATCTTTAACACTCTCTCTTTCTATAAGGCAATTGAGATTTATGAAAACATCACACATATTGATGTATAATATCTTTTTAAGTCTATAGGCTATCTGTACCATCTAAGCTTTTGCTAACACATCCTTTAATTCAACCTTTTTTCAGAAAACAATCATGCCCTATATCTCTTCTAATTGTTCCATTTGCTTTTCTTAATGTTACAGGTAAACCAACATTAAAGGAGTCATATAGCTTTCTCTTCATTTTTTTCCCATTGCTGTTGGAGACAGTTGTCTTAAAGGTCAAGTTGACTTCTAAATTAGTCTGGAAAACATTGTATCTATAGGCCATCTAAAAGAAGCACCAATATCTCTACCTGAAGAACAGAATTGTGTCACCAGGTACATTAGTGCATCTTAGGCAATTTTTCTTTCACATGCTGGATAAGGAGAAGAGAGCAAAAAGTACTAGAAATCCCGAATCTTCCATGATTAGTTTGTGTTCAGGAAGGGAAAATGTGCATCTCTGAAGTGATTAGTTTGTGAAACATTAGCTTTAAAAGCTCTGTAAATCATGGTAAATTTTGCACATGTTCCTTAGTTCTGCCACTTCAAAATCATCATGGAAGTTATAGATTTTACAATATCTGGGCATTCAAGTAGAAACAATTCTCAAAGCTCACTATTGAGTGCCTCCTACGTTGGCACATGCTTTGTCAGAGCTCCGAATACCCTCCCTATCCATGAAATAAGAGCAAGGAATTCCCAAATCCCATTACTGATCCACTGTTGGTTCAACCTGCTCAAAATTCCAGTGCTAATGAGTTTAATAAAACAAACAAAAATCTTACAACCTTATTAGGGCAGTTTAGGGTAGATTCCAGTTTGGGGAGTTGTAAAATATTTTTGGATGTTTGATTTCTTTTCTGTCTAATAAATTTTATGGGTTCATTGTCTATTACCACTGAAGAGGAGTAAGCCTGCTGGGGAATGCACCATTCTTTGTACTCAGAGGGGAGGGAATGACCAGTTAAAAACCTATTGGGTTTTTCATCTTTTAAGAAGACAATTAAAAAGAAATAAGAGTGAGATAAAGCAGGAGCAGTTTAAGAACAGATGAAATTTAGAAAGGAAAGACCTAGGGCGCCTGGGTGGCTCAGTCGTTAAGCGTCTGCCTTCGGCTCAGGTCATGATCCCAGGGTCCTGGGATCGAGCCCCACATTGGGCTCCCTGCTCAGCAGGAAGCCTGCTTCTCCCTCTCCCACTCCCCCTGCTTGTGTTCCCTCTCTTGCTGTGTCTCTCTCTGTCAAATAAATAAAATCTTTAAAAAAAAAAAGAAAGGAAAGACCTAAACTTCTCTGCAAAACAAAACAAAATCTAGTGGTACTCCCTACTTAGTGCAAAAAGTGGCTAAAAAATGTAAAAGAGAATATATAGGTAACATATATACATATATATGTAATAATATATATGCTGTAATAATATAATATGTACTTAATTGCCAATCACTAAATGATAATAGCATTTAAACAAAGTAAGAAATAGAAAACAGAATCAAAACTAACCATTTTGAAATAAATACCAAAATAAAGCTTTAAAAGAAGAGATTCATTCATTTTAATATTCCCAGTGACTAGCTTAGTGAATGACACATAGTAAAGATGCAATTAACACATGAATTAATGAATAATTGAATAAATGAGTGAATGTGATGCAAGCAAAAGAGAATCTTTGTAAGTTAGGGATGTCTGACTGGCTCAGTTGGTAGAACATGCAACTCTTGGTCTTGGGGTCATGAGTTCAAGCCCAAAGTTGGGCGCAGAGTTTACTTTTTAAAAAAAAAGAATAAAAACAGATCAAAGAGGAGCCTGGGTGACGCAGTCAGTTAAGCGTTGGACTCTTGATTTCAGCTCAGGTCATGATCTCAGGATTGTGATATCCAGCCCTGCATCGTGTGGAGTCTGCTTGAGATTCTCTCCCCTTCTCCCTCTCCCTTGCCACTCGTGCTGTCTCTCTCTCAAATAAATCTTTTTTAAAAAGATTAAAGTAAGTAAATAAATCTTAGTAAGTTCTATGCCTTAAGATCGAAAACGAAATACCTGATTTTAATTTTTTTTTTTAAGAGAGAAAAGAGAGAGAGAGTGAGCTTGTGTGCACATGCGCATAAGTGGAGGAAGGGCAGAGGGAGAGGGGGAGAGTGAATCCCAAGTAGGCTCTGTGGTTACCACAGAGCCCAATGCAGGGCTCAATCTCACAACCCTGAGGTAATGACCTGAGCTGAAATCAAGAGTCCAGCTGATTCTGGCTGAGCCACCCAGGTGCCCCTATAATTTTCTTTAATGTATACTATTAGTCCTGAAGTTTTCTGCAATATACAAACCAAGGATTGTGATATTTGTAGTGGAAGGTCTGTGTTTTATTCATTAAGAAGAGGGAAGAAGAGTGGTTGTGGAAAGGAGTGAAGAGCACAGTGAGATCCTGAAGGGGGACATTAGGGAACTACCAGTTTGACTTTAAGCTCCTCAGTTTCCATGTCCAGAAAGGTGGCCATATGGTAGGCAAGGCTTCTGCTGCTCATTTCCTCTGAGATGTGCAACACTTTCCCTTCACAAAACTGGTGCCAGTTGGTAGTCAGAGTTAGTCAAATCAAACCAAAACATGTAAAGAACTTAACTTGTTATGACAAGAACCTTCTTTTCCATGAAAAAGTGACTACGCACTCCAGTCCTTCCTCTTATAAGACACAAACCTACTCCGGAAATTAAATTTCTCAAAACAGTTCATCTGAACCATTGCAAAAACCCTCACTGTCATTTGCGTCATCTTCACACACAGGTTAGGCAGCATGGTGGCTGGTTGGAAGTTCTGAATCTAAAGCCAAACTGCCTGCAATCGAGTTCCTGTGAGGATTCAACGAGTGAATAATTGGAAGCATATAGAGCAGTCATGGCACATAGGAAGCATACAATAAAATGTTAGAGCTTACTAATGTTGTCCTAACTCAGTCTTCATGTGCAATATCTTCTGATTAGGTATATCACTTTCTATGTTGGGAGTACTTTTACTTTAAAGACCACTTTCACATGTACTCTTGCATTTGGGAAATGGTGAGCAGCCTTGCCTCAGCAACCCTGGTTTGAACCCTAATTCAATTTATCTGCATGACCTTGAGTAAGTCAGGATTTCTGAAAGTCAGTTATCTCACAAGTAAAACTGGGGTTATAATTGTTCTTTACTTTTTCAGTAATTGTAAAGTAAATTAAAATACTAGCATAATACTTGTATATACTGTGGTTTGTGCTGAATAATTATTGTAGTGCTATATTAAGCCTTAGAATATCCATAGTCTCCACTCCCAAAATGATGCCTCTGCAGGAATACATCAACACCTGTGTAATTCAACAAATCTATATTGAATTTAGCAGCTTTTCCCCATAAGCTAAACTTCTTCCTAAATTTTTATTTCCATTATCTTTCCAAACACCCATATTTGATAGAACTCTTATTGCTGTGATTCTGCTATATTGGCTTTTTATGTAGATGAGCAAACTGAACTGAGAGAGGCTATGTGGCTTGCCTGTGGATACATTAGTGGGTAAGAAAGAAGTGAACTGATCACAGGTCTGAATTTAGACCTTTTTTTCTCCTCTGCTGCAGTTTCCTGCTACTTTTCAAAGTTGCATAATTGCTGTAAGTCATCTACCAAACACATCCTCTAACTGTGAATGAATGTCTGTGAAATTTACACATATTTTTCATCTCCTTTGCACTGCCGAAGTGTCCAATCTAACAAAATCTATCCTATGGTCTTATAATAAAATATGCTTTAAAATAAGTATCACATAACCATTCATTTTAGGGTATGAAGTAAACATACTGCTCGTACCTGCAGAGTAAATTGATGTTTTTCTTAATGCTAAGCTTTTGTTACTTTTCTCTGGTGAACTCAAAGGTTGCACTTTAATGCAGTGATGCTAACCAAAATGTGTGAGTAAACAACAAAAGCAAAGCACACTCCTAAGTGGTACACATAAAATCTCTCAAATAGAATGCAGTTACCTTACCCCCAAATCTAAGCATTTCCCACATGAATTTCTCTTCTATTCAAAGAGATTAGTTGCACTGATGTCTGATATTCCTCAGTCATCTGGCACATAGACAAAAAGCTGTGACATATACAAACATTACCTTCCAGATACACACACACACGCACACACACACACACACAGAGGAGACTCACAATTTAATGCTTGGGAAACTGACTGAAAATAATTAACTCTCTATATCACTCATGGTGGCTATTTATTGTTCCTTGCAAAATCAATGTTTAAGCATTTAGGACAAAGCCCACTTTATCCAAGGACTGAATTAGTATTTTGAATTGTATGTTGAACTGACATTGTGTTTCTAGGATTTAATTAATTCACAATTGGAGTTTTTTGTGTGTGTTTGTTTTTGTTTCTGTTTTTCAGTAAAGCATAAAACTCCAAGGGTAATAATAGCCTCCTAAAAAAACAAAACAAAACAAAATACTGTCACGCATATCTCAGATCCTAGATGTTACAGACAGAAAAATTCTGGTTTGAAAAGATAGAGTACCTACTCAGAATATGAGAGTGGAACCAAAAGGATGATTTACCAAAGGGTGTGATTTCTGCCTTTTCTCATTTCTTCTGAATCTGGTCTTTCAGAGATCAGTGTTGACCTCGTAAACACAAAAGACCTCATTTTCTTTCCCTTCTAGACACACACTGTTCACAAACATCTTTGTCATGAAACTACCTCTTTTATACATTAATTCGTTCAGTGGTATTTATCGAGGCATTCTCTATGTCAGGCTCAATTTTAGGTATTATGAATCCAACAGTGAACAAAACAGGCCAAAATCTCTCCTATCACTATTTGCCTCCTCAAACCTGTTTAATGTACTTACCTTCCAATATTCTACCCTTGGACTTTTTGCTAAGAGCTGTCTACCCATTTTATGACATCTGTTCATTTTCTCATGCCTCACCATTGTTTGCTGAAGACACTCAGAATGTATCTATTTGCCCACCATCTCTTCATAACCCGCCCCCATCTAAAAATGATGCCATTTCTGGGATACATCAGCACCTCTGTAACTCAGCAAATATACACTGAACTTTTTCTCCCTAAGGTAAGCTTCCCCCAAAGTTTCCATTTCCATTATTTTTCCAAATACTCATTATTAAGAGGGCTCTGACTCTTGTCTGCCATTTCTAAATCATCTGTCATTGTTTTGGTTCTACATCTGCATTAACTCTAGAATCCAGTCTCATCTCTAGCCACAACTTCATCTTTATTAATGCAGTAATTTCCTGAGTGGTTGTCCTGTCTATAAATGTTCATTTTTCTAGTCCAATCCATGTTCTTTTACACACTAAATTACAACTGTGATCATTTCTGAAGGCTTTCTCAAAAGTTCAGTTGTTTCTTGTAACCTGTCAAATAAATGACCTTCCAGTTAAGACTTTCCATGATGGACTCCTAGTTTTTCCTCACAAATTCCGTAGCCCACAGTCTAGTGATACTTTCCTCTAATCCATATGGAAGCCATGTATTTTCCCTCCTGCCTCTAATAACCTTATTGTTCCCAGCTGGAATGCCATTTTTTTCTACTGTCTTTATTGAAATTATCCTTCCATTTTCTAGATAAAATCATATTCTCCCACAAAGATTTTCATTTTTTCCCTCATTCACAAGTCATATCTTTCTCCTTGAACCAGTAGCACCAGTGGAATCTTCACATTGACAATTACGATAATCCTTGTCTACTTACCTGGAGTAGAAACATATACCTACACTTAAAATATGATACATCTAGTGGATTGGAAGAATAAATGAGAAAAATGGTGCAAGAATAGAAGAGGAGGACCAGGAATCAGAACCCTGTTGCTAAGATTACACCAAGTATTTATTACTTTTGACTCACCGTCAGGGTCTGATGCCACCACTCTCATGTATCAGAAATAGTGGTACAAAGTCCCAATATATCTGGAACCAAATTAATTTGGGTTTCGTATTAAACTTCCTGTGCTGAAATTACCAGGACTCATGACCTGCTTTTTAGAGTTTCTCAATAAATATACTTTTAGCCACATGTCAGTGGTATCTAGGTGTTACTGAGGAAAAAGCCCTCCAAAGAGCAACTGGAGATTGGTAGTACTTCCTGGTTTTTAAAAAAAATACAGAAATGGCCTTACTGTTTTACATTATAAAGCTATTTCCCATTTATTATAAACAAATCTGAAAATACCTAAAATATGAAAGAGAAAATTATCTTTAATCCTATAGGCTGCTGAAATTTCTGGGAATATTTGATATATTTTTCTAGGATTTTTGTACTGTATATATATATATATATAACTTTTACATATATATATGTAAGAGTTTGAAGCAGTAAATGTATATGATCCAAATTATAAGTGAATTATTGGAAGAATAAATACATTTATATAGATAGGGAAAAAAATTAACATGGGTTATTGAAAAGGACATCCAGAAATTCATTAGAGAAAACCAAACATTGACTTTGTGATTCCTTTATCTTGCTGATGTGTATTATGATAATTATTTTTGTCCCTTTTCTGATTTGAATGATACAGCATTTGCATTACCTGTAGACATTTGTAAAATAATTTAGAAATGCACTATTCTTAGACTTTGTGCATTTTCTGCAAGTAATGGCCTAAAAATCTTGTGGAAGAATACAGGGAAAGATTTTTTTCTATCCTGTAAGTCCAACCTTGCATCTTAAAGAAAAGCCATGGAACAATGAAGACTCCATAAGAGAGAAAGCAGAAAGGCCCTAGGATGTCATGATTTAAGTGTGAAGAAATAAAGATACTCTCTTCTTTTCCTTCTTCCCTTCAATCAGATGTCCTCTGATTCCACATTTTCTACAATAGTGGAATGTAGAAAACCAATTAAACATAAAAAAGTTTCATCCAAATAAATAAACAAATGTTGTATGAGGTCTAATAATGCATGCTAATATAGACCCTGTCTTTTTCACTTAAAATATAGGAGGAACATATCCTATCAATATATATATATGTAAATCTACACCCTTATAATATCTTGGTCATATATGAAAATCTAGAATTTAATTACTTATGCATTATATTTTTATTATATTTTATTTTTTCAAATTCACCCATTCCTGATATTTCAGTAAACATCCTTGAGCACATACTAGAAGTGGAGCTGCTGCATAAATACTCATGCATATTTTTAAGATATTTGATAGGTCGGTCTTCACAAATCAACAGTAATCTTGTTGTCTGACAATGAATGCATTTTAATGTGTTTACTGACCATCCAGGGTTGTTGGTTTTTTTCCCCCTTTCCTTTGATAATTGCTTGTTCTTATGCCTAGGTCATCTTCCTACTGGGTGATTCTCTTTTTCTACTTGATTTATAAAAGCTCTTTATAGAGTCATTACTAATTCACTTTAATGCATTTATATTTATCATTTGACTCATAATTTGATTATAGCAGAAGTATGGGTAAGAGTGTTACCACATAAACCCTTTAATTTTAAAAGAGTTATTTCTCTTAATCTCATTCTTAATAGTTTTACCCTTGATGCCATCTTTAGAAGGACCTTCCTCGTACCCAATATAATTAAAGTGTTTACCTCTATTACTTTTATGATTTTCTCGTTTAACCCACAGAGGATTCATTTTAGAAGAAAGTGTGAGATAAGGATTTAAACTTGTTTCTTTCCGAATGACTTGCTGGTTGTCCCACATTATTCATTCAGTCTTTCTCAATCTGTTTTAAAATGCCATATTTTATGGGTTTTTTTCTTTTCTTTTTTTTTTTGCCATTGAGCTATGTTGCATATAGTGACATAGATACTGAAATATTTACTTATTATATCTTTATAATAATAAATTTTAGTATCTGATAGAGCAGATCTCTTCACCTCACCCTTGTCTGTCCTAACATTATTTTTCCCAGATGCACTTTACAGTCATTTTGGTCTAGGATCAATCAATGATGAGCTTTTCAGACTGAAAACTGCTTATTTAGTACCTTAAAGTTTCCCCATTTCACACAATTATACATCAACCAAGACTATGATACTGACCAAAATTCCATTTTGTTAATTTTCAATAAAAATAGTCAGAAATATTGGAATATCCAGCATTCTTTGATCAGTAGATTCTCCTGCTATTGTAAATCATTTATTTTCAATGAGAAATTCTCAGCCTAATCACTCACACTCCATTAGCTTCATTCTCCCTTTTTAAGTAGTTCTATATGAGAAGGTAAATTATATTTTAAAAGTTCCTAGTGAACAGAGAATCAGAAGATGATGATGTAAATAAATAAAATGTTTAATTGCATCATAGTTTCTGTGATGCATCTGTTACACAATATACTCTTGGCAACACAACCTGAGTACTTGTGGTTTGCGGTACGGTGTTCACTGGGCAGTAGACAGGGCACGAATGGGCACTAGTGATGTTCACTGCTATAACTTGATATGTTAAATCTATGCTTCTTTACCTATCAGTTCTCATTCTGATGTGCTTACCACCAGATAGCGCAGTCATACTATTCCACGGATTTTTTTCTCTCTTTGCACAGCTTTGCTCAGATAGATCAAGGATAATGTATAGACCAGCAGCGTTAACATTTACATAGGAGCTTGTTTTGGACACAAGCTCCCAGACCCTACTTGAGCCATACTGATATCAAATCTACCTCCCCCCAGGTGTGTACAGTAAAGTCTGAAAAACACTGATTAGTCCTTAGTGAATTCATCTTACAGTTTGGCATACAAACCAATAATCCTAAAGCCCTAATTGCAGCTTCATAAGAGTTCCTTCCTGTGGCTTCCATGTTATGACAGTACTAAGTGCCACATTATGTGGATTGTTAATGAACTACAGGTGGTAGTGCCTCTTATTAAGTGGCCAAAATGCAAACCAGCCCTCTGTGCCCAGCAAGGAGTCACACGCTCTAGTTACCTTTTCAAGTTTAAAGACACTGTGTCAAGAAAATGATGAAAACATATTCACACTTGTTCAATGGTTGTAAGTATCTTTTTTTTTCTTTTTCTGCTAAAAATAGTTTAAGAAGGATCTTTCGTTTTGCATTTCTTGTCAAGCTTCTGAAGTTGTCATATTTCATCATACAGCTATCCTATGCTTGGTGTGACTAATCCTACATGTGCAATAACACTGGTTTGAGTTTTAATAGATTCTTAAGTTCTGAAAAAAAAAAAAAAAAGAATAGCTAAAGAAAGCAAGTCTTCTAGAAGGGAAAATGACATGATTCTTAAACAATGTCTTGCTATAGGAAACTCTGTTATTTAGTGGATCGGGGACTTTGAAAGTCTGCCAAAGAATTCTTTGTATCTCTAATTCACTTGGTTGGCTTTCAGAAAAGCTAACAACTATTGACTAGGCTTTCACAGTACGTCAATCTTTCCAAATGAGGAAAGTGGAGGGAAAGTGGGCTGAACATGTTCTTTGCCTAGGGATGACTGTAAGATGTTTATTGACCATTTATGTTGTTAATCACTTTTTATTTCAAGGGAATAAGTTCTTCTATGGTGTATGAACTAAAAGCCAAAGTTGCTTAAAGTGTTCAGGGGGCAAGAAAAGGAAAAATACATAGAAGTGGTCTGCAGATGAAGCTATTTCTGTCCTTGCAAAGTAAAGCATATTATTTCAAAATGTTCAGGGAATGTAGGCACCATGGATTTTTTGCAAAAACCCAGGTCCAGAAATCAGAGACTTTTGCAGACCCTACATTTTGAACTGCCAAAATAGCCACATGGAAAAATACTTGTTCTTCTTTATTGCCAGGGAATCTGGCCTTGAACAAATGTTAGGTAATTCCAAGGACTATCTGTGACATCACAACAGGGCTTTGGAGTAGAAGGTGGACAGTGTCCCTGGAGAAACAAGATCTGATTTAAGTTCCTTCACATCAAAGACCATATCGAATCTGTCTTTCTTAAACTCCATTGTACCTAGCATAGTAATTTGTACACGGTAAATGTTTAAATAATTATTTGTTGTGGAAAGGTAGAAAAGGATGAGGAAGGAAAGTAGTTACAATGTTTTCTTACATAAATGTGACTTTCTCTCTAAGGTGAACATGTCATTTGTGCTTCCAACACACACTCCCTGTTATAGACATCGTAGACATTCACAGTTGTTTACATTTAATACAGAGACCAGACTGGCTTGCAAAATTACAGGAAAACTTACTAATATCATGAGGCTCACCTCATTTTCAAGAACAACAAATAAACTATCCATTCAAAGGAGCAATGTTACAGAAAGATTTATGGAAAGATGAAGATCATGCTCTGGTCAAATTTCACAGTCCCTTTTGAGTTCTGCACATAACCCTCCGCTTCCTCTTTCTCCCATCAGTCAGGGCATGATCATGGGATGCAAAATGAGCCTGGATACAAATGTGAACCAGCTTTGAGTTCAGGGATGTATGCTTTGAAGGTCCCTCCTGATAATCTCATCTTCTTTTGATGTGTTCTTGGCATGTGTGTGTCTCAGAGAACCTTGCTATTAAGGCTGCAAAAGTCCCCAGAAAGATTTAGGTACTTTCATTTCCTTAGAATTTAGAAGAGTTATAACATGTTCTCCTTCATAGCCTGGATGAATAGGTTGGATATGTTTAAAAATTATAAAAATGAATCCCACATATAAAATACCTGGAAAATAAAAGGATATAGCTCTATGTAACTCTAATCCTGAAAGAAGACAGTTCAAAATTTGTAAGACTGAAGGAATTTATCATTAGCAAGTAAATTAACCAAGAAAAGATATTAAACCAAGATTGTTACAAGGAAGAGGAGAAGGCATATATTAAGTGCAGATTTGTGGCCCATGGGTACTCAATATATCTAACATCCTTTTTGCAGAAGGGATCATAATCAACATGTTACATACAACTAGTAAGTGGCTCAGTGTTTCCTTACCAATGTACTGATGACCGAAGTTGTTACAACTCCATTTCTCCTACTTCATCTCACCAGAATTGGAAAGACTTTAACTGTGCATAAAGAAATAACATCTACACTAGTGGAAGTTGGTGAATCATGTTTCAATTCTTAGGACCTAGCCTATGGAATGCCCACCACATCCTAATGTAATGTTCTTCACAGACTAATAGATACATATGCTGTGGCCTTCGTAACCTCCATGTGTTTTCCTACCTGTGTATGGTAGACAGAATTCTCCAATTTTGTCTTTTGGTGAGAATGACCAATTCTCACCAATATTTTCAGCTCTACTCTACTGAAAGAATGTCCTCCAGCTGTGTTGCAGCACCTGGTTCAGGAAAATGGTCTGGGAATGGCATTATGCATATGCCAATATGTATCTCTCCAGAGTCCCATCACAGGAAGAGTGAGCGCCTCATACAGAATGGAGATGTCAGAAGCCTAGAATTCTGAGTACTACATGGAAGAGAGTTGCCCTGGAGAGTTACTTAATCCCATGGCAGACATTGAAAGAGATTTAGGTTGTGTTAAACCACTGAGGGTTTGGTATTTCTTACCCCAGTGCAACCTAGATTTTCCTGACTAAACATAGTGGTACTTATCTTTCCTTTACTATGCTGTGTTCTGTTATCTAAACCTATCTATACTTTACAGACCTCTAAAAAGTAACTGGCCAGAATTTTGAGAATCGTCTGTCTTGATGGAACATAATTTTCCACTTACATTAAGCAAACTCTTTCATCCTTGATCTCTTTTTTAGGCCCTCAGAAATTGTGTTAACCCACCTAAATTGGAAGAATATTACTTTGGAGGGAGTAGGGAATATATCTGTGTCCTAACCTATAGCACGTGAATATGCTGGCAATATTAAGATATTTCAATTAACATGAGGGTTTTTTTTTTTTCTTTGTCCAAGTAGGATTTTTGAATTCAACATCTCGTGGATATTGTTCTAACATAATTTGTGCTGCCTGCTTGCACTCTGCTGCAAAAATGGGTTGCTCCCTAGGAATTGGACCATTTTTACAGCTTTTGATATCAGCAATTGGCTATTCCCTGCTTCTGTGACACATTGACAGGTTTATTCGAGGATGATAAATTGAATGGGTTCATTCGTATTTCACACACAGAATCCCCTAAATGTAAAGGTTAGCAATTCATTTTTTGAACAGAAGGTGGCTTGAAGAGAATGTGTTTGCATGTTTTTAAGGGCATCTGGTATTTTTGATTCCCTCAGAGGACTTTCTGAACTAGATATCCGTGTTTACTAGGTGAACTCTTTGGGTACTTTTTGTTGTTATTTTTAAACATAAAAGAAGTAGGATTCAAGTAGACCCTATTAGCAATTTCCAGTGACAACCCTCTCTCTCCTTTTTTTCTAAGGCTAAATTTATATATATGGTATGGGTATGCAGGGGTGAATCCTGGAAAAGGTGTTCTTTGAAGAAGAATATGATGCTTATTATTGATTTAAACCAGGTAGAATTGTCCTTAGAATCTTGCTCCCTCCAAACTCTGAAAGGCCATTTATTCCCAAGCAAGATCAGTTGACACATATTTATCCCCCCAGGACACCCTGTCTTCACAGCCTGAAGGAGGAACTGTGCAGGATCTGGAAAGAAGGGACCTATGGTGTCTTTGTGCCTCTCTGTTCCAGATTCGAACATTTTTGGCACCCCACAGGGAATAATAGGAAAAAAAGTTTTGATCAAGCTCTAGGTAAGGGAGTATTTTTATAGTTTTAAGATGAGAGAGATGGACAGAATTGAAAACACATCTCTTTAATGTTTAGCAAATTATCTTACTCTGAGATTGGCCTTCACAGTGCTTCCTGTATTTATCATCTAGTCTTGTGCTTGATCTCAGTCTCGGTGTTCACCAGGTTCCAAGCTTTATACACTGAGATAGGCTGAATAATGGCTCCCCAAAGATGTCTATAATCCTAATGCTGGAAGGTGTGGATATGTCCTGCTAATGGCAAAAAAAGACTTTGCAGGTGTGATTAAATTAAGGACCTTGACATGGGGAGACCATCCAGGATCATCTGTTAGGGCCCAATACACAGAACCTTTCCCAGCTGTGGACAGAGGAGGTGTGACTGAGGAAAAAAGGTTCAGAAACATGCAACATTGCTAGATTTGAATATGGAAGCTTGGGATCACAAGACAAGGAATGTGCAAAAGGTAGATTCTCTTCTAGAGGCTCCTGAAAGGAACCAACCCTGTGACATCTTGGTTTAAAGACACTGATATCTGTATCAGATATCTAACCTACAGAACTATAAGATCATCAAAGTGTGCTCTTTTCAGCCATAACTATGTTGTAATTTGTTATATGGGCAATAGAAAATTAATACATACACCAAAGTGTGGCCAGCTTTAAGAATTCTATTCTACCCTGAAAGCAAGGTCCTTTGGGTTATCTTTTTTGTCAGTTTCACTTTATAGGAGGTAAGATTGCAGTTTTCTGATTCTAAAACCCATGTTTGTCTATTTCTTTGTTTTTGTTTTGTTTTCACTATTTCGTCATGCTATGTTCAACATGGTACATGAAATTAAGTATGAATTGGTTCCAAGAAATTATGCTCATTATTCAGATATTGTACATTTGTTCAAAGAGTGGAGCAATGCAATGTTTGCCCTAAGAGCAGGAATTTTCTAATGTGGCAGACCTTTCTGGAATCCTGCTTCTGCCAATTAGTGTCTGTATGTCTGTTAGCCAGTCACTCAACTTCTCTAAACGTCAGTATCCTCGCCTGTAAACTGAGAATAATATTATTTCACAGGGTTCGTGTGAGAATTAATGCATTAATAGATATTTTTTAGAATTTGTTGCACTCAGCACTCAATAATGGTAACTGTTTTTTGATGGTGGTTATTGTCATATAATTCAAGTCATGGATGATCATCTCCCACCCATAAGCACATATAGGGAAGATCTTGATGGGTCACAGCTTTCTGGCTCCACATGGGTTCTCCTTCTCAAGAACTGCCTGTCCTTATATATTGTCTGATCTCCAGATAATTCCCTTTATCTGTTCATAATATATTTTATGTTTATTATCCTTCTTTTCCATCACATACCTCCAGATCCTTTTTCTGAAAAATATTCCATGCTTCATCCTGGGCATATGCTAAATACTTGGCATTTAGTAGTAATAGTAGGCATAGTAGAAATTCTACTTCTTGGTGAATCTCCACCCACACAGGCAAACCCAGAATCCTCTATTAACACAAAGCTTCTGATGTCTTTCTTCTATTTTTTACAGTTCTCTAGAACACAACCAATAATCATGGCCATTGCAACATTACAGCAAAAACACATCCTGCAAACCTGTAGGCAAAATGCATGGTTCCTCTCAAGGCAGATGAATCTCAGACTCAGAACAACTATGCTTACTTTGATCAGGATGGGATGTGGGTAATAGTGGAAGAGTGAAACATCATTTCTGTGAGGAGGTAAGACTCTATAGACCTGATTTCTGTTTTAAAATCATATTAGCAGACTCTTTTGACAGCCTCAGGATGTGATCCATATATTATAAATCTGTTACCACTGTGAAGCGCAATGATTAGTGAAGTTCTTTGTAGCTAGCTGGAGATAAAGACATCAATGTGATGGCAAATGCAGAGAACTGGGAACTCATTCTCCTTTTCCCTGTGGCAGGGCCCGGAAGCTCTCCCTCCTCTCCCTTGCTATTTAATTATACCAATCTAATACCAATTTTGCAGTTTGGACTGCAAAACAGTTACACTTTTGCTGATTAGGCCAACTTGTGTTTAAAAAAATAAAAATATAATCATATGATTTACATCTACAGTAGAAAACTGAACTGTAGTAAGCACAGCACAAGGAAGGAAGAACAGGTAGGCTTCTGGGCAAAACGCATTTTTTTTTTTTTTTGAGAGCAAGAAAGAGAGCAGGTGAGGCACAGAGGGAGAGGGAGAGAGAGAGAATCTCAACCAGGCTCCATGCCAGTGCAGAGCCTGATGTGGGGCTGGATCTAGCGACCCTGAGATCATGACCTGAGCTGAAATCAAGGGTTGGATGCTTAACCGCCTGAGCCACCCAGGCACCCCCTCCCATTTTTTTTTTAATGAAACCAAGCTGCTGGGAACTTTTCTTCCAATCTGATTTCTATGTATGGAATAAGCTTTAAGCAAGGGTAGGAATGGTTTTGGGAAGAATAAGTTGGGAGAGCTAATTTATTTATTAAGGCAATAAACCTGTGCTCTTGTAAAAAGGAAAATACTGGGCATGCTGGCCTGAAGATCTTGAGTTTGAATCCTGCCAATACCACTTAGAAACCGTGTGATCTTAGAAAATGTAAATAACTGTTATGAACTTCAATAACCCCATCAATCAATAGTGAAAATACTACCTGTTTTATTCAACCACAGGGAGTGGTTTGGAGGATAAAAAATACAAAGGCCATGACCTTTATGAAACATAAAGCAGTCATTTCATTTGAGTTTTGTTATTATATGTAGAAATGGGGTTTATTTCTGGGTCTGAAACAGACATCTAAACATAATCTTTAATTCTATGGTTGAAGAAATAGATCTAGAGGTTACATAAATCAACCAGATTTGGAGAGCAAATCAGTAGCAGAGATGTTTAAGGATATCTACGTTTGTGGGAAAAACACAGTCTCTACCACGGACTAAAAAACACATAATCATACTAATATATGCACTAAAAGAACTTGACAAAATTCAAACCCATTCATTACGAAAACGCTGAAAACAAAACAAAACAAAACAAAAAACTAGGAATAGAAGATGTGATCGTTATTTTTTGTGTCAACTTGGCTGAGCCAGGGTGACCAGATATTTGATCAAACATTCTTCTGGATATTTCTGTGCAGGTACTTCTTAAATAAGATGAATTAACATTTAAAAATATATATATTTAAGAGATCAGAGGATTCTGGGATGGAATGTAGACAGTGACCAAAAAAATCTTAACAGTATTAAAAATGTATGGAATAACCTCACTGAAGAGGAGGGTAGGAGGAAAAGTGCTGACCTAAGTAAGGTTATAGATAAGTGGAAATTCTGAGACTAGAATTAAAAAGTTATAAAGATAGTACATAAGAACTATATTATAGTTAGTATAATTGTTTTCCATGAGGTACAGTTGATAATTCTGAAACCACTATCCATGTATACTGGAATTGAAAAATTAAGTAAATTGATGGTAGATGGTGAGAGACAGTTTTTTCATTGTTAGAGTGGATTCATGGATCATTCTAGCCTTCCCACCTTGCTTATCTGTAACCTCCCAATGCAACAATGAAAAACCTCTCACCATCCAGAGTTTGAAACATCAGAATGAAGTTATATTAACTTACTGTAAGTACATATGGAAATATTTATAGATATGTACATATGTAGAGAGAGATATGGAAACACATATAAATGTATAGAAATATTTAAAGGTAATATAATAATGTATAGTAAATATATATAATGTGTGTGTATATATATACACACACATATATATAATGTATATAAAGACAGGGAGGGGGCACTGGCTCAGGTGGAAGAGTGCACAACTCTTGATCTCAGGGTTCTGAGTTCAAGCCCCACACTGGTTGTAGAGATTACTTAAATAAATATTTACAAAAAGAGAAAGAGATTAGTATATACACATGTATTTCCTTGCTCTTGTCAGCTGAAAGGGCCTAGAAGAAACCACACTCTAGGAACACTCTAGGAACAACAATGAACCTACCTGGTTCTTGGTTTCCAGTACCATTTTCCAATAACAGGTACTAGCACTATTTGGAGAAAATTCTGATTCTAGGGCTGGAACAGGAAATATACATTACTCCTCAAAAACAAGAAAGATCTGATAAACTGTCACAGCCAAGAGGAGCCTAAGGATACATGACACTTCATGTAATGTAGTATCTTTAAAGGGATTCTGAAACAGTAAAAGGACATTAGGTAAAAACTAAGGAAAAAAAAAAACTAAGAAAATGTGAATAAAGTAGGAACTTTAGATAATAATGATGATGACATGTCAATATTGGGTCACTAGTTGTGACAAAGGAGCCACACTAACTTAATATGTGAATAGGAGGGGAACCT
This sequence comes from Leptonychotes weddellii, assembly GCF_054177405.1. NCBI lineage: Eukaryota > Metazoa > Chordata > Mammalia > Carnivora > Phocidae > Leptonychotes > Leptonychotes weddellii. The sequence goes on from NC_138369.1 coordinate 37,539,873, forward strand.
GCATGTGGATATATGGTAACTGTACTATCTTCATAACTTTTCTGTAACTCTAACACTATTCTAAAATTGAAAGCTTATTTGAACAGTTATATGTGATAGCAATGTGGAATCAATCATGTTACTTAAGTTGCATGAGAATTACTTTGTTTTGTAAAATATTATAATAATCCCAGGTATGCTGTTAAGGATTGTATACATAAATTCCTTACCACATTTCTTGGCACATCATAGATGTTAACAAATATTAATTATTTTTCCTTCTTCCCACAATTCAAAAGACATCCATTTCATCTTTTTTAAAGGAATGGTTTTTCTTATTTTAAAGAAAATCCATTTTCTCAACAAGAATATTTAATATTACGTACTAATGTAAAAATATCTTTTGGAGACTTCTTGGATATCGCAACAACAGCAGTAATTGCACAGATCAATTGCAGTCTGTCCCTATCTTATGAGAACTTTTCTGTGGTATAATATAGACTGCTCATTGAATAACTAATGTTACAATTTATCAAATTAGATCATCAGCATTAAGCCTGTGATCAATTCCCTTACTTGGGGATTGGAGCAGTATTATTCAGGGACCTATTTGTAGTTGACTGAAACTAAGATAAGTAGAAATTACATAGGCACCTAACACAGAGAAAAATGCAATTGGAGAAAAATATAAAATATGCAAAGACAATTTTAAGCATTACCTAGAGAATTTAGGGTACACGACCACAGAATATTCTTTCAGTAAAGGAAGCAGTAACACAATATAGTTAAATAATAGAATACTTTAATTATCTAGCAATAATTTCAAACTGCCTAAGGTAGTACTGCCAGAAGCTCATAATAAGGCAGAAATAATTCCATTTAAAAAAATCAAATTTACATGAGGAAAATCCAAGGTAAAACAAAATCACCTGGTTTTAAAGTTAATTTTTTTCTAACGCCTACTGTAACTAATCCTCTCCAAGTGAAGAAAGTCTATATTTTATATATGGCTGCCATAAATAGTGGAAAAGTAAAAATACTTATAAAGTAACAAATGTAAGAGTAGCCTTAATTTTTAAAAACACATCCACATATATTACCTTATTTTCTTCTCAACAACCACATTTTGAGTCATATTTAGCCCCATTCCCATTTTACAGATCAATAAATGGAGCCTGAGAAAAGTTAAGATTCACTAAATCTCATGCACAAAGACTTACTGTGAAACTATATGCCATGAACTGTGTTAGAAGCTATGTGTGCCCTGCTAAATACTCCTAATATGTCCCCCACCAGTGTACAGTTTATGGGCCACTGGGGGTTCAAGATGAAGATGCCACAGAGGGTTAGTGGTTTGTCTGACAAGGAAAACTCAACTCTAGGCTTCCTCAGTTTTATTATTTTGTAGACCACCCTGGTAGATTATTACTTGCCAAGTTAGTGGCAGCTACACATCTGATGTGGTCTCCAGGAGAGGAATCTGCTTCTAAAGACTTGGACGTGCCAGGATTTATCCTTCTGAAGAGTGACTGGCAAACTGATGACTATTTCCCAGAAAATGCTGTCTTATGCTTTTGTACCCACTTTGTCTTTCTTCCCTCTACCCATGGCATCCAGGCAATGAAGTCAATGATTTAGATTTATTACTTACAGAGGACTAACTTGGCCAGTTTTTACAGAAAACAGCAGTGCAGTTGAATGTAATTACTGCAGTCATCCCCTTAAATCCTAAAATAAGAAAGAATAAATGCATTTATAAGAACACATTTTTTATAATTGTGTTTTGAAGCTCACATTTTTTTTTTCATTTTAAAGCATATATTGAAATTGTAGCAATTTATTTGATCTTTAAGATAAACATTTCAGGACAAGAGGTTTGCACTTGATAAAGAGTTGATCTTTGTAACACATGTCTACATTTATAAAAGAATGGAAAGATATTGACAGACTGCATGTATTATAAGCAGTCATTTAGCCTGTCCATTATTCCAAATAACTGGTTTGATGTATTTCATTTATATTTGGCTGGTCAACTCAATCAAAATGGTTGAACTATTCCTGACATGCAAGCCAGAAATGGTGTCATTGACTTATTCAGGTTCATGAGTGTATGGTAAACAACTGAAAGTGGGCTTCATGAACCTTTCACAAATCAGAGAATTAGTGTCCACATGGGAGAAGTGGTTTGAAAATCAAAGCACAACCAAGCAAAAAATGTGTTTTGATTTTTAAGTGCAAAGTCCAAATTTGTTTTTAGTTTGCCTCAAAACCTCTTTCAGAGTTTTCCTCCTAAAACTCTTCCTTCCCCTGTGGGTTCATACAGAACATGTTTTGACATCTTAGTCATTTCCATAACAACAGATTACAGAAACAAGACAGGAAGTCAAACAAGTGAAATGGTTTGAATTTAGAAACCGTTCTGGATCACTATAAAGAATGACATGGAATTGTATCCTTCTTGTGGAGAGAAAAACTGTGGATCTTTTTTGCTGTTTTGATAATCTGTTGAAGGAAAAACCACTAAGACTTCTAAATATAATCTTACCATGCTTTTAAAAATGTTATGTTGTTCTTATATCTTGATACATTTTAATTTTTTTTTTCCACCTATCCCTTCTTCATGCCATTCCATCCCTTCCTGGTTCCTGCTAAAGTTGTCAGTTGGGATGTGAATGTTAAATTATCAGGATTGACATGTCATTATCGCTAAGAGGAAAAGGTGCCAATACTTCATCCTAGCCTTTGTCACCCCCATTGAAAAGAACCCTGTATTGAAAACATCTGTTTTATTAGGCAAAAAACTGTTCTAAGATAACCGGCTATTTGCATTTTGTTTTGTTTGTTTTCTGGGGTATTTTTGTGGTTTTTTTTTTTTTAAGTTTTTATTTAAATTCCAGTTAGTGTAATATTGGTTTCAGACAGTGTAATATTGGTTTCAGGGGTACAATATAGTGATTTAACACTTCCCTACAACACCCGGTGCTCATCACATACTCCTTAATCCCCATCACCTATTTAACCCAACTCCCCACTTACCTCCCCTCTGGTAGCCATCAGTTTGTCCTCTACAGCATTTTTAAAATAAATTCAACATAACCAAAGCATTAGGGAAAGTAAATGTTTGGTTGAATTTATTGAAGAACAGTCAGTTTATTCACAATGGCTGACCCTGCTTGACTGGGTAAGCAGCCTCAGTTATTTCCCCATATGGGGAAGAGCCTGAGTTCTGGTGTGTAATAGACCAGGATTCAACCCTCAGTTGGAAATTTACACACTGACAACACTGACTATAAGAAGGATACTTCACCTCTTTGAGCCTTAATTACTTCACGTATAAAATAGAAATAATAATATCCTCTTCCAGAGATTACAGTATGTGCTTTTAAACCAAAAACTTGAAAAGCTGTAATTTGTAGCCTTTCTCATTTTCTATGGTGAGACTATTACACCAAGTAACAACAATGAATGGGGACTTGGGCAGAGATAAGTAGAATAAGATCTCAAGAGCCAGTATGAACCAGTTCCAACACATAAGGTTCTTAGAACTAATGAAATAAGACACTAAATCTTAAACACCCAGCACAGTAATAGGTATTTAATAAATAGCTCTTATCGTTAATATAATTATTAGCCAAAGGCATAAAGATAAATACTCTATCTAGGCATCTCTGATCCAAAAAACAGAATGGAGGGTCTTGACAGTGACTCAAGTTCTATACCATGCCTACATGTAGAATATTACTGACTTGGATAACTTAGTCAACCCTAAGCACAAAATTATATTTCTTTCTACTTTGAACACAGTGAAGGAGTTAAGTTAGGTGGGTTTCTGATTCTTTCAGCTGATATTTCCAAAGTAATGGTCCAGGATTATCAAAACCTATTAAGTTGAATAATTGCAAGTGGTGGAGCCAGAACCATCAGAAAATTGAAGATACGATTCAGTGGTTGATAACTCACATCACTTTGAGCATGGCAGGTAATTCTTGCATATAGAATCAGCATGGTGTCAAGTGTATTGGATAACCCAGGTTTATATACAGGTTATCACAAACCAGAGCTTTATTTTGGGAACAAATTAATATCCAAACAACTGTATATAGCTAGAGTGTTTTTCCCCTCTGTAGTGTGCTTGATAAATCATTTATCATGGCAGTGAAGATAAAGTAAAATTTACGTGTCCCACAAGTGTTGTTTTCTGTAGTAAATAATGCTGATTGAACTATGCATCAAAAAAAATCAAGGTTTATAACCTCTTGGAATACATGCAACTTTCTCTGAATGAAAAATGGGAGGTTATAAATCATAGATAACCACATTGCAATAAAATATGCGAGACCTCCCTTACATTGGATGGAATTCTGTCCTATTTATTTGCTTGATTGTATTTTGGCAACTGTAATCTTTATGGAGTAGCTGGTAAGGCCTTTCATGAGGGACTCAGCTCCAAAAGTACATTAAGGATTTATTTAGTCACCTCTAATTCTCTTCTACTTGGGGTGAAGGACTCATAAATATGGATCCCCCATATTTTGAATTGCTCAGTGATTTAAGCTGAGAAGAGGAAAAGCCAGCTCATATATCATGAAATTCCATAAAGTCTAGTAAATCAGACTAAGGAAGATAACATTAGGAAATAAGTTGATGATAGCACCAATTTTTTTTTTTTTTGCTTTTGATTTCAACTGAGAAAATTTGAATGTAAAAGCTAGTTTTGCTGGAAAAGTCTCTGTGTTCCATAAATATATGGAAGAAAATGTATATTCCAAGGAAAGAATGTATTTTTATCTTTTAATCCTGCTTCTTGCTTTTAATAGGCCTGCCCAGAGTACTTAGACAATTAGGCTCTCATTAGGAGATATTTCCCAGATGCTCAACATTGTATCAAAAAAACCCCCCAAATTTCTGCTGAGTATATGCAGGGTAAGATGGTAGATAAGACATAATCCCAGACCTTATGGAGTGCACAACTGGGTAAGGAAAGAAGGGAATGTATCTAAAACAAGGCAGAAGCAAGCTTTGCAAGAAAGCTACTGACAATGCTATGTAACTATTAAATGTCATTGTGGAATCTGGTTTGGCTTTTCAATGAGTTGACTGATGCGAGGCCATGAAAAATGAGATAAAAGTTTAACAAATGACAGTAGGGCAGGAGAATATCATTAAAGTTGAAGAAAACTAAATGGGGGACATGAAGAGAATTTCTTTTTAAGTTTTTTTTTTTTTTTTAAGATTTTATTTATTTATTTGAGAGAGAGAGAATGAGAGAGAGCAAGCACATGAGAGGGGGGAGGGTCAGAGGGAGAAGCAGACTCCCTGCCGAGCAGGGAGCCCGATGCGGGACTCGATCCAGGGACTCCAGGATCATGACCTGAGCCGAAGGCAGTCGCCTAACCAGCTGAGCCACCCAGGCGCCCTCTTTTTAAGTTTTAAGTGACAATTTTAATATTTTTTTTTCCTTTGGCCCTCTCTTGTTTCAGCCCTTTTATCTATGACTTCATTCTCTATAGCAGGAGAGTGGTCAGATCTGCACATGATGAATATATAGCACAGAAGGATACCCAACCCTAGATTAGTAGATGCAGAATCAGAAAAGATCTTTACAGGTTACACTAATGGCCTCAATATTCAAAAATGAAATCCAAACAGGGTAATGGGAGGATCCCGCGCTTCGATTTAAAAATTCTGATCCAGGGGCGCCTGGGTGGCTCAGTTGGTTAAGCATCTGACTGGACTCTTGATTTTGGCTCAGGTCATGATCTCAGGGTCATGGGATCAAGCCCCCCGCGGGGCTCCACGATGGGCATGGAGCCTGGTTAAGATTCTCTCTTACCCTCTCCCCCCTCTCCTCCCTCCCTTCCTCCCTCTCTCTCAAAGAAAGAAAGAAAGAAAGAAAGAAAGAAAGAAAGAAAGAAAAAAAATTCTGTTCCAGGACTACTGAACAAGAGAGTGTGGTTTAGTCAATCCTCTGGCTGCCTCTCAGGACTCAGCTCCAGAGTTCTTGAGCTGGCTCCTTGTGTCTCTTGCCTTCCTTGCAGCGGCTTCCAGACCCATAGCTGCTTCTTCTATCTACTGCATTCCTTGGGGCTCTCCCCTTTTCATGGTATCCCTGGTTTCTTCCTCACTGACACTATATTCTGAACACAAGCACTCGACCCTGTGTTTTTGTAAGTGTAACATACATGCTTCATGAAGGGAATTGTTGCACAATAAGAAATTGCCCAATGAGAGTGAATTCCAAACCAGATCAGACCTAAAGGCTGGAGCAAGGTCTTGAATGCTGGGTTAATGAATCAATAAATTGAGAGGAGGAAACAGGTGACACATGGTATGAATGGTATGGCTGAAAACAAAACCTGCCTAACATTAGTTTCCTCCACTACGCCTCTGGGGCTTTCAGAAGTTTGTTTTCTTGATCCTAGCTCTCTAATAAGTGGGTCAAGAGATTCAGATGCCATAAAGAATGTGAGCAGGTTCACTTGAGTGAAACTCTGGGACACAGTATCTGTGGGAAGTAATGAGAACCTCCTTCCCCAATTATCATTATTCTCCCCATGTGAAAAAGCTTTCTTCCTCCTTGCCTGGAGCCTGTACTTCTGATAGAGTTTCCAACAGTGTCAAACAGCAAGGCATAATTCCATTACTCCTGGAACTATTCTTACATATTTATCCCTGCTGATATTTGTGATCTGGAAAAGGTAGTTTGAATACAGATGAGGCTATATGATATGAATATAGGTTTTCTTTGTTTTGTTTTGTCAGAGTAAATTCTAACTAAAATAACAAAACTCTATTATAAAGTGTCATACTTCTGACCACAGGTTTGGCCTGGTTATAATGTAGGGTGGATCATGTTGCCCGTAAATACATATAAACTGCTAATTATCTTACGCCTTCCTAGGTGCCTTACTTGTTAGGATAATCTAGTGAGATAAGATATATAAGAATTTTGTAAAATGTAAAATTTTTCACTAGCATTAGACTCGACTGAGCAAAAGTTTTGCTAGGTTTTGATATTTAATGGCAAGTCTCTTATTTGTGTTAGTAAGATATATTCCATGTGAAAATTCCAGATGAAGAGAAATGAACAATTTTTATCATCCATTATGCATATGGTTTCAGAGTTTGCCCATATAAATAAGTCTTTGACTTTTATTAACAGGTTCACACAAATGATTAGGTACAGAACTGGATTCTGACTTGTCTTTTCACGAGATTGTAGGGTCTTGTCTTCCTATCATGAAAATTTCACCTGATTGATAATGCAAAGGACTATTTTCCTTCATTTGAGTTCAGATTTCATTGTGCCAGGTGACAAAACACCATATTAATGAGATCATCTAGAAAATGGCCAATTTAAGCCTTCAAATTTTCACAGTTCATTTCAAACACTGGGTACTGATTTAAGCTTGCAATTAGCATGTACCCCTCTGTTTTTAGCTCATGGCATTTCATTTCCCCTCTGAGTATTTTATAGAGCTTTATAACACTTCCTGCATCTAGGGTGCAGTATTCCTAAGAAAAAATGATATTACTGGGTGAAGTCAAATTGTCTACATTATAATATGATGGTTACCAAGATACTGACCTCACACTCAGAATCACATAAATCTTGTTATTTTTAACATTATTCAGAGGAAAATTGCATTGTTTGTTTTTAGCAGATGTGCTTTTTAAAATAAAAATAGCCAAATTCCATTTTGGACTATACCTCAAGTGGTTATTTTCTTAGTTTAAATTGACTACTTGTACTATGATTGTGTACAACTTCCAAACTTTTATCCTTAAGATATAAATGTTGCTTTTACCTTAAAAGTGAATAAACCAGCAGGAAGGATGAACATTTTTCTCTATTAAAATATAAAATCTATAATATCAGATAATCTCATTAGATTGAAACACATCATGTATGGCAATGATTTTTTAATATGATGGTATTTCATAATGAAAAATATATGTTGGGATGACTAGAAATATATAAATAGATAAAAATAAATGCTTATATATACTATGCAAATAAATATAGAAAAATAAAATATTATGAAACTGCTTCTTATGGAAAATTATATGTACAATATACATCCACAAGCTTAAGGAATATATAAAAATAAATATTAAAATGAATATAAAATTATTTATTTCCCAGGAAAAGGTAATCATAAATGAATGACTCTTAATAAAACATTTTGCTATTTTTGAGAAGTAAAGGCTAAAATCATATTTTAATACAAAAGATACATATACAAAAAAAGAAAAAATTACCTAGGAATCCACAATTTCCCCATTTTTCTATTGATTTGTCTGTTTCTTAGTAATTTGTGAGAGTCCTTGATAAATTCTAAATATAATTATTTTGTATTGGGAGTGTCTCCAAGTCTATGGTTTTCACTTTTACTCTCTTAATATAGTGGTTTGCTTAATGAACAGTTCTCAGTTCGATTAAGTCCAATTTATCAATGTTGTTTAAGAACTATTTCCCTACTCTAACCAGCGTATTTTTCTAGAATGGTGCTGTCCACCAGTCACATGTGAGTATTGGGCCCTTGAAATATGGCTAGTCCAAACTGAGACGTGTAGTAAATGTAAAATACACACTGGATATTGGGGATGTAGCACAAAATAAGTTACTATCTCAAAATAGGGGGCGCCTGGGTGGCTCAGTCCTTAAGCTTCTGCCTTCAGCTCAGGTCATGATCCCAGGGTTCTGGGATCAAGCCCCGCATCAGGCTCCCTGCTCCACAGGAGGTCTGCTTCTTCCTCTCCCACTCCCCCTGCTTGTGTTCCTGTTCTCACTGTGTCTCTTTCTGTCAAATAAATAAATAAAATCTTTAAAAAAAAAATCTCAAAATAGGTTAAAGATCTCAAATAATTTTTATATTACTCCTTACATGTTAAAATATTTTGGTTACTTTATTATATATTGTTAAAACTAATTTTACCTGTTTCTTTCTTATTTTTAATGGTACTACTAGAAAATTTTAACTTACATATGAGGTGCATTTGTAGCTCATATTGTATTTCTATTGAACAATGCTATTCTAGAAGATACTTCATTTTAGATTTTACATTTAGTTCTATTTACATTTAGAATTTATTTTTGTAAATGGTATGAGATAGGTTTCAGGATACATTTGTATTCATGCAAATATCCAAATATGCCAGTACCATTTATTGTAAAATCCATAGTTTTCTTTAGTAAATTGCAGTGACACCTTTGACATGAATTAAGCAATCACATTTGAGTACGTTTCTGGACTCTGTTCTGCTGATCTTTTTGTCTATCTATACTCTAATAACCATTGTTTTGATTATTGTAAATTTATACTGTATTTAAAAATCTGGTAGATGAAGCCTTCCAACTTTGTTCTTATTAAAAACTGGCTTGGATATGGCAAATCATTTACATTTCTATGTAAATTATAGAATTGTATTGTTAATTAGCAGAAATGCTGCTAGGATTTTAATTGGAATTACATTGAAGCTACAGATCAAGTTTGTCATGGCATTTGGATAATGTTGAATCTTATAATACATGTAGTTTGTGTACTTTAATTTCACTCAATAATTTACTGTATTTTCCAACACACATATTTTTCAGATTTTTTTTTCTTTGGTATTTGATGCTTTTAGTTGCTATTGTGGATGACATTTTAATTTTTCAAAAAAGATTTTATTTACTTTATTTATTTATTTATTTGCCAGAGAGGAGAGAGAGCATGAGCAGGGGGAGCGGCAGGCAGAGGGAGAAGCAGACTCCCTGCTGAGCAAGGAGCCCGATGTGGGACTTGATTCCAGGACCCCGGGATCATAACCTGCGCCAAAGGCAGACGCTTAACCGACTGAGCCACCCAGGCGTCCCATTTTAATTTTTTTTTAATTGAAGTATATTTGACATATAACATACTAGTTTCAGGTGTACAACATAGTGATTCAATATTTACATACATTGCTAAGTAAGTTATCACCACAATAAGTCCAGTTAATATCTATTACCTTATGTAATTACAATGTTTTTTTCTTGTAATGAATACTTTTAAGATCTACTCTCTTAGCAACTTTCAAATATGCAGTACAGTAGTATTAACCACAGTCACCATATTGTACATTATATCCACGTGACTTACTTATTTATAACTGGAAGTTTGTACCTTTTTACCCATTTTATACATTTCTCCCACCCTCTGTCCCTGGCAACTACCAGTCTGTTCTCTGTATGTATGTATGAGCTTGAGTTTTTTGTTTGTTTTTATTTGTTTTTGTTTTGTTTTTGTTTTTTAGATCCCATATATAAGTGAGAGCAAATCAGGTGAATTGAGAGGTTTAGATTAAAAATTGTTATGATAGATACAAACTAAATGATGAATTAATATCCTAAATTGACCATGCCAAGGTAAGTGTATGTGTTATGTAGAAATCTCAAGTAATGAATAGAAATCTTTGCCCATTCAATGAATAGATATAGAACTAGCATATATAAATATTTTTGGAATAGATGTCTAAGAGAAATAAAATAAGTTTTCTGAGGTTCTCTTGAGATGATGTAAATAGCAGTGTTATTTCAAAATTGAGCCTTGTGGATTCTTACCATAAACACCACGACTGATGTAAGATAGATACCAAGTAGTACTAAAAGTCATTGCCACAATATATTGCTCTGTCAAGAAAATTTAGACAGCTTGGGTGAAAATGACATAAAATCCTTAAATTGATTTTTTTAAAGTTGTACTTCAATGAATAGTTGTCATGACTATATTAAAAATAATTAAGCCTATAGTATATTATTCACTGCATGAACTTTGGCAAATTTTGTTTTGTCACTGACATGCTAAAAGTAACACACTTAACCTGTGTGTCCAAGACTTCACAGTGGGAGAGGGGGCAGGTATTCGTTTTTCTTAAAAAGAATTTTTTTGTGCAGTCAACTCTTAGACTTGCCTATCCCAGAAACTCTGTTGAGTTTTTACTATGTGGCAAACAGTTGCCAATATTTGGCTTCAGAAATTGAAAGACATTTACATAGATCTTGACTTTGAGGAGGTTTTAATATGTGGTTGGTAATATCAATAAATAATTACAAATAGGAACTATAGGTACAGATATTGTTAGGAAGGAAAAGTTGATGGTGTGATGAGAACCGTATCAAAGTAACATAACTGAGTCTGAGAGTTCAAGAAAGGATTTCCTGAAGAAGTAAAATTTAATCTGGAACTTAAAGAAAAAAAATGATATTATCAAGGCAAAGAGCGGTGGCATGATCATGACAGATAGAGGGAGTATCATGCCAAGGTCTTGGTGGTCTTGATGTGGGGAGTAAGGGTGAAACCTTCAAAAAACAGTAAGGAGGGCAGCATTGAGCATAGGCAGGGGACCATGTCTTACAGAATTTGTAATTCTGCTAAGTACCATATTGTGTGGTCCCCTAGTCCAGTGCTACTCAAAGTGTGACACATGTAACAGTGTTGGTTTCTGAAATGTTAATAACTCATCTACAATGAAATAAATACAGTAATGGGGAGGATGGATTTAGAAACTTTTATAACAACTTGACACTTTAATTTTATGTTGAATTTGATGAGAAACAATTGGAATTTCTATTTGCTATATCATTTTGTACTATATAATTTCTCAATTTCTTTAGTCAATTTTTTGATATTTATGAAATTGATCCACAATGGATTTTTTTTAAACTATCTTTTATCACAAACCATTTGGGAAACATTGCCCTAAAGTAATTCTATTTGTCCCTAGGTGATGTTGACAATTGAATGAACCTGGTCAATTGTAGCAAATGAAATAAAAATTCTTATCTTCAAGGTGCTTTGCAACTTACAAGACACTCCATTTTATAAAATACAAATACATTTTTTGATGTTCATACACACTTTGTGAGTTTGGCAGGATATATATGTGATCTAAGTTCACCCATCTGGTAAATGACAGAATCTGTCATCTTGTTTTTGTTGAAGACCAACCTTAGGGCTTTATGTAGGAGATCTGTGTAATCTGGTCATAATCACATGGTTCTTATTAACTTTCATCCATCCAAGCTCTTCAAGAGCTGCTAACAAGTTGAAAAATTAAGTGACTGGAGGTATACCCTTCCTTTCTCAAGTTATTCACTTTCAGAGTACTAAAGATCTCAAATGTGCTTTGGGGCTTCACACCAGGAAACAGGGAGAAAAAGAAATAATAGCACCCAGATGATAGAGAAGTGACAATACAAATATGTCTTCCTCTCCCTTTGGATCAAAAATCCTACACTCTTTTATTTATAGACAGAAAGCATGTCCTTGATCAACAACCAAGAGATTTAATCATTACCTATTTTAGTACAGTGCACCAATTATGTTTTATATCTCCAAGGATATAAAATTAGGGAATTTTCATTATTCATCAGTGTAGAAGCTTTGATGTAAATCCTTTACACATTGCTTGATTAGCAACCAGAGAAATCTTATATAGGGAATCCCTATAACACTTGAACTTCATCTCACAGTTAATACTGCATTGCCCTGGCATCTTGTTAAAAAGAAAGAAAGAAAACAAGCCAGTTTAGTAACATAGAAAAATGATAAGCCATGAGTATGAAGAAACAAGTAGAATAGGACCCTTCCAAGATTTCATTCCAATTCACCAGTGTTTAGGATGCAAACCTAGAGTCTGAACCCAATAATATCTCCAAGTAGAAGTACCTACTTTGGAAAGAACTACACAACTCCTAGATTACAGTACACTTGCTAAAAGGTCATCTGTAGAGTCAGATAGAAATGGGTTCATCTTCTGGATCTATCACTAGCTAGACATGCAATCTTGGAAAATTATCAGTTTTTCCTAAATCTTCATTTTATGTTCATAAAATAGAAATAATAGCACCAACCTCACGGTTTAATTGAAATCATGCATGTAAGGCACCTATTATAACACACAGAAAGAGTTATAGTAATATTAGCATTGTTGATGTGGATATCTTTATCTATTACTTCAATAATTTTTCAATTCTAAGACACATTTTTTTCACATTTTTTTATATCTCTGAAATCAAGATACGTCTTATAGTCACTGGCATGTCATAGATTGACAGCTTTTCTTCTCTTAGCACTACATAAAATGACCTACTATAATCTAAGCTATTACTACTTTTAATTTTATTATTATAGTTGTCATTGTTATTAGAAGTAGTAGTATTTAGAAACTACATGAATCATTTTAGGCCATGGGGGTATTAACTAGAACAGTATATTGTAAGCAGTATATTACTAAATAGCACTTTAGTTACTTAAAACTTCAAAGCAATGTGTCTTTGAATTTACAGCTCACATTTCATGTGCTAACTTTTACTATGTATCAAGAAGACTGGGGTCTATTTTCTTACTGTGAATTAAGTAGTTTGACAATTATATAATGAGTCTTATTGCTGGATGCTATAAGGAATACAAAATACAGGACAGGGTTTCTACCCTTAACATCTTAAAAGAGAGGCACATGTCTACATATGGCATATAAGCTCAAATAGTTTTATAATCACAATAGGAACTAAATTAAGAATTGTCAAAAATATCCAAGGGGGGAAATGAAATTACATACATGGGTAAGCAACTTCAAAAAACTTTAAACAGAGGCTCTGTATGTTCATTAGAATCACACAATTTTAATGCTGGAATAGATACAAGAATCCAACCAGTGCATGAAAGTAACATATAAGACATCTGGTCTAGTCAAAACACTTTAAGATGAGGACCGAGAGACCAAGAGAACTGAGTGAGATTCACAGTGCCATCTGACTTGGAGTTGATGACTGAGAGAGCAAACCCCCATCTTCTGACTCTGGATCCAGAATAAATACATAATCTCATGAGCAATAGAGCACAAAGAATATTAATTTGGTAGATGTGCTAGATGCCATGCTAGAGGAGGTGGAAAGGAAGGTGGTCTTCAGCTGTGTAGCATGTCTTACTAAAATTAAAGGGAATTTTATTACTGAAATGAAGAATAAAAAGAGAATGGATAAAGGAAGAATGGTAGGAGTCACCCAGAGAGCCTTTGGGGTTCTGCCTCAGATTGGAGAAAGGAGGTGTCATTAGGTCAAAGCATGTGAAATTGCTGATTTTGTATGTAAAAAAAAAATGGCTCAAAGAGGAAGATGGCAGCAGAGTAGGAGGGCCTGAGGCTCATCTTGTCCCAGGAACACAACTAGATAACTATCAAATCATCCTAAATATCCCAGAAATCAGCCTGAAGACTGACAGAACAAACTCCACAACTAAAGAAGAGGCCATATGGAAGAAGGTAGGAAATGCAGAGATGTAGTTTAGGGGAGAAACAGATGACAGGTGCTGCAGAGGGGAGGGAGCCATGGTCATGGAGAAAGGAGAGAAAGAGAGGAGCACACAGGGGAATGCACAAAGAGAAGGTTTCCTTAAAGCAGTTTGCTTGGAAGATAAAGGGGGCTGAATTTTGTGAGTTCTTTCAATCAGGGGTCTTAAAGCCTGGAGTTTTAAAGGGCAGTGGGCTTAGCTGGGACAGAGCCCAGAGAGCACTCTGCTGTTCCTGCAGAGAAGGCAAGCAAACAACCAAGGAGCAGACAGCCTGGAACCAGAGATCTGAAGAATACTTGGGGCACACAGTGGGGAGATTTTTCGCTCTTAGAGCACATTTCTGAGAGGCACAGTTCACAGAGATAACTCTTGAGGAACAAAGGAGTTGGCCAGCACCATTTCCCTCCTCACCCCTCAACATAAACACAGAGCCACCTGCAGGAAGCAGTGCAGTACCCAAACTGGCTGCCTAACATGCTTACTTACTCCAAGCCCACCCCACTCCCCCGTCATGTTGGTGGGACTGCCCTTCTCAGTCAAGCTTGCCTTAGTCCCAACACAGCAGGCCCCTCCCCCCCAGAAAAACAGCCTCTACCCGTACCCATACCACAGTCTCCTGACCAGAGAGTTCCACGGGGCCTTGGTTCCGGTAGAAGTGGTGTCAGGCCTCATTTCACAAGCAGACCAGAGCACACCTAGTTAAAATTCTCCACATTCAAGCCTGGGAGCAAACCCTGCCCACAGCAGGCAAGGAGAGTCTCTGCAGATGACTAGCCTGAAAGATAGAGCAACCAAAACGCACCAGCAGTGTGTAGCACACACCAGAGACACTCCCTGAAGTGCCAGGCCCTGGGCACTCTATGACCTCTTCTTCATAAGGCCTTTACTTTCAGGGACATGAGACATAACTGCCTTTTCTAACACAGAGAAGAAGGCGAGACTTAGACAAAATGCCAAGACAGAGGAATTTGTCCCAAATGAAAGAACAAGATAAGTCCATGGCCAGAAATCTATGTGAAAAAGATATAAGTAACATGCCTGATGGAGAACTTAAAGCAACAATCATGAGGATACTCACTGGGCTTGAGAAAGAAAAGAAGACCTGTGAAACCCTTACTACAGAGATAAAAGAGTTAAAAAGAATCAATCAGAGATGAAGAATACAATAAACAAGATTGGAAAAAGGCTTGATTCAATGAGCAGCAGGCTGGAAGAAGCAGAACAAATTAGTGGCCTAGAAGACAAAATAATGGAAAATAATGATGCTGAACAAAAGAATAATGCAATGCAAGAATAGACTTAGGGAACTCAGTGACTCCATCAAATGTTATAACATTCCTATATTGTAGGAGTCCCAGAAGAAGAAGAGAGAGAAAAGGGGGCAGAAAATTTAATTGAAGAAATGATAGCTGAAAATCAACTCCCATCAAAATCAACAAAAGCTGGCCAACACCAACACATATTATAATTAAATTTGCAAAAGGTATTAGTGAGAAAGAAAAAATCTTAAAAGTGGCAAAACAAAAGAACTCCTTAACTTAAAATGGAAGACCCATAAGGCTAGTTGGAGATTGCTCAGCAGAAACTCGGCAAGCCAGAAGAGAGTGACATGCAATATTCAGGAGAGAACAAAGGCAACAAGACCAAAAAGGATCAGAGAAAATCTTCAGAATGACAAAACAAATAATAAAATGGCAATAAATACATACCTATCAATAATTATTTTGAATGTAAATAGAATAAATGCTCCAATCAAAAGACATAAGGTGTCAGAATGGATTTAAAAAAAAAAACAAGACCCATCTATTATGCTGCCTACAAAAGGACTCATTTTAGACCTAAAGACACCTATAGATTGAAAGTGAGGAGATGGAAAACATTAATCACACAAATGGATGTCAAAAGAAAGCTGGAGTAGCAATAGTTATATTGGACAAACTAGATTTTAAAACAAAGATTGTAACAAGAGACAAAGAAGGGCACTAAATCATAATAAAAGGGACAACCCAACAAGAAGATCTAACAACTGTAAATATTTATGCACCCAATATGTGAGCACCCAAATATGTAAAACAATAACAAACATGAAGGAACTAATTGATAATAATACAATCATAGTAGATGACTTTTAATACCCCACTTAAATCAATGGACAGATCATCTAAACAGAAAATCAGCAAGGAAACAATGGCTTTGAATGACACACTGGATGAGATGGACTTAACAGATGTATTCAGAACATTCCATCCTAAAAAAGCAGAATGGACATTCTTTTCAAGTGCACATGGACAATCTCCAGAATAGATCACATATTAGGTCACAAACCAGGCCTCAACAAATACAGAGTAAGGACTGAAATCATACCATGCACCTTCTCTGACCACAACAAAGTCAACCATAGGAAAAAATTTTGGAAAGACCATAAATACAGGGAGGTTAATTAAATAACTTGCTACTGAACAATGAATGGGACAACCAAGAAATCTAAGACAAAATTTAAAAATACGTGGAAATAAATGAAAATGAAAGCACAATGGTCCAAAACCTTTGGGATGCAGCAAAAGTGGTCATAAGAAGGAAGTATATAGCAATACAGGCCTACCTCAGAAAGCAGGAAAAATCTCAAATAAACAACCTAACCTTACATCTAAAAGAGCTAGAAAAAGAAAAACAAATGAAACCTAAAGCCAGTCGAAGGAAGGAAATAATAAAGATTAGAGCAGAAATAAGTGATATAGAAACAAAACAAAATAGAACAGATCAATGAAACCAGGAAATAGTTCTTTGAAAAAAATCAATAAAATTGATAAACCTGTAGCCAGACTCATCAAAAAGAAAAGAGAAAGGACCCAAATAAATCACAAATGAGAGAGGAGAAATAACAACCAACACCACAGAAATAGAAACAATCATAAGAGAATATTATGAAAAAACTATATCCCAACAAATTGGACAACCTGGAAGGAATGGAAAAATTCCTAGAAACACACAAACTACCAAAACTGAAACAGGAGGGGTGCCTGGGTGGCTCAGTCATTGAGTGTCTGCCTTCAGCTCAGGTCATGAACCCAGGGTCTTGGGATCAGGCTCCCGCTCCGCGGGAAGCCTGCTTCTCCCTCTCCCACTCCCCCTGCTTGTGTTCCCTCTCTCACTGTCTCTCTCTCTCTCTGTCAAATGAATAAATAAAATCTTTAAAAAAATACTGAAACAGGAATAGAAAACTTGAAAAGACCAGTAACCAGCAAAGAAATCGAATCAGTAATCAAAAAACTCCCAACAAACAAAAGTCCAGGACCAGATGGCTTCACAGGCAAATTCTACCACACATTTAAAGAAGAGTTAATACCTATTCTTCTCAAATAGCCCACAAAATAGAAAAGGAAGGAAGACTTCCAAATTCATTCTATGAGGCCAGCATTACCCTGATACCAAAACCGGATAAAGACCCCACTATAAAAGAGAACTACAGGCCAGTATCCCTGATGAACATGGATGCAAAAAGTCTCAATAAAATACTAGCAAACTGAATCCAACAATACATTACAAAAATCATTAACCATGATCAAGTGGGATTTATTCCTGGGTTGCAAGGGTGGTTCAATATTCACAAATCAATCAATGTGATAACCCCACATTAATAAAAGAAAGGATAAGAACCCTATGATCCTTTCAATAGGTGCAGAAAAAGCATTCAATGAAGTACAACATCCTCTCATGATAAAAACCCTCAACAAAATAGGTTTAGAGGGAAATTACTTCAACATAACAAAGACCATTTATGAAAAACCCACAGTTAATATCATCCTAGATGGGGGAAAACTAAGAGCTTTTCCTCTATGGTCAGGAACAAGGCAGAGAGGTCCCCTCTCACCACTTTTATTCTACATAGTAGGAGAATCCTAGTGATAGTAGTCAGACAACAAAAAGAAATAAAAGGCATGCCAATCAGCAAGGAAGAAGCGAAACTTTCACTATTTGCAGATGACATGATACTCAGTATAGAAAACCTGAAAGACTCCACCGAAAAACTGCTAGAACTGATACACGAATTCAGTAAAGTCACAGGATTCAAAATCAACATACAGAAGAAATCTGTTGCATTTCTATACACCAATAATGAAAAAAAAAAGAAATTAAGGAACTAATCCCATTTACAGTTGCACCAAAAACAATAAGATACCTAGGAATAAACCTAACCAAAGAGATGAAAGACCTATATTCTGAAAAGTATAAAACACTGATGAAAGAAATTAAAGAGGACACAAAGAAATGGAAAGATAACTCATGCTCATGGATTTGAAGAACAAATATTTTTACGAAGCGGTCTACGCGGGACGCCTAGGTGGCTCAGTCAGTTAAGCATCTGCCTTCGGCTCAGGTCATGATCCCAGGGTCCTGGGATAGGACGCCAGGCTCCTTGCTCAGTGGGGAGCCTGCTTCTCCCTCTGCCTCTGCCTGCCTCTCCCCCTGCTGTGCTCTTTCTCTGACAAATAAAATCTTAAAAAAAAAAAAAAAAGCAGTCTATGCATTTAATGCCATCCGCATCAAAATATGAATAGTATTTTTCACAGAGCTAAAACAAACAATCCTAAAATTTGTATGGAACCACAAAATACCCAAAATAGCCAAAGCAATCTTCAAAAAGAAAAGAAAAAAGAAAGAAAGAAGAAGGAAAGTAAAGCACAAGGCATCACAATTCCAGACTGCAAGTTATATTACAAACCTGTGGTAATCTACACAGTCTGGTAGTATGGTACTAGCACAAAAAGACACATAGATCAATAGAACAGAATAGAAAACCCAGAAATGAACCCACAACTATATGGTCAATTAATCTTTGACAAAGCTGGAAAGAATATCCAGTGGGAAAAAGTCTTTTCAACAAATGGTGTTGGGAAAACTAGACAACAACATGCAAAAGAGTGAAACTGGACCACTTTCTTATACCATACACAAAAGTAAATTCAAAATGGATAACCTCTTTGACATCAGCTGTAGCAACTTCTTTCTAGATATGTCTCCTGAGGCAAGGGAAACAAAAGCAAAAATAAACTAGTGGAACTACATCAAAATGAAAAGCATCTGCACAGTGAAGGAAACAGTCAACAAAACTAAAAGGCAATCTATGGAATGTGAGAAGATATTTGCAAATGACATATCTGATAAAGGGTTAGTATCCAAAATGTATAAAGAACATATAAAATTTAACACCCCCAAAATGAATAATCTAATTAAAAATGGGCAGAAAACATGAACAGACATTTTTCCAAAGAAGACATACACATTGCCAACAGACACATGAAAAGACACTCAATATCACTGATCATCAGGGAAAGACAAAATTACAATGAGGTATCACCTCACCCCTGTCAGAATAGCTAAAATCAATAAGATAAACAAGTATTGGTGAGGATGTGGAGAAAGGGGAATCCTCTTGCACTGTTGGTGGGAATGCAAACTGGTGCAGCCACTCTGAAAAACAGTATGGAATTTCCTCATAAAGTTAAAAATAGAACTACCCTATGATCCAGCAATTGTACTACTAGGTATTTACTCTAAGAATACAAAAATAGTAATTCAAAGGGATACATGCACCCCAATGTTTATAGCAGCATTGTCTACAATATCCAGATTATGGAAACAACCAAGCGTCCCTCGACTAATGAATGGATAAAGAAATGGTGGTATAGACATATAATAGAATATTATTCAGCCATAAAAAATGAATGACGTCTTGCCATTTGCAATGACATGGATGGAACTAAAGAGTATAATGCTAAGCAAATTAAGTCAGTCAGAGAAAGACAAATACCATATGATTTCACTTATATGTGGATTTAAGAAAAAAAAGGGGAAAAAGAGAGGCAAACCAAGACACAGACTCTTTTTTTTTAAAACATTTTTTTATTTAAATTCAATTAATTAACATATAATGTATTATTGGTTTCAGGGGTACAGGTCTGTGATTCATCAGTCTTATATAATACCCAGTGCTCATATCAACACATACCATCCTCAATGTCCATCATCCAGTTACCCAATGGCTCCACCCCCATCCCCTCCAGCAACCCTTAGTTTGTTTCCTATGATTAAGAGTCTCTTATGGTTTGTCTCCCTCTCTGGTTTTGTCTTGTTTCATTTTTTCCTCTCTTCCCCTATGGTCCTCTGCTTTATTTCTTAAATTCCACATATGTGTGAGATCATATGATAATAGTCTTTCTCTGATTGACTTATTTCACTTAGCATAATACCCTTAGTCCCATCCACATCTTTGCAAATGGCAAGATTTCTTTTTTTTTTTTTTTGATGGTGGCATAATATCCCATTGTAAAAACTTGTACTTCGATGTACCACATGAAATCATCAATATCTAGCCATTTTTAAAAGTTTTTATTTAAATTCCAGTCAGTTAACATACAATGTAATATTAGTTTCAGGGGTACAATATAGTGATTCAACACTTCCATACAGCACTCCCCCGTGCTCTTATAAGACACAGACTCTTAACTATAGAGAAAAAACTATGGTTACCAGAGGGTGGGGAGATGGGTTAAACAGGTGATGGGGATTAAGGAGTGCAATTGTAATGAGCACTGGGTGTTAACTTTTGGAATTTAAATAAAAACTTAAAGACTTAAAAAAAATGGCTAGATATTGATGATTTCATGTGGTGCATCAAAATACAAGGTTTCAAACAGAAAAAAGTCAAGAAAACAAAGTGGATTTATTAGCACCTGCCCTCTCAAATGGCCTCATTTTGTTTTTGTAGTTAGAGGCAGAACATTAAGGAGGTGTCTCCATGAATGACTATGTGACTCACAGAAGGGAGCAGAGTCCAGATTCTCAGCTTCAGGTACAACATGGGCCGCAGAATAGGTGGGAGGAGTATTCTTTCTAATTCTGTATGGAACCAACATCAGGAGAGCGCTCTCAGCACAGATATGGATATTCTCAATTAGAGCTATAGCAGTAGTAGGAGCAACACCAAATGGCTTTGAACAAAGAGTATTTAAAAATGGGAAGCTGAAATAGTAGAGGAAAGCAAGGCAAATACTAAAAGTTCCAAAAAAATACAAAGGGGGACTCCAAAACAGGTGGAGTATCCTCAAAGAGTATGAGAGAGCAGGAAACATTGCATTTGAATGTGGATTATTGCTTTCATTGCCAACATATACTCATCTACATATTGGAATATACTCAAATTCTCTGTCTCAATCACACACACACACACACACACACACACACACACACACATACCCCCACACAAGACAGGAAGGAGATATACCCAAATGTTTTCAGTGTGTTTTGGTGGGGTTTTTTTTCGTGGTGAGAATTACAGGTTTCCATTCTTTTGCTTGCCAGTATTTTCTATATCTTATGTAGTGAATATATGGTACTTTTAATCTTAAACCATATATATCAGCATTTCAAAAGAGATGTACCTACCATTACAGGACTTTTTAAATTCTCTTTTTAAAAATACAAAGGCTTTATCATAAAGACGATTCTAACATCTAAATTTCTGTTCAGATTTGAATGCCACTATATCCTGATTGCATTGAACATAGTTAGGGAATTATACCTGCCTAGTACATTAACAACTTTATTGCTGATATACATTCTCCATGCTAATCTGCAGGAAGCATTATTGCCACCATATTTTATAAGTAACGCTCTTATTTGTGGCAATGTTGAGCTGCAATGTAAGAACCTGGAAAATATTTTAGTTTTTTAATTTTTCTCCTTCTAAGAAAATGCTACCTTTGGTGCCTTATAAATATCTCAGTAACATTTTATTTTAGCATTCGCTACACACAAACATGGGAAAGTTCAAGAAAGCCAATTAGGCAGTCTCTGTGATATTTATAGACTGCTTGCAGCTATAGTGTCATGCTATATCGACACCTTGGTTAGGTAAATAATGAAGGTTTATGCATTCATTCAACAAATATATATAGTGAGCACCTACTATAAGCATGCAACAATGACCTTTATTGAAAAGGCAGATATATATTTAAATGGAATTCTAGCTGTCTATAACAATGAGAAATAACATAGCATGGTTAAGAGCACAGAACTCAAGAGTCCATCTACCTATTTGCCAGTATTGGTTTCATCATTTACAGGTGGTGTGGGAATTTGAGCCTATTACTTAACGTCTATGTCCCTCAGTTTGCTTATCTGTAAAATGAAGGTAATGTTATCTTCATTGGTGGGTTGTTATGAGAAACAAATGAGATAAATCATGTTCTTGCATATAGTAAAAGTTACGTTGTTATAATTTTATTTCCCTAAAAGGCTTAAATTTTTGTTGAATTTCTGTACGGACCTGCCTTACTATCCATAAGAAATATTGGTGAGTGGAGAAATGCATTTAAAGAGTCATGACATTTCAGAGCTGGAATAAAACTTAAATAAAACACAAGGACACGGAGATACAAATATATAATTAGTATAATTAGTAAGTTTCCAAGCATGATTAAATTTCAGTATTATGACTTTCTGATCAGTGTTCTTCCAGCAAATGTCAATATAAGTCCATTCATTCATTCTATATATTTTTATTAAATACAGCCACTGGGTGGCTCAGTTGGTTAAGCGTCTGTCTTTGGCTCAGGTCATGATCTCTGGGTCCTGGGATTGAGTCCCATACCGGCCTCCTTGCTCAGCAGGGAGCCTGCTTCTCCCTCTTCCTGCCACTCTCCCTGCTTGTGCTCTCTAACAAATAAATAAATAAAATCTTTTTTAAAAAAATAAATACAGGGGCACCAGGTGGCTCAGTCATTAAGTGTCTGCCTTTGGCTCAGGTCATGATCCCAAGGTCCTGAGATCGAGCCCCACATCAGGCTCTCTGATCCACAGGAAGCCTGCTTCTCCCTCTCCCATTCCCCCTGCTTGTGTTCCCTATCTCGCCGTGTCTCTCTCTGTCAAATAAAAATCAAATCTTAAAAAAAAATACACACTTCCTGTATGCCAAACACTATGCTAAATGCAGGTGACAGAACAAATCAGATAGTTTACCTACTTTCTAAATATCTACTTTCTGATGGGGTACAACATGTGAATGCTATGGAGTATTAGTATACGTGCTCTAATAAAACACATATTGGTAGTAGTGGAGATAGTGAACGATTCTAAGAATTATAGAAGGCTTTACAAGATAAGACTTGATTATGAATGCTGCACAAGAATTCAGAAAGCAGGTCTGCGTTTCTAAAGCATTAGCTATGAAGAGGAAAGGATTCAGTAAAAGATAAATGTAAGAGATACTTAGTGACCAAATGGTGAAAGACCTTGTATTCCATTATGTACAATTTTGGCTTTTTTCTAGAGTAATAAGAAGGGAATAGATTAAATGGAAAAGAAATGAGTATTCAAACACAGAAGAAAATGGAGTTCGGATTAAAAGGACTAACTCTATATAAGTCAAAATGAATGGACATGGAAATCAGAAACAACCTTCATAAAATTATTTTATTTCAAGGATTTAAAGAGTATTCTAAAGGCATCAAGCAGAATAAAAAATGGTAAGGTTACTAACAAAAGAAAAAAGAATGGGTTATCGTGATCCTACACTTGTGCAATAGTAATGTTACAAAACAAGAGGCAAGGTCTGTAGATGGTTAAGTGTGAAAGGTTGTGATCTACAAATACTCTACTCAAACACATCATCACTAAAGCCTGAAGGCAAAATAAAATGAAAAGTCTTGGATATATAAAATGCAGGAAATAAACTATGTGCAGTCCTGAAAAAAATTTACCCAGGGGCATGTTTCAAGTAATCCAAAAATGTATCACAATAAAGAACACACAAATAAAGAAGTAATAGTAAAATAAAGGAGAAAAGACCAAAGAGGAGCATTAAAGCAACTTAAATACAAAATGAGTGCAAACAATTTCTGTTATTATGGATATAAGATAAATCTTGTCTTAATGAAATAAGGAAAACATAGTATTTGAATATGACCAGATGGTCAAATAAATATATAAAATAAACTCTAAGTCATACCAAAAAACAAACAAACCAGTAGTTTAACAATACTAGAGTGGAGTTGGGGAAGAAGGAGGTATTCATTCTGACAGTGATAGAGATATATAATTTTAACAATTAGTAGAATTAAGAACAGGCTTGTGCTAAAGAATGGCATGACCACCACTGAATAGCTAAACATTTTTTTCAAAGCTGAATTTATTGCTTGTTATAGTAAAGACGAATGTTGATGCCCAGCCACAGTATTTCCAGAGTGGACTCCTGACCATATGTTGGGGTTCTTAGAAGGCATGGAGTTCAGAGACTGGTGGGTTTTCAGAGGTATACAGGGGTTGACATCATCACTGAACACATGGTTACTTGGGTGAGATCGCTTCTGATTGCTTGGCAGTCAGTGGCGTGTATATTGGAGTGAATCTGTTTCTGACTGGCTGACTTTTGGTAGCAAGAGCCTGACTTTGATATTTCAGCTTGTAATACGTCATTGATTGAACAGCTTTAAAACTGATAATTATACTACTTGTACTATGAGTACCAAAAATTCCTTCTTTTCTTAAGTTTGTGGGAAGTTTTTATTCTGAGTATCTACCAAGTTCTTGGAGGGGAAAAAAAAATCAGATTGAAACATATCAAGAAACTATTTAAAACAGAAAACATGAAATAAGATGACAGAACATATATTTGTGTTATTTTCTTTTGTAATGAGATAAATATTCTTTTTTTTTTTTAAGATTTTATTTATTTATTTGACAGAGAGACAGCGAGAGAGAACACAAGCAGGGGGAGTGGGAGAGGGAGAAGCAGGCTTCTCGCGGAGCAGGGAGCCTGATGTGGGGCTCGATCCCAGGACCCTGGGATCATGACCTCAGCGGAAGGCAGATGCTTAATGACTGAACCACCCAGGTGCCCTGAGATAAATATTCTTACTAACAGAAAAATTAGTCTGATAAGGACTAATGGAATTAGTCCAATTCTAATGGAAATGACAGATAATGTTGTTTTGAACTAATCTTGTGATCATTAACATGTATAAATTCTGCACAATTAAAATAAACTGCCAATAAGCAAACAAACTCAGCTAAGATAAAGTAAGATAAAGCTACCAATAACCAAACAAAAACAGGCAGAAAATTAGAGGACACAATCTTTGTGAGAGAAAGAATGCTACATTTAAGCAGCTTTCTTCTTAAAAGCATTTCCTGCTTTTCTACCACAAAATGAGCTTAGAATTCAAACAGAAATAGGCTGAAGAGACAGAGCTTGGTACTACCAGAATAGCTAGAATAGCTAGAAATTGAAGGACATTCCTGGGAAGGAGGAAGCCACAGAGGGGAAAACCCAAACTCTGCACATAACTCCTTCAGATCCTTGGACAGTATTTAAAAGTGTGCATCCAGAGGAAGGATTCAAGAAGCGAAGAAAGCAGTACATAGGAGGCAGAGATTTCAGCGCTTGTTCTAGGAAAACGGTTTCCAAATCCAGTTCCTTCAAGTTTGTATAGCTTATTGAGCACTGTGGGCTTTCCCTTAACACCTTGGTCTGGTTATGCCTTACAAGTTAGACCAAGACTAGGAACTATATACCTTACAAGTAAGAATAAAACAAAAATGTACCCATTATAATTAAACCTAAAACCAAACCCCTACGGGATCAAGATGATCTACCAGTAATTTAACTTCCTGCAAGTATGAAACTCGGTATTCTTTAGAGGTAGGTAAGATACAGAGGCTCTACAGTGTATCATTCACAATGCCAATTATACAATAAAGCATTACTACACATACAAAGTTTAAGAAAAATATGGCAAATGATTTGGAGAAAAAAAGCAGTCAACAGAAGCAGATCAACAGATGTCCCAGATGTAGAATTTAGTAGCTATTGTAAATATGTTTAAAATTTTTTAAGAGAAGCAGACAGAATTAATAAAATGATGAGAAACCACATTAGAAAAGTTCAGCTATTGAAAAGTCAAATGCATGTTATAGAATTTAAAAAATACAGTATTCGAAAAAAACTTATTGGATGGACTTAACTAAACTGTACACATCAGAAAAAAGGGTCATTGAACTTATAGAAAGGTCATTAGAAATTAAACAGAGAAAATTAAGATTGAAAGAAAAAAAACCAGAACCTTGGGGACATGTGGGACAATATCAAGCAATCTAACTTGTAATTAAAGTCACAAAAAGATAGAAAAAAAATGGGGCAGAAAAAATATTTGAAGATACAATGTCTGAACATTTTTCAAATTTACTGAGAAATACGAATTTCAGGAGTTCAGAAAGAAATTCAGAAAATTCCAAGTAGTGGAAATACAAACAAGAGCACATCAAAAGCAAAAATGCCAAAAAGCAAAAATAAAGAGAAAATGTTAAAAGCAACCAGCAGTAAAAGAAACATATTTCTTTTGTTCATAATGGGAGAGGGTACAGATAATAGTTGACTTTTCATCAGAAACAAAAGAGTGCAGAAGACAGTAAAATAACATCCTTAAAGTGCTGACAGAACGGGTAAAAAAAGAAAATCTATCAACATAGAATTCTGTATGCAGCAAAAAATAACTTTCAAGAAGAGGTGAAATTAATATATTATAAGATAAAGCTGGGAAAATTTTCACCAGGATAAAAGAAATGCACTAAAATAAAAGCTAAATAATTTTTCAAGCTGAAAAATTAATGATACCAGATAAATCATATTTATAAGAAGAAACAAATAGCACCAGAAATAGCCACATATACAAATTTAAATGACTAAGTATTTCTTTTCTTATTTTGGAAAAAATATGTATAATAATTTTGGGGGGATTTTGTAACATAGAGAAGTAAAATATATGACAATAATAGCACAAAGGAAAAAGGAGGAACAAATGAAATAACAACCCAATTATATGTGAAGTAGTGCAACCTGAATTCATGGTAGTCTGTGATAAGTTAAGTATAATTTAAACCATATCCCCTAAGACAGGATAGTTAAAAAATTATTTGAAGAAATAAAATGTGATCCTAAAGAAATACTCCATTCATCCAAAACAGGCAAGAAATGACCAAAAAAAAAAAAAAAAAAGCCCAAAGAGGACAAAGAGAAAACTATTCTTCATAACTGCGTTTAATGTAAGTAGACAAAACTCTCTTTTCAAAAACAGTAATTCTCAAACTCAGCAGAAATATCTGAAACCACTTCTAAGCTATCTATGATTTAAATATAGAAACACAAAAAAAGTTGGAAGTAAAAGAATGAAAAAGTATATACCATGAAAACATAAGAAAGCTGGTGTGTTTTTATTTATAGCAGACAAAAGTCCACTTCAGAACAAGAAATGTGAAATTAAGAGAAGCTTTTCATAATGGTAAACAGGGTCGATTCAGCAAGAATGCATAAAAATTCTAAATTTGTGTGATTCAGAACAGACATTCTAATTATATGAAGCAACCTGACAGAACTAGGGGGAGACATAAACAAATCCACAATTACATATGGAGGTCTTCACACTTTGCTCTTCATTACTCATGAAACAAGTAGGAAAAAATTAAATTAGAAGGTACAGTGAAGATTTAAAAAACAACATCACCAAAATAACCTAATTAATAGTTATGTAAGTCATAGATAAGATGTAACATTTTAAGGTCTTGGATGTGAGACTCACAAGGTGTCTGAGAAAGAAAGGGGACTCAGAAGTGCATGGAGCTGTGTCAGAAAGGTATAAAAGTGTGCATGAAATGCACTTTTAAATGTCAATTAGGTCAAAACAAATATTGCAAGGAAGTAAAAAGAAATACATTTTTAATAAAAGATACAGATTAACCAGTAAGGTACTTGACATCACTTGTCATCAAGATAAGGCAAATTACTGGGGCGCCTGGGTGGCTCAGTTGGTTAGGCGACTGCCTTCGGCTCAGGTCATGATCCTGGAGTCCCTGGATCGAATCCCGCATCGGGCTCCCTGCTCGGCGGGGAGTCTGCTTCTCCCTCTGACCCTCCCCCCCTCTCATGTGCTCTCTCTCAAATAAATAAATAAAATCTTTAAAAAAAAAAAAGATAAGGCAAATTAAAACCACAATGAGATACAGTTTCCCCAGTGACAATAATGGCAAAATTAAAAAGATTGATAAAAATGAATGTCAGCAATGTAAGGTAGTATTTCTCACACTTGTAGTGTAAGAATTACTTTACACTCTTAAAAATAAGTGAAAACCCAAGAGCTTTCCATAATGTGTATTTATCTATCACTATTTACCAGATTAGAAACTAAAACAGAAATTTAAAAACCTACTTATTAATGTGTTTCAAATTATAGAAATGAACCCAGTAAATGTTAAATAACACGTTTTTGAAAAATTACTATGTTTTCCAAAATAAAATCATATTTGGTGACAAACATGATGTAGTTTTATATTTTTGTAAATCTTTTAACAAATGGCTTAATAGAAGCTTCATTCTCATATTTGTTTCTTCATTCAATAGAAATGTAGTTGGAGGGGTACCTGGCTGGATCAGTCCGAAGAGCATGAGACTCTTGATCTCAGGGTCATAAGACGAGCCCCACATCAGGTGTAGACATTACTACTACTACTAAATAAATAAATAAATAAATAAATAAATAAATAAATAAATAGAAACTTTAAAAACTGCAAATTTATAAAAAAATAAACAGAAAGGAAAGAAATGTAATTGGAAAAGGAAAGAGTATTTTTAAATGTCTTTTGAGCTATTGGATATTCTTTTATACCATACCAAAACTTGAAAAGTAGTAATATCTTCAATGTTGGTTACAGTATGGAATATGAAACCATATAGTGTTGGCTGAATGATGGCCCCCTAAAAGATATATTTGTTTCCTAATCTCTGGAACCTGTAACTATTACTTTCTATGGCAAAATATGTGATTAAATTAAGGATCATGAGAGCCTTGGGTAATCTTGGATTAACTGGGTGGACCCTAAATGCAATCACTTGTATACTTAGAAGAGAGTGGCAGAGGGACGTTTGAGACAAAAGACGTGTTGATGTGACCATAAAGGTAGAGGTAGGAGAGATTCCTCCACTAGCCAAAGAACACCTGGTGGTACCAAAAGCTGGAAAAGTCAAGGAATGGATTTTCCCATAAAATCATCAGAGGGAGCTTGGCCCTGCCAACACCTTGGTTTTGGATTTCTGATTTCTAGAACTGTGAGAGAATAACTTTCTGTTGTTTTAAGCCACAAAGTTTTTGGTAATTCTTCATAGCAGCCCTAGGAAACTGAAATGCATATCATAAACTTTTATACATTCTGTTACATTAAAATCCATTGTTTATCTTGAACTTTGAATGGATCTTCCATTCAAGCATGATTTAGTAACATCATATATTATTTAGAAAATACTGGTTTGCTAAGTTATACAGATCTTCCAAATGTCAAACATTCCATTATGTAATACCAAAAGCCATATATGTTAATATCACCACCAATCTTACCAGATGCATCTTTAAATATTATGAAGCTGGTGCACACACATTTTTTAAAAATCGAATTTTTGCTTAAGAGCTCAACTTTTATCTCTGGTAACACATACAGTCAGTTGTTTTCCTTGAAGTGACAGACACATGTAGTTAATTTTTGATAACTGTTTAACACATATCCGATATGAATAATAATAGGATGTCAGTCATTTTTTAAGTAAAAATGGTATTCCATGAAAAAGAGGCCAGCTTCCCTCACAAACTATTTTTTGTCAAAATAGCCATTGTACATCCAAAATGTGTCACACAGAATATTAAAATCTGAAGTGTACTCAAGGGTCACTGTTCAGTAAAATTAGAAAATTTTACTGCTTCATCAAGGACATCATTATATGATGCTACCAAATTTATGCTTTTTTTTTTTTTTTTTTTTTTTTTTGTCTTACTGTAAATATACGGCAGTGGGAAGGAAACAATGACTTCCTGTAGGGTTTGGTGCCACTGCTCTATTATACTTAAATGAACAACAGATTTCTTTCCTGTACCACCCTCCCATAGCTTTTCTTCTAAAAGTGCAAATATCAATATGGTGGAAAAGATAGATCACATCCTAGTATTATTATGAAAGTATTTTTGACCTTTCAGACCCTATGAAAGGTCCTCAGGGAACCCCCGGGAGTACAAATACTCCACTCCAATAACTGCTGATAAACAGCAACTGGTTCCATTATAGGTGGGATTAAAAATGGTGTAATCACTTTGGGAAATGATGTGGTAGTTTCATAAGCTTTAAATATGTACTCACCCTATAACTGAGCATTGCCACTCTGCACCCAAGAGAAATCAGTACATATGTACACAAAAGACTTGTCCAAGAATATTCATAGTAGCCTCTTGTTCGTAACAACTAAACCCTGGAAATAACCTAAATGCCCATCAAAAGGAAAATTGGTTTAAAAATTATGATGTACCTACACAAGGCACTGCTTCTCAAAAATGACTAAAATGATTTACTGATACAAGCAACAAAATAGATGAATCTTGGAAACAGTATTTGGAGTGAGTAAGCCAGACTACATGTGTATATGTTGGGTATGGTTAAATTTATATAAATCTTAATGACAGGAAAAATTAACATGTGATTAAATCAAAATAGTGGTTCTTCTGGACAGTGAGATGGAGTGGAAAAGCACATGGGAAGTTTCTGTGATAATGAAAATATTTTTTCTCTTGAATGTTGTTCATTACACATCTAACTCACTAAATTGTATATTTAAGAAATGCATGTTGCACTGTATGAAAATTATACTTCAATGCAAGTGCTTAATTTTAAAAAGTATTCTGGATATAGTCTAAAATAAGTAGGCATACAAACACATACATAAACAAACTGTGTACTTTCAACAACATACATGGACAAGACAAAGTAAACTAGAAAGATAAGGAAAAAGATGGGCAAATGGATATAATAATTTTGTAATAAACCAAAGCAGGGATTTCAGTAACAGTATGAAAGTGGAGGAAGTAGGGTTCAAGGTAAGCTTTTAAGTAGGTAAAGATGTTCTTTGTTAGAAACATACAATCCACAAGTATAAAACTTTGATGAGAATTTAAGAATAACCTGCCATCTAAATATATAAAATAAGTGCTTAGCCATATAAGAAGCACTAGAAACATAGTCATAGAATTTTAAAATATAACCTGCCAGCTTTTGATGAAATATACAAAAAAAGGTAGAATTAGTATATGCCTATGTGTATACTAAAAACACAAGCCACAATATATAGAAAGTAGAAATCGTAGTAAACCTTTAAGCATTTAACCTAGGATTTAGATACTTAAAACATACACTTAGAAATAGAAACAGCCAGAAACACAAATTTAGTTGAAAAAAATTTTATGTAGTTTTTGATAGAGCAAGTAAACAGAACACTGGTCTGAGTAATATATTAACAGGATATATTTTATGTGTAACTGTATTTCAGATCCTAAATCCTCTATAAGTTCTGCTCCTTCTTTTCAAGAGCCAATGGAACATTTAAAATGATTGCTCATATATCAAGCCATAAAGAAAGCACCAATAAATCCCTAAAAGTAGAAATAAATCCAGCCACATTCACTGCAATTTACTACTATACAACTACAACCTAATAACAAAAGTTATATCTTAACTTGATATATTTTAAGATATATACCTTCAAAGCAATTTTCAAAATAAAGAACATGCTTCTGTTCCTGTATATTGCAGTTATTGCACAACACAAAATATGAATTTTGAAAAATAAACCTAAGAAACAAAAGGACTCAATTCAAAAGGAAAAGCAGGCATTCATCATTGGTTTTAAAATGATACCTCTTACTTTCTCTAAGTTAACTCTTTGCTTTGTCCAAAAGTTGATTCTACTAGTAATGCGAGTTTATTTTGTACAGATAAAAATAATGAGGGTAACTATTTAAACTGATCAGACTACCTGATTCTGATGAATCTTCTACCAATTTTGACTAAAATACTTTGAAGACATTGAAAATAATCAACACTCAAGTTTTAAAATTCTAAGACAGGAAGTCATTTTAGTGCCAAAACCTGAAAGTTTCATTTAAATCCAAATTCTAGTTCCAGGGGCTCCTGGGTGGCTCAGTTGGTTAAGCTTCTGCCTTTGGCTTGGGTCCTGGTCCCAGGGTCCTGGGATTAAGCCCCGCGGGCTCCCTGCTCAGCGGGAAGCCTGCTTCTCCCTCTCCCTCTGCCGCTCCCCTTGCTTGTGCTCTGTCTTTGTCAAATGAATAGATAAAATCTTTAAAAACAAAAACAAATTCTAGTTCCAAAAGTTTGATAGGCCTAGGATAGGGGATAAAATTATAATCACTTATGACTCACTGATTCTGATAGTCTAAGAGTAATGAAGAATGAAGTAATGAAGATCCTTTTGCCTTTATTACCTGGAGTCCTTAGCTTAAAAAAAAAAAATTGCACCCACAAACAGAACTCAGCTGTTGTCTTTCTAATGCATACACAATGATCTGGATCATCTACAAGCATTCAATGACGAAACACCAAAAATAAATAACTGTGCAAGGTGAGGGCATCTATGAAGTCATTTTGGTTGCTGGGAAATGCAATCTTATGAATACAGTGGTGGGTAGCCTGTAGAGAAATTTAGGAAGTTTTCCGTATATAAAAAGTATGGCAGAGAGCCAGACTGGGGAGCAAGATGAAGATCTCATCTCGTGTCTAACACAGAAGCATTGGAATAATTGGGAACACCTCACTTAGACAAGTCTTCTATTAGCAAATGGCAGACTGCTTGCTTTCCCTTTTGGGTGAGTCAGCTGTAAAAAAAAAAAGGCCAACATGGTGTTTGTGAAAACAAAATACCACAGTATGGAAGAAAAGCATTATCTGAAAACTCAAAGGAAGACCCCTCAGAATGATTTACTAAGGAGTGTTAGATAAAACTGGCATCCTCTTCTGGCTGCAGGTAGAGACACTCTAAGAAAGAGTAGCAGCAAGGGTTTTCAGACTATAGGTTGGGCTGAAATGGAAAGTGATAGGGGAAGGTTTTCAGGGAATGAATCTATGCAATAATAGAATTTGAACTGGTGGCTGAAGAAAATAAAATTCACCGTGTGGAAATAAAATCATTGACTTGGAGAACCATCTTCAAAAGAGCCACCAGAATGAAGAGGTAGGACAAAGAAATTTAAAATAAATATTCACTAAAAATAACAAAGTTCACTAACAGTAGATCTATGCAGTGGGTACTCTAAAGTACATTATATAGATGAAAACAATGAGACTCAAGTAATCTAAGTCACTACCTTATAAGGGATAGATCTGGGATTTTGAACCCAACTCCATAAATGAATGGATGGATGGATGAATGAGTGAATAAATAAGATAGAAAGATACTATGTAAAATGGATAATGATATTAAAAATCTAAGAAATATTCTTGTTCCTAAAGTGGAAAAGAGAACAAGAACACTTGTAAAAGAAACATTAATAAAAGTTACTATTAAAGAAAACCTACATGTGCTGGGGAAAACTCTAAATCACAAATTACAATTAATCCATTTATAAAGAAAATCTCTCCTAAGTAAACAGCAGAAAAAATTTTTGAATTAGATTATTTTGGCTTTGTTTTTGATCTTTTTATTTTGTAAAAAAATGTAAACCTTAAAGGTTGGAAAAATAATATAATTAATAACCATACACCCTCCAGCAATTATTTCACCACATTTTCTACAGGCTATTCTCTCTCTCTCTCTGTCTCTCTCAGTCTCTTTCTCTGTCTCTACAAAACGGGTCATTCATTCCCTTACAGAAGCAAGAGTGAAATAAATGATCAAATTCAGGAAATTCAGCAGTAATAATACTACTAATGAAGTCCTTATTCAATTTCACAAGTGATCTTTTATAGGACTTTTTCATCCATTTATGAACTAATCTAGGATCACATATGGCATTTAGGTATCATGGTTCTTTAGCCTTTAACTTGGAAAAGTTTCTCATTCTTTTTTGTATTTCATGACACTGAGATTTGAAGAGCATATAGTTCATGTGTTTTGTAGAATGTTCCTCAATTTGGGTTTTTCTGAGGGAGTACTATGTAAGCAATGCTGTATCCTCAGTGAATCACATGAAGAAGTGAATGTTACCAGTTTGTCTTATTATTCATGATGTTGACTTTGATCTTTTGGTTAAAGGAGGAGTCTGCCAGATTCCTTCACTTTAAAGTTACTATTGTCCCTTTGTAATTCATAAGTAAACTGGGCATAGATATTTGAGACAGTATAAATATCCTCATTTATTGGTTGTCATCCTACTAAAGAAACAGCTTGTCACCCCTATTTACTCTATCTATTTATTTTTGAATTTATCAGTTTTCATTTTTATTTAAATGGTTTTACTTCATTACTCTTATTAATTTTGTGGTTTTCATTGTCCCAGATTAGACCAGTGGGATGCCAGTCAGCTACCTCTTTGCTAGTTTGCCATTTATCTACTTGTACTTTATGAATTTTATCTATGCCCACATGCCAAAGTTGGTGGGATTTTTTTTAATGACAATTTTAATAGTTTTGAGGGAATCTCATTTATAATTTTTTTATGGTTTTGATTTTTGTATCCTAAGAAACCCTTGCCAACACCCAAGTTATAAAGATTTTCTCCTACATTTATCTCTAAAAGCTTTACAGTTTTTGTTTTTACTTTCAAGTCTGTAATACATTTGAGTATTTGTGTTTAGTGTGAGGTAAGGGTTTAGGTATATTGCTTTCCTAAGGGATATCCAGATTTTCTGGCCCTATTAATTAGACTGTTCTTTCTCCCACTGGATTGTTTTCATATCTTTGTCAAAAATATCAAATGGATATATAAGTACATATCCATTTCTTAGCTGTCTGTTAATTTAATACATTTATTGATCCCTGTACCAGTAAAATAATTACCAGATCATCATATGCTATAGTTAATCTTAAAGCTATGTAGTGTAAGTCTTCAAGCTTTGTTCATCTTTCTCAAGATTGCTTGGATAATGTGGGTCCTTAACATTTCCATATGAATTTTTAAATCAGGTTTTTTTTGGGATTCTGATAGGGAGTACCTGGAATGTATAGATGAATTTGAGGTAAAATTGATATCTTAAAAATATTTGGTCTTTTATGGGGCACCTGGGTGGCTCAGTCGTTAAATGTCTGTCTTCGGCTCAGGTCACGATCCCAGGGTCCTGGGATCGAGTCCCACGTCGAGTCCCACCTCCCTGCTCAGTGGGAGGCCTGCTTCTCCCTTTCCCTCTGTCCCTGCTTGTGTTCCCTCTCTTTCTGTCTCTCTCTCTCTCTGTCAAATAGATGAATAATATCTTTAAAAAAATATTTGGTCTTTTAAACCATTACCATGTTTATATTTCTCCATTTTTTTAGGTTTTCTCAATTCCTTTTAGTAGATGAAACCAGGCACTACATGAGTTTTGTTAAACTTGGTCTCCTACGGGTGGCATCTAAAATTTCCTTCATCCTTAGCTGAGCAAGGTGCTTTACACATACACATTTCGAGGTTCAGACTGGGATGTCAGTAGAGCTAATACACAGACTGGAGGGCTCCCCTTTCTGCGTACCTCCTTTTTAGGACTGTCTTCTGACATTGGAATAAGTGATTGCCCCAAACACTAACTTCCAGTGCTTCTTGGAAGAAACTATGAGTTTTCTTTTGGACTTGTTTTTTTTGTTTTTTTTTTTTAAGATTGTATTTATTTGGGGCGCCTGGGTGGCTCAGTTGGTTAAGCGACTGCCTTCGGCTCAGGTCATGATCCTGGAGTCCCTGGATCGAGTCCCGCATCGGGCTCCCTGCTTGGCAGGGAGTCTGCTTCTCCCCCTCTCATGCTCTCTCTCTCGCTCTCAAATAAATAAATACAATCTTTAAAAAAAAAAAAAGATTGTATTTATTTTTTGAGAGCGAGAGAGAGCTCATGAGTGGGGGAAAGGGCAGAGGGAGAGGGAGATGGAAAAGCAGATTCTGAGCACAGAGCCTGACGCAGGGCTCGATCACAGGATCCTGAGATTATGACCTCAGCTGAAGTTAGACACTTTAACTTCTGAGCCACGAGGCACCCCTCTTTTGGAGTTTTAACCGCCTGTGTGACACTGACAATGACTTACCCTCAGATTGAAAACTGTAACCTCCAGAAGCTCACCTTGTGCTCTTATTTTTTTCCAAACGTCAGTTTCCCTCTAGAATATCATAGTTTTTGTTCACTGCTCAGTGTCTTCATGTCATTGTTTGCATTTTGTCTAGAGTTCATGGTCAGTGTCTGCAAGAGCATTAGTTCTACATAACTTACTTGGTCCTGCCACTTGAAGTTCATTTTTGAATTATGACCCTATAAACACACAGGGGAAATGTAAGAGAGTATGTAATTACAGATAAAAGCAAAGACCAGTGTCCTCAGGCTTCTCTTCTACAAAACAGAAATGCCACAAAAGAATGGATTTTCCTCAGAATTTTCAGTGAATATCATATACACCTAAATATGCATATCCAGTCTTAATGTCTTTCCTGGATGGCAGCATTACTGAGTGTTCTTTGATATACATGGACTTTGAAATATATCTACCACTGACACATTTAGGAAAAAATCACTAGAATCTTGCTACCAAAGTGTGGGGCAAGTCTCAGCCGCATCAACAGCACTTGCAAGGTTGTTAAAATGCAGAATCTCAGGCCCTATACCAGACCTAGTGAATCAGAAATTCAATTTTAAAAATATCTCCAAATACTTCACACACACTTTAAATTTGATGAGCACTACTCTAGCCGTATGATATTTTAAATTTTAGGATATGAATGTCATTTTTAAAATATTACCATTTATTTACCCAGTTTAGAAGTCAACTCAAAATCATCTGAAATGCAAAAATTATGCATAAGGATACATTTATCATAAAAATTGAGAAAAATGAATCCAGCATTAGGAGAAAGGATGTACAGTCACTGAAATTTTACTTATGAAGATTGTGATGGTATGGTAAAATACTTGTTATGTTATATTGAACTATAAAAGCAGGAAACAGAAAGGTGTATACAATAAAATCTTAACCCCAGAACAAATAATAATCACAGAAAAAATATTGGGTGTAAATATTCTTCATATAGCTTTGTACTTCCCAAATATGCATGCATGTTGAAATAAAAAATACATTTTGAATAACTAAGGAAATGTTATCAATGGAAAGTTGCAGAGGATAAATAGTATGCGTATATTTCTTTAAGCCTTTTACTTCATGCAGATTATATCATTCTTCCTTAGGTGCTATTTTCTTCCTTTCTAGCCCAAGGACATAGTACACACATGACTCAGGTTGGGATGAAATAATCAGTGAGAGCTAGTGACTGAAGCATTCTCTGAATTTTCAGTTGCTTTGTGATAAAGAGTGAATTCCACAACCACTCTGTGTACCATTTCTCATGTTTGCATAATAATAAAGTTTGATATGTACAACAGAGCCACATTATAGAAACTAATGAGCCCAGGACCCATGAAACCCTTAGAGCCTAAAAATGGAAAAGAACTGTGTGAATAAATGCAGCAAACCTGTAGCCTAAGTCCCAGTGTTGTAGAAATTTCTTGCTTAAAATCATTTCTAAAACATCTCCAAAGTAAGGGTGAGTTTATACTGCCCCCCCACAAGGATCATTCCGTTGGCATACTCCTTATCCTTGGGAGTTTATAATCTTAAATACTAAGGATTATACTTACAAGGTTTGTGGCTTATGCCTAGTTTTCTAACACTATTTCCTTTTTTTAAAAAGATTTATTTATTTGAGAGAGAGAATGAGACAGCGAGCGCGAGAGCGCACCTGAGTGGGGGAGAGGCAGAGGAAGAGGGAGAGAGAGAGAGACTCAAACAGATTCCATGCTGAGAATGGAGCCGGATGCAGGGCTCCATCTCACAACCCTGAGACAATGACCTGAGCTGAAAACCAAGAGTCAGACGCTTAACCGACTGAGCCACCCACATGCTCCTAACCTTATATTCTATGTTAACATTTCGTTACTAATTATTATTAGGTTCACAAACACAATCTAAGCCTTTTTCCTGTCTTCTGCTCTCTTCTCCTTCGGAATCATGGACATCAATTACGGCCTACTCCACTGTCAATTACAATTACTGCTTGCTGCTATGCAAGTACAAAAGATCTAATTGTTACCAATTTGCAGTTCCAATTACCTGGCTATGTCCTTGCCTTAAGGTACCTCATCTTAGTGCCAACTACGCAGTTGGCAGGAAAAGGGGATTTTACAGGATTTTTCTTAATATAAATATGAAAGGGTGAATCATTGCTACTGTTGTGATATTCCCAAATGTACAGCAGTTCAAGTCATTAAATGTCTTCATAATCAAAACCATACAGCTTTTTATCCTGAGAAGCTCTCTGGTCTGTTTTATGGATATTAGCTATATAGCTGCCAAGTCCGTTTCTAGGGAAGCCATATTGCTTAGTGTTTAAGAGAACCAACTTTGCAATCAGGCAAACCCGGGTAAACATATACTGCCTTTGTGGCGTGAGAAGAATTAGTTAAACCATCTGTGCCTCAGTTTCTTCATTCTTTCTGTTCTACTGAAATGCCATGTTTCTTCATGCCCCAGGGACTTTGAATCGGTTGTTCTCTGCGGAATGGATCCCTCTCATTATGCAGATCTCAGTTCAAGAACGTGTTCCGTGCTCAGAGAGATCTTCCCCAAGAACTCCCTCAAATGTAGCTTCTCTTCTCACCCACTCTACCCCCTTCATGTCTATTCCATTTTCCCTTTTTTATTTTCTTCAGACATATCTGAACATCTTTTGTTAAGAGTGATGAGACACATTGCTATCTCAAAGTATGTTATCAATTTATTTATGTTTATTTTCTGTTCTGTTCCCACCACTCACTTCTCATGTTACTATCAGGAAAGTGGGGAACTTATATATTTTCACTTTGATATCCTCTGCTCATTCCATTGAATATTATAAAGGAAAAAACAGTTGCTCAATAAATACTTTGAAGAAATATAAAACAAGCGACAATTTTATCAACTTCATAATGCTGTATTTTATTAGTTTTTTTAACTTCTTAATAAAAACCTAGGACATGTTAAGTACTTGCAAAAATGCCAACATTACACACACACCAACCAAACTCTTATGAGAATATATATATTTTTTTCTGATTGGTAGAATCTATACATGAAGTTTCTAGATATTAAACAATAGAGGACCAGT
Organism: Leptonychotes weddellii; assembly: GCF_054177405.1. NCBI lineage: Eukaryota > Metazoa > Chordata > Mammalia > Carnivora > Phocidae > Leptonychotes > Leptonychotes weddellii. The sequence goes on from NC_138369.1 coordinate 37,579,351, forward strand.
TTACTGTTACAGTTCCTCAGATATAACTCTTTTCCTGACAATTCTTGGCTAAACAATTTAGATTCTTAAAAGTGCTTGTAGGCTTTTAACCACTTAATACAAAGTTAAGATTAAGAGAAACACAGTATTATCTTTATTGGTTATAGACTGGCTTGTCTATCCCAAGAAGATGTAAGGAAGCTTGGAGATATCCTCCCTGCTTGTGTGTGTGTGTGTGTGTGTGTGTGTGTGTGTGTGTAAGCCACAGAGACACTCTTCAATGTTTAGCCTAATATTTAAATTAATCTTGTTCTTATTGGTTTAGAAACGAGAGGTATTAAGCCTACCCACTGCACACTTTCTCCAATCCTATCTAGTTCTCAAAAATATCCCCAGAGCAATCGCAGTTTATAAATCACTGATTTAATCTAATCTTTCCATTTTGCAAAATAAGAACCTAAGTCCCTGAAAAGGTTATCACTTGTCAAGGTCATACATGATTAGTAAATAGATCAGGATTCTTCCCAGAATCCCCAATTCCCACACTAGGGCTCTTCCTATTATAACTAGATATGACCCTTATATTTGTGTGTATATATGATTTATTTATTCACCATTCAACAATTATTTATCGAATGATCACCATGTGCCTGACCCTCCACTTGGCTTAGGGTAGAGTGGTGAACTGGTAGCCATAATTCTTTTTTCTTGAAGTGCTTTCAATCTTTTGGGGAGTGAGTCATTAAAAATATATATATTCGCACATAAAATAATTTAATTAAATTCATGAGAAGGAAAGTAGCAGAAGATTCAAGGTCAATGGCAGCCTGAAGTTAATTTCTGAATTCAGCTCCCTCACACAATCATTAAACAACAAAAAATAACCACGACCTCTTTTTGGGACCTCTAGGCAATCCCAGTGCATGTTATATGTAGAATTCTCTTGTTTAGAGTGCCAGAGGTGCACTGGGTAGTTTAAACCCCCCCAAAAAACTTGTTTTTGTTTTTGGTTTGGTTTTGTTGAGCAAAAGCCTATGCAGGTTGTTGCCAAAGGTGCTTGTAGCTACCAAGGGAAAAGAATCCCACAGTTCCAGTGATGCAAAGAGGCTGTGGGAAAATCAGTTAGGGTTTCTAAGTCCTTCAGTATTTCCATGCTTTTCCTGGGCTCCTGCCCACTCAATTCTGGGGGCTCTGTGAAGAGTCTAGGGCCCATCGTTCTAGAGACAGAGCACAGTCATTTCTTCTCTACTGCTCCAATGACCCACTGGGGGAGGAAGGAAATTTGGGACATGATGCTACCACAACATCTGCTTGGGTTTCCTCTGCAGACTCAAAATCTATTGGAGTTTTTTTTCATCTCTTATGTCGCCACTCCCCAAAGAAGAAGGCTAAGAGAAGTTGGGGTGCACCCTTCTTTGGGGACCCGCCACTAGACAACCTTCACTTCATATCTCATTCTCTCATTCTAACTCCTGGAATATATATAATGTAATGGGTGGCGGGGAGAGGATGTGGAGGAAATGAGAGGTTCCTACTGACAGTTTATTTTCAAACTTTTTTCTTATGCTTTCTCTTCCCTCTGAGTCTAGACTAAATCTTTGGGCTATTTGTAGAATCCGCTTGATCATCCATTCTCTGGGTCATCCCTTCTCTCAGGCAACAAATGTGAAACATATCAACTACCTTGATAGTGAAGAACAAGTGGGTGAAAAATTCTTAGGGTTGTATACAGAACATTTTCCCCAACATGTAGTATTTGATAAAAAATAGAGAAAAAAAAAGTGTGATTCTGCCTTAAGTTGGTCTCACTAGTAGACATGCTAGAAACAAAAAACAAAAACATATTTTGATAGGAAAGGTTTGTTATGCAATCTAGCTAATAATTCTTAAAATAACATCTAGTAATTAAAAGATTATGGTGATAGCGGAGAGACGTAAAATAGAAAGGAGAGAGAGAAAAACAGACCAGATTAATCCAATAGGGAGCCAAGAAAAATGTGCTGAACATATGGGAATTTGGGATAGCACAAATCTGACATTAAAAAAAAAAACTGTGAAAGAATAAATGATCCTGGGACAATTGGCTATTCATATGGAAAAAGGAAAAAAATGGTATCCCTCTGTTACATAATACGCAGATATAAATTCTGGACAGATTAGAGCCCTAAAAGCCAAAAAGTAAAGTTGTAAAGCTTTCCTAAGAGAATATAAAAAACATATCTACAACAGATAAAAGAAGAGAAAACATGAAGGTGAGAAATTTGATTACATTAAAATTAAAGCTACCGTAAACAAAGTAAGAAGATAAACTACATACTAGATGAGGTATTTATAAATAACCAAGAAATAACTTATATCAAGAATAGTGAACAAAACAATAAAAAAAACTAATGACCCCACAGAAAAATAAGCAAAGGCTATTTCATGAAAAAGTAAAGCCAAATCACCCACCCACATATAAAAAGATACATATCCTCAATAATGTTCATGGAGGCCAAATTAAAATTATAATGAGATACCATTTCATGCCCAGATTGGCAAAAATTCAAATTTCTGTATGTGCCAGTTGTTAGTATGCAGGAAAGAGGGAACCTCTCAAGCTTTGTCAGTGAGAGTGTCAACGGATATGGCTAATTTATAAAATAATTTGATTATGGGCGCCTGGGTGGCTCAGTTGGTTAAGCGACTGCCTTCGGCTCAGGTCATGATCCTGGAGTCCCGGGATCGAGTCCCGCATCGGGCTCCCGGCTCAGCAGGGAGCCTGCTTCTCCCTCTGACCCTCTCCCCTCTCGTGCTGTTTCTCTCTCTCTCTCTCTCTCAAATAAATAAATAAAATCTTTAAAAAAAAATAAAATAAAATAATTTGATTATACCTAGTAAATGTGAAAATACATTTCTGCTACAACTGAAATGATGTATGCTTAGATCTTTAACCTAAAGCAACTCTTGCTTAAGAGCTTAAGGCAACAAGTACAAGAAAGTTCATTTAGCCTCCTTTTTAATAGCAGAGTAATTTACACAGCCTGAAAATCTTTCAACAAAAGATGAGTAAATAAAATACCATTTAGTCATACTATTGAAAAACATACATAAATTAAAATGAATGAGCAAGAATAACATGAATTAGAAGGGATAGATCTCAAAAGCATAATGAAAGTTGCAAAATAGTTGTGTTCAGTGTGATGCCAGTTTTGTATATTCAAAAAATATACAAAACAATAGCATGCATTGATTATGAATATGTACATTTGTAGTAAAGTACCAAAATTTATATGAGAGTGCTATACACCAAGCATCTGATTCTAAGATTTCTGCCTTTCCTCATTCTCCATGAACAGGTCTGTTCTGTGAAGGTCTACCAGGAGAGGAAGAGTGGGGAAGGATGGTGATGGGGGAGGGTAGGAAGAGATGGGGGAAAAGCTCTGGGCCTAAAATGTTAGTGAACCTACAATGTTTCATTTCTCCAAGCACAAAGCAATTCATATGCAAAAATAGAAAAAATATACATGTCAAACCTGGACAATGGATAAATTGACTTATATTTTCATTTTAACAAAAGATTAATAGCAGTTACTGTATACCAGGTACTGATTTGGGCACTTAGCATATTAACTCAATGAATGACCATTATTTTTTTTTCTTATGTTTAAAATTTTCCCTATTTAAAAATTTTTGTTGTCTTTTTCAAATCTTGAAGGATATAACTAGCACGATTTCCAAAGATGGGAAGGAATTTGAGGATGGGAAGAAGAGACTAGTATTTTTGTTTTCTATGTCTCTATATGTTTTGAATTGTTACAAGTAGTTTACATTTCTTGGGAGTTAAAAAATAGCAAAAAATATATATGTATATAATTACATTTATGATAAGTATTATCGAGTGAGCATTAAAACAGTGATAAGAAAAACATTCTTACAAAGAAAACCAGAAAGAAGGAGGACATGACCAGACCCTGTTGTCTGAAAGACAGAATGGAATTGTGAGACTAGTAAAAAAAAAAAAAAAAAGATAGATGATCCCATAACATCATAAGTGGATGTGAAATATGGATAGCTCCACGTTTCATAAAAAGTTTACTCGTCATTTGAATTATATTCATGATCAAAAAGAAAGAAGAATCTTCAAACAGAATGTCTGTTTGACAAGAAATGGAGTTTAGAAATTTCTAGAGGGTAAGTAGGGTAGAAGTAAGTTAATGGAGCAGTCTTTTATGTTTTGCCAAACAACTTGAAATGGGTCCAGTGGGACAGTGGCATGGGATCCCAGTCACACTGGAAACCTAGATTATCTTGCCCACTGGAATTCCTCCAAAATGACGTGTTCATCAAGGAAAAGAGTTGACAAAATCTATTCCCAGCCCTGCCGTGATGATACTTGGACCGCCACTGAGCCAACGTGAAGTGAAAACTCTGAGAAGGAAATCTGTTAGCATCAATTAAGTGATAAAACAGTCAAACTGACTGATAATGTGTGTGAGCATGTCTAACACATTCCTTCTTAATGAGGTGACCTTCGTTAATGCATTAATTACTCCTTTTAGGGCTTGTGTTGTAATGATAACAATATCCCCCAGAGAAATGCTTCTTCTTAGTCCATGTAGGGTGTTTCTGCAATAAAAGCAAAAATAATCAAAGCCATCTTCTCAGTCTACCAAGAGACACACTTTTAAAGTGATTTTAATTCAAGTGATATTTTCCAAGGTTTCTTCACAAATGCGGGTTAGTCATTGAAGATGAATTTTAGGCTTACTTGTCAGCAGCTGTTTGTACCCTGTTGTTAGTCTGCCAGGTATCCATTCTCCTTTCCTCCATGCAGACAAAGCCTACTTTTATTGAGCTATTTATTTCTTATGCACTTAGCTCATGTGCTTCAGGGTGACTGGTACCTGCTGTAGTTCTGCCCTCACTCACCACCTCCTCAGCTCCATGTGCAGTCCTGTTTGGTCTGAGAGCATGCTAATCATTTATCTTACACACCTGGCCCCACAGTCATTCTTTCATATGCTCCAGCAGGGAGCCTGTAAATGGCATTTCTTAGACTGTCATGTTGGGTGAGTTTTGCCAGTGAGAGCCACTAGGTAGGAAACAAGAAGTGCTCTGGTTCTGGCAAAGGAATCAGTGGCAAAGGAACCTCCAGGCGACTATGTATTCTAGCAGGGTGAGTGGGACAGAGATCTCCTGGGTCATCTTTATCCAGTGACAGAGTGGCAGTTTTTTCAAGAGTAGTACTGAGTTACACTGACCTTCCCCTTTTGGTTCTCCAAGTATGCGGGCAAAAGTGGCTTCTTGCGGTTACTGGCCCCCGGGTCACTTCCCTGACCCCTCTACTCATTCTGTCCTTGTAACAGTTTCATTGCCAAATGACCTGTATTTCTTTTTCCATCCAGGGTACTGATTGATTCTTTTTTTTTTTTAAATATTTTATTTATTTATTTGACAGAGAGAGAGCACAAGTAGGCAGAGTGGTAGACAGAGGGAGAAGGAGAAGCAGGCTCCCCGCCTAGCAGGGAGCCCGATGTGGGGCTCGATCCCAGGACCCTGGGATCATGACCTGAGCCAAAGACAGACGCTTAATGACTGAGCCACCCAGGTGCCCCTACTGATTGATTCTAAGAGTAATTCCACCCCCCTGCCAGTGATAGGCTCAAGCATGGCCTCTTGTATAATTTATACCAATGAGAATACAGGACACATTTGCTGATGAAACCTGGAATAACTTTTATTCTATTTTTTGGAACAGTTTCTTTCCTGTAGCTTCTCTCTCTGGTTCTTTCTCTAAATATTGTCATGTGTTCCATTTCTATAGTCATTTCATCACCCTCCTGACGATTGAGTCTACACAGATGAAAGCAGTGTCCAAGGAACTCTAAAGGACACCTGAGCAAGTGAGTTTTGTCATTCCTGATATGGACTCTACTTCTGGATTCCCATTGATGGGGAGCCATAAATGTTCTTATTTTAAGTCATCATGAGATGGGATTTCTGTTACTTTCTGCTGGCTGACACAGCTGTAACCTAGTACATGGATGCCTGTGAAAACAGGATCTAGATGGGTCAGCACGTTGGCATGTTAAATTGCTCTACAGTTGGTTAACTCAGTTGGTTAAATGTCTGTCTTCGGCTCAGGTCGTGATCCCAGGGTCCTGGGATCAAGCCTGCATTGGGCTCCCTGCTGAGCAGGGAGCCTGCTTCTCCCTCTCCCTCTCCCACTCCCCATGCTTCTGCTCTGTCTCTCTCTCTGTCAAATAAATAAAATCTTTAAAAAAAATTGTTCTACAGGTCTCACAGCAATTACACAAGAATTGCTGTGTGCTCCATCTCTGGGGATTTAGAGCCTGTAGTGGAGTTGAGGGCTTCTTTTGGAATTCACTTGAATTCTAAAGGTCTTTCTTATAGAATATACCTTGAGAAAACCGAACTGACTACATTTGAAGGTTTGGGATAGCCAATACCAGGTAGCCCATCTGTTAGGTAAAGAAGACTGCTCTAGAATTTCAGACTCAGTGGCTCAGGAAAAGTTTCAGATATGTATTAGAATACCTAAGAAAGTTAGGGACAAACTTTTTTTTTTTCCTTATTCTATTCTGGGGGACTTTTGAGAATTTAAAACCCAAGTTTTTCTTCTTCTCACCCTGAAATACGTATTATATTAACGGCTAGACTTTCTTCCCAGACACCCTTCAAAGTCTAAGGTCACACTTCTAGTCTATATCATCTCCTTGATCCTATCAGTCTCTAATACTCTTGATTTCACTTTCTAAATGCCCTTCCATTCAGTCACTTCATCCTAGCCATTGGCTTTGTGCTAGCATACTTCATCTCACCCTTCCTAAATAATCTTTGGCTTGATAAGTATCTTTCTACCAACATAAGTCATATCTTAATGTTCGTTCTATCCCCCCACTGACTTTACTCAAAGTCAAGTCCAAATCACTTGGAATCAGACTCCAACTTGCCTTTCCACTCTTATCTCTCCCTATTCCTGACCTCTCCTCCAGTTTTAATCCTTACACCCTATATTTAACTGTGGGAATGCTCATTTATCCTGAATGAACACATTCACATTCATACCTCTGTGCTGTATCTCATGCTGTTCTGTTTCTCTGGAAAGCTCACTTTACTGCATCTAATGAATGTTGTCCATGTATACATTCAGAATCAATTTATTGAAAACTTTGTATGTGCTGAACACAGTTCAAGGCACTGGGCATTTAAAATGGTACCTGCGTGGGACACCTCGGTGGCTCAGTTGGTTAAGCATCTGACTCTTGATTTTGACTCCAGTCATAATCTCGGGGTTGTGAGATTGAGCCTGATCTGGGGCTCTGCACTGGGCATGGAGCCTGCTTAAGTTTCTCTCTCTCCCTCTCCTTTTGCCCCTCCCCTCTCTCTCTCTTTCTCCCTTCCTAAAAAAATAAAATAAAATGGTACCTGATCATGTATAAGTCCATGGAGAATGAACAAGTGTATACAATTAAATAAAATATGGTCCTAAGTACTATAATAGAGGTGTGTTTGAATCTCTGTGGAAGTAGGCGTCAGATATCAATTTGTCTTTCAAAATTAAATCTAAATACTACCACATCCCTTGAAGTATGCAGTCCAAACCTAGACACGTTTCTCACATTTTTGTATTCCCAGAGCATTTGACCCGCTGTGCTCCAGCTTTTAGGGGTCAATAGCACACTCTAAGCATCAGTTTCTTTTTCTGAAACTGAAGGTTAGAATGGTATAACCCTGGTAGAAGTGTTATAAGGATGAAATAAAACTATCTATCAAAAATGCTTTAAATAGTAGTCAGCATATTACTAAGTACATGTTCAGTACACCTTAGAGAGTATTATCTATCAGTCTACATTATAAACTTCTCAAGGGTAGAGAGTGTATCATATGCATTTTGTATTCCCCATTTTTGTCCTGGAGCCCACAGGGAGTAATGTAAAGAAGAAGAATGAATGAATGAATGAATGAATGAATGAATGAATGCCTCACTCTACAGAGCAAGCCTTTTAGAACTGGTTTACACTGTTCTGTGTCTGAACTATTGACATTTTATTTTAGTACGAGAGTTCTTTTCCCATTAATCAACTCTTACAGTGGAAAGTGACTCTGACTTCAGGGGCCGCTAGCAGGGGAGAGTGTTAACAGACCTTTCAGCAGCTGCAGTTTCCTTGTTGCTCATTGATGGATCAAGAGCTAATTCCCAAACTATTTTCAAGCCAACCTGGTAAGTACATAATATTTACTCAAGCGACACTAAGCCATTTGGCGTGATTTCAGCAGGAAAAAAAAAGGGGCACTTTGAGAAAGAACTTGTGGTATAAATAGGGCTTGCTCATAATTGTATGGGTAATGCTTCTGTTCATCTCCTGATAGAGAAACTAGGAAGTAGTTCTTTAGAACTAAATTTGTTTAATATTTTGCCTATGCTTTCTGCTGCTCTCAATGCAGATCTGAATGACAGTATAATCAGACAGAACTAAAGTATAATCCCAGCCAAGAAGGGGCGAGGTGATTACGCTGTACAGATAAGGCAAATGAATTTTAGTTCATCCAAGAAAAAGTTGGGCTATAAGACAATGACCACTTTTTTTGTCAAGCCAGTGGAAGGTTTATCAGTGACAAATGCTTGCTTGGGTTTATTTTTTGAATCCATTTTCCTGTATTCTTAAAGGGGAAATGCTGAGAAATGGAATTCTTATATTCCGCTCATAATGGCTTTCAAAGAGGTTTCCATCTTTTTTTTTTTTTTAAGATTTTATTTATTTATTTGACAGAGAGAGACACAGCGAGAGAGGGAACACAAGCAGGGGGAGTGGGAGAGGGAGAAGCAGGCTTCCCGCCAAGCAGGGAGCCCGATGTGGGACTCAATCCCAGGACCCTGGGATCATGACCGGAGCTAAAGGCAGACACTTAATGACTGAGCCACCCAGGCACCCTGAGGTTTCCATCTTTTAAGATCCATCCCTCTGGTGGGTAGAACACTTTCACCTCCCTTAGGCACCTGAGTAAGACAGCAGTTCCTTTTTTAAATGTTATGAAAGCAGAGAAGTAGTTTCAAATTATAGCTTGCTTCATTGCAAAAGGCCCCCTAGAGAATTTGTTTTGAAATGCGGTAATTTGTCATTTATGTGTCACATCATATTTCTTCCACTGGGGCAGGTGACCAATCAAAGGGTGCCTGTCCAGAACGGCCATGCATTAAAACTCAAAGAGTAAGAGTAGGGGGTCTGAAAGTGGGAAATGACATGATCTGACCCCAACTCAAAGAAAAGGAGATGGAGAACAAAGAGCTGGGAGCAGGCCGAGCAAGGGATGGTGGGGAGGATTATGTCATGTGTTTACTCCAGTCACATAGTATCATAAGTGTTTATGACCAGTATAAATGGTGGTTAATTGCTTATGGCTCTCAAACCAGAACCAGCCTTATAGTAATAACTATATTATTTAAAAGCTGCCTGATCATGAACCAAATTCTTACTTTTAAATTTTATTTTTGGTTGTCGTTCTATTTATACACATCTCGGAATATATCTAAAAGATTAGGACACTTAAAAAGCTTAGCTGTAGGGCGCCTGGGTAGCTCAGTTGGTTAAGCGACTGCCTTCGGCTCAGGTCATGATCCCAGGGTCCTGGGATCAAGTCCCACATCGGGCTCCCTGCTCTGCGGGGAGCCTGCTTCTCCCTCTCCCCCTCCCCCTGCTGGTGTTCCCTCTCTCGCTGTGTCTCTCTGTCAAATAAATAAATAAAATCTTTAAAAAAAATAAAAATAAAAAAGCTTAGCTGTAATGTTATTAACAAACCTAAGTGAAATGACAGTATTTCATCAATACCTTCAAATAGACAGTCAGTGTTCAAATGTTCCCAAATGTCTAATAATTTTCTATAAATGCATTTGAATTAGAATCCAAATTATGATTGGTCGATCTATCTCTGCTGTATCTTTTAATCTATAAATTACTTCAACTCATTGCTTCCTTGCCAAAGGTCCTCACTGTTGCTCCTTATAGAAGCACAGGCCCAGCCCATAGTAAGGATTAACAAATATTTGTAGAACAAAGATATCCTCTACTGCCCTCGTTTGAGTTTGGAATGTAATTCTTTCCAGAATGATTGCCTTTTTGTCTTTCACTTTCCTGTATCCTCTCATTCACCTCTTTTACTCTGTTCTATATGCCAAAGAGGCCAAAGCGGCAAAGGAGGCCCCTCCATGCATGCTCACCAACCTGATAGACCGTCAGTCTCTACTCCATGCTCCTCTCAAGCCTCTCACTCTCCTAATTCACTGAATAAACCACTTTGTGTTTTCCTCTACAACTGAGGACACTGTGAACAACTTGAAGGAAGTAACCTTTCTAATCTCCCTGTGTCCAGCCTAAAACACTTTCCATCACAGAGTACACATACAATGAACGTTTATTATTGTTGATTAAAATCATAACTAATCCTTGTCCAATCCTTGTGGACAGATGTGAAGATTAAGGAGAAATAGCCATAGAAAAGTTAGCATTTTTTCTCATGTGTGGATTTTAGTTTTCACCAAATCGGCATTGCCTGTTTGAACGACCATGTGCTTTCAGTTAAGAATGGCTGTGAGTCCTTTTGAGTCTGTGTGCATGCAGCCATTTTCTAGCACTTTTTAATTAACTCCAATTTTACCTTTTGCAAAAAGGATGGTATTATGGAAAGTAGAGCAAAATATGTTCCCAGAGTGAGAATCAGCACCAGTGCCTCAGAGGACAGAGCAGAGGTACCCCTGCAGTTCTAAATTGGAGTTTGCTATAGGACTGTGCGGGAGTAAAAATAAACTGGCAATCTGAGAAGAAAGACTACAATTCCATTTGTCATCAATAGTGAAGAGCCCTGGGGCACCTGGGTGGCTCAGCCAGGTAAGCGTCTGCCTTCGGCTCAGGTCATGATCTCGGGGTCCTGGGATCGAACCCTGCATTGGGCTCCCTGCTCAGCGGGGAGTCTGCTTCTCCCTCTCTCTCTTCCTCTCCCCTGATCATGCTCTCTCTCTCTCTTTCTCTGTCTCTCTCTCTCCCTCTCAATAAATAAAAAATATTAAAAAAAATAGTGAAGAGCCCTGCCAAAGCATGGCTAAGGAGTCAAGTTACTGTTTTTAAATATATCTCCCTCTCGCCAGTTACTGCTCTTAGTGAGAGTCTAGGGCCAGAGACACAGTGGTAACAGGCCAATCTTGTGTGGACCTCCCTTACTCCAGCCACAAGCTGCCATCCCAATTAAAGTCAGATCTATTTTAAAATTCCAAATAGTACTTTTATTTTAACTTTCTAACTGGAGCATCTTAGATAGGCACTTATAGTCCAATTAATACTTAGATTTCTCAAAAACTAAAGCTTCAAGGCATAACTTTTATTTATTTATTTTTAAAGATTTTATTTATTTATTTGACAGAGAGAGACCAGCAAGAGAGGGAACACAAGCAGGGGGAGGGAGAGAGGGAGAAGCAGGCTCCCCGCAGAGCAGGGAGCCCGAGGCGGGGCTCGATCCCAGGGCCCTGGGATCATGACCTGAGCCGAAGGCAGATGCTTAATGACTGAGCCACCCAGGCGCCCCAAGGCATAACTTTTATTTATTGTAAGTTGGCCTGAAGGGTAAATATAGAAAAGAAGTGGATAACCCTTCTAGATGACAAAAATGGGATGATGGTACAGATTCTAGCAAGTGCAGAGCTGAAAAAAAGAGGAAAAAATGGGTGCTTTTTAGCTGCTCAGAGATGGCTGACATAAAACGAATTGGGATTCAGCCTAGGAAAGTAAATACTAATGCACTTGAACAAGGATTGGGAAAAAATAAGTATTTAGTAGTAAAAGGGTAACTGAAAAAGGGATGAACTGAGACCCTTTTAGATCCTAATAGAGTTATGAACCATCTGTTGATCTTTCTTCTCTTTTTCCTTCCAAATATCTACTTTCTTTCTTGTTCCTGATTTTCAGAATTAAACTTTAGCCTATGTGTGGAAATATTCATAGTCATATTGAATATATGAGTATTAACTCATTACCTACCAATTCCTCAAATGCCATTTATAAGTATAATCCCTCAAAAAATGGGAAATGAATAGAATTGGATTCTTGTTGATCCAATCTAGTTGTGGAATAGATAGTTTGGTTAATAAATTTACTTCATTTTTACTGTATTGGGATGAATATTTTTTCCTGAATTAGAATGCAATGATAATTTTTTTTAAAACTCTGGAAAATAAATCATGTATCACTGGCCATTTAAAAATCATTTTAAATCAATTCTATAGTATTTAGAGCAATGTTTGTAGCAGATAATATCAGGACATCTCCCATCTCTTTGCCTATCCTAGAGGTCAATGCCAAGATCAAGACCAAATTCCATTCTCTTTGCTTGAGCTCACTTGGTCCCCTGAGGACAGGACAAAATTGCCAGAAGACTAATTTCCCCAGGAGCGACCATCAACCAGTGATAGATGGGAAGTTGTGGATAAGTTCCACAGCTTCCTTGCCCATCAGTGGAACAATTCTGTGCTATGTTCTGCACCATCTATCAGAGTATTCCCAGTGTGATTGACCTGGAATTATAAGCTTAATGGCCCTAACTGCCTTTCCCCACCCCCTTCCATGGCTTTCCTCCCCACTCCCTTCCTGAACACTCTGGAATCACTTCTAAATAAACCACCAGTATCCAAATCCTCATCTAAAGGTCTGATTTGGTCAGAATTCAAACTTGGATAATGGTTCTCCACTATTTTTGAAGTCCCATCAGAAATGGTAATTGACTAAGGTTAAAATAGTGCTTTTCTGGCTTCATTTATTCACATAAAAGCATCAGAGTTTTGCCATACCAGCATTAGTATTTGCGCTATGATTTACTCAATAGCCATTCTAAGTCAGTTTAAAATTGATTCACTTTTTAATTTAGTCTTTACTGTCGTAAAATTATGCATGAAATCACACTGTAATATGATAGCAATACATAATTTTTAAATGTTTGCTCATGTATCATCTAAAATGATATCAAGCTTTCCAAAACCCTGGCCTACAGTACAGATAAGAAGCATGCATGTTTTCTTTATTACTGGCTCATGACACCACAGTTGAAAATTCTTAAGGTAGAAAAGGTAAAATTTTTGACTAGATGCTTCTCTTGGAGTGTTTGAGAATTCTGCATTTCTTGTTGGATGATTTCATCTAGATTGAAAGTATCTGTTTTGAGTTATGAACTCCTACTCCCCAGGAACCCTATCTAGCATTCTTTCATATTAGCATTCAGTCAATAGCATCAAAAGGGAAAGATAAATGGGGGTGATAAAAGCAGTAATTGGCACTCATTTTATGTCTGTGGAATTTCCTTAAGAATATAGAAGATACAGGCACACCTGGGTGCCTCGGTCGGTTAAGCATCTGCCTTTGGCTCAGGTCATGATCCCAGAGCCCCAGATCGAGCCCTGCATTGGCTCTCTGCTCATCGGGGAGTTTGCTTCTCCCTCTGCCCCCTCACCCTGATCTTATTCCCTCTGTCTCTCTCTCTCTCACAAATAAAATCTTTTTTAAAAAAGAATATATAAGATACCGAAAGACAGAGAATGCAGGTATTTGGTGTTTATAGTCAAAGGACAAAAATTTTCTTCTGCTGTCATGTAACAAAGGTCTTTATTTTTTGGAAGAGGGTTTTACATTTAAAAAGATATTGATCTTCATAACACAGGTCAGGACCCAAAGCTCATAAAGCCACTTTTCAAAAGAGAATTAGTATCTCATTTTTTTAAAGAAGCACTCCAAATTTCTTTTAAGTGGCAAAATTTGTTTCTCAGTGATTTAATTGTCATTACTAATTTGTGAACACATGTTGCTTGCAACCAAGAAATCAAATCTATTTAATTCATGAAAGATATTATGGCTCTATTCCTGGACGGGTGTGAATGTGTGTCTATGTATATGTGTGTGCATGTGTGTGTAAGAGAGAGAGACAGAGACAGGCAGACAGACAGACACAGAGACACAGAGATGGGGGAGGGGAGGGAGAGATGGAAATATCTAATAGAATTATCAGACAGTACTCACTGAAGTCACTGTGTGAGAGAGATTGAGAGACAGAGACAGAGGGAGAAAGAGAAAGATGGGGGGAGGAAAAGGAGGGAGAGAGAGAAAGATCTGAGAGAATCTTCAGACATAATCCATTGAAGTCATTGTGTGTGCTGATCTACAGAGATATGTGCAGACAGGATATGAAATTGTATAGATTATGAACATCTCTGGTTGATTAAATGGAATTGAAATACATTTTCTCTCTCATATTGGAAGAGGCTTAACATTAAAAAACTAATCTTTTCTGAGATAAAGTTCATTAACACAATGATTATTCATTTGGCTTTTATAATGATATTGCTGCTTAATCACCAGAACATTGCTTCCTGTGCTCCATGGGAACCAGCAGGAAGCACTTGAAGAGCAAGTCTTGCTGCTAAAATGTGAAGGGAGAAGGGAATGGTATTCTCCCTGCTCTTTATTTCGAAAGTACAGCACATTCCTGCTCAGAAGTCTAAAACCTCTTGTCCGACAGCATGAGCTTTAAACTCCACATTAAACACGGAATAAAGTTATATAACCCTGAAGGCTAAATCTTTGCCTCAGGTCTGCTGTTTCTCTTTGGGTTACACATAAAGTTTCTCCAGGGGGATATTTTTACTACAAACCAAGATTTGAAGTGGTTTTATCTTGGTAGTTGCAGATACCAAATTTGGTATCTCATTTGACTGTTTAGCTCAGTAAACAAAGACATGAACAAGATAGGACCAAACTATAAATCTTTAAAACTGTATCTTCCTTGATGCAAGATGAACCCACAGTATACCACTAAATCTAAAGACTGGTATCTTTGCAATGGAATCTAAATGAAAATATAATCATAGGATGTCATAAAGAAAGACAACTGTTATAATTTTTGTTTTTATTCACTGAAGATTCTTTTGAATGTAGGAATTGATAAACTCCCTGTAGGGAGCTAAATTATCAACAAGGTGTAAAATGCATAATTATCCACTAATAGACACTGCACAGTATAGCAATAGTAGTCAGAGCTGTAAATTGCAAGCAATAGAAACCAACTCTGGATAATTTAAGTAGACAACAAATGTACTGAAAGGGTATTAGCTAATTTACAAAATTGTCCAGTGAATCAACTTCAAAAGCTGGGCATAAACAAAGTATGTTGGTTAGGGCTAACACCAACGTCACACCATGGAACCATTCTAAAAGAGCACCAAACACTGGACTTCCCAGCTTACACTGGATGTCCACATAGAACCACCCTGAAAATGTGGCATGATGGCCAGAATGGCTGTCATTGGCCACAAACCTGGATTCTCTACTGCCTCTGCTTCTTCGGTTCAAAAGCTAGAGAGTCCAGTTCTAGAGTAGGTGCACCAGCCAGGCTGGACTATGTAATGCACTTGGGTCCTTGCAGCAAAGAGATCAAGTGATCTCTGGCCTTACCAAGATTCCCAAGAAAGTGAGTTTCCCCAAGATATAAAGTTAGTTCAGACTTGGTGAGCTAAAGTGTAACATCTCCATTATCCACGATCAAATAAATCTAATAAAATTACACATTCATAACAAGGGAATGCTTAACCTATTACTAATTTAATCAGATTATTCAAAGCCTGGTTTACAGTTTCTCAGGCAGCATGACTTGCTGGCCCAGAACCTGCCCATATGTTCCTGCCAGACGCTATATAATGTTCTTTAACTAACAACATTACTCTTTTGGCCTCCTTCAATCTGCCCACAGCCTTTCAGATAAGCAGTCAGAGTTGTACAAAGAAAACAGAAGTGAACAGGTGTAGGTAGCATAGGAGATTGTTAAAGGACATATCTGAGGACTTAGGTGTGCCTTTACAATGATAATTCACATTTAAGAAGAGGGAGAAAATATATCCTCACCAAAACGGTGATATAGGTTGCTCCTTATTTCACTACTCCTCACAAGAAGAACTAAGAACTTTTCA
This sequence comes from Leptonychotes weddellii, assembly GCF_054177405.1. NCBI lineage: Eukaryota > Metazoa > Chordata > Mammalia > Carnivora > Phocidae > Leptonychotes > Leptonychotes weddellii. Next base: position 37,595,330 of record NC_138369.1, read on the forward strand.
AGAACAAGACATCACTGAGAGAATTCTAGAACACGGGGGGGTAGGGGGGTGTAAGACTGAAGCCCCTCCCTGCACCACAGAGACCAAAACAGACTGCATTAGAAAAATAAGAGAAGCAGCATATTGACCATTGCTCCTTTCCCCCCCAGGCCAGTGCAGCACCACATGGGGAGGTCTTCCCTGATCCTCCAGTTCCTCCAGAAAAGAGAACCCAGGGAGGACAGCCAGCCCCCACTAACATTGTGGGTAGCTCTATGGGAGCCCCTGCTATGATCTGGTTCCATGGGGATTGCAAGAGAATCTACAGAACTCAACCTCAAATTATCAAATTATGACTGAGAAGGGTGAGGGGCTTGCAACAACCAGCACATGGATCTTAGCAGATCAAGTTCATATCTGCAGCCCAAGAAGTTATCCCAACCAGCAGTTTTGCTCACCTACAGAATCAAGTCTGGAGTGCACTCTGACCAGGGAACTTGGGGAGAGAAGGAGAGGAACTGCCTGATTTGGATCCTCAAAGAGTTTTGCCAGCCCTAGAACCTGGTTTGCATATGCTCAGGTAAGGGACTGAATCACAGCCCCACCTACTGTTGAGAGTGTCTTCTGGCTCCAGTTGACCAGAAAGGCTGGTGGCAACTCCTGGAAGTAGTGCTCTCAAGCTGAGAGGCGAGGGAGCAGAGCTGATGGCCCCCAGGGTAAAGCTAGTACTGGGTATAGGGTGTTTCTGTACTATATAGAAGCAGGGGGATTAATTCATAGGCAAAGCTGAGGGTTGCTCCCAGCCCTGGACTGGAGAACCTGTTTGGGAAATTGAGAGTAGCCTGGAATGGTCCCTCCACCCCCTATCCAGGCAAGAAAAATGAGACATAGCCGATCCAGCTTTGGAGAGTGTTTTCTGGCCTCATCTGACCAGAAGGTCTGGAGAAAACTCATGGAAGCTGTGCAGCCCAGCAGCACTCAAGCCAAGAGGCAGGTGGGCAGAGCCAATAGTTTGCACAGCAAAGCCAGTGGCCCTATTCAGTCAGGAAAATGGGGTGTGTGTTGGCTTGAATTAAGACAATAAACAGGGAGCTTTACCTTCTTTAGAGATGCTTCTCTTGCTGTGCCTGGGCATAACACTAGTCATTGCTGAATACAGCCTTCAGTTTAGCCTATCTGACCAGGGAACCTAACCAGAGCACATGGTAAGCTGCGTAGCCCTTGATACACAGTAGCACTTGAATAGTAGCACTTGAACAGAGAACACCACCTGTGGCTTCCCCCAACAGCAGAGGGAAACTGGAAAGCTTGCCTAATGAAAAATTCAGAGCACACTTTGACCTGATTTGGGTACCCAAACAAGGAGCTGCACAGGGAAGTTAATTCATAGCCCCATCTATTACTGAATGTAGTACCCAGTCTCCACCATCTAGTAAGCCTGACCAGAGAATGCAGGCAACCATGTAACTCATCCTCATTTGAATAGGGAACCAACACAGCAGTCCTATCCAACTGTTCTCAGCCAGTGCACATCCCTCTCCATTCCTACCCTCTTGCCTTGCCCAAAAATAGCCTGTAATAGTAGGTTCCACCTGCCCAAGGGCATTACCAATAGACATACCCAGAAACTCAAACTGAGTAACCTGGTGAAGAAATTCCTCTGCCAAAGCAAACCTTTAAAGTCTGGAAGAGGAGCCTGATTATTTAAATGTGCAGATACCAATGTAAGGAATAATCATGAAAAATCAGGTAAATATGACACCACTAAAGGAAACTTACAAACTTCCAATAACTGACCCTAAGGAAATGGAGATCTATGAGTTGTCAAATAAAGAATTCAGAATAATCCTCTTGAGGATACCAGACAATATGTCAGATACTAGCAGGATGCAGCAAAAGCAGTTCTAAGATTCATAGTAATAAACACCTACATTAAGAAGCACAAAAGATCTCTAATAAACAACCTAACTCTACACATTAAGGAATTAGAAAAAGAAGAACAAACTGAGTCCAAAGTTTGCAGAAGAAGGGAAATAATAAAGATTAGATTAGAAATCAATGAAATAGTGGGCGCCTGGGTGGCTCAGTCGGTTAAGCATCTGCCTTCGGCTCAGGTCATGATCCCAGGTTCCTGGGATTGAGTCCTGCATCAGGTTTCCTGATCAGCGGGGAGCCTGCTCTTCCCTCTCCCTCTGCCTGCCACTCTGCCTATTTGTTCTCTCTCTCTCTCTGTCAAATAAAAAAAATAAAATCTTAAAAAAAAATCAATGAAATAGAGAACAGAAAAACGATAGAAAATATTAATCAAATTAAGAATTGGTTCTTTGAAAAGATAAACCAAATTGACAAACCTTTAGCTAGACTAACCAAGGAAGAAAGAAAAAGGACCCAAATCAACAAAATTATAAATGAAAAAGGAAATATTACAATGGATGCTACAAAAATTTGAAGAATCATAAGTGATTATAAAAAAAAATTGGAACCAAAAAAACTGGAGAAATTCTTAGACACATACAACTTACCAAAACTGAATCAGGAAGAAACAGAGAATCTGAATATACCAATTATTAGTAAGAATATTGAATCAATAATCAAAAATCACCTAAGAAAGAAAGGCCCAGGACCAGATGGCTTTACTGATAAATTTTACCAAACATTTAAAGAAAAATTAACGTCAATCCTTCTCAAAAAATTGAAGAGGAAGGAATACTCCCGAAATCATTTTATGAAGCCAGCGTTATCTTTAAAAAAAAAAAGATTTTTATTTATTTGAGAGAGAAAGAGAACAGAGGGAGAGGGGCAGAGGGAGAGGGAAAGGCAGACTCCCCAGTGAGTAGGGAGCCCGACACAGGGCTCAATCCCAGGACCCCAGGATCATGACCCGAAGAGAAGGCAGATGCTTAACCAGTTGAGCCACCCACATGCCCCAAGGCCAGCATTCTTGATACTAAAACCAGAAAAGGACACTACTAGAAAAGAAAACTTCAGGCCAATATTCCTGATGAATATGCATGCAAAAATTCTCAATAAAATACTAGCAAACCAAATTCAGCAGCACATTAAAAGGATCATTCATCATGATCAAGTGAGATTTCTCCCCGGGATGCAGGAATGGTTAAATATACACAAATAAATGAATGCGATACACACACTGATAGAATGAACAAAAGAATCATCCAGTCATCAATAAATGCAAAAAAAGCATTTGACAAAATTAAAATTCATTCATGATAGAAATTCCTAAAAAATTAGGAAGGAATGTATCTCAACATAACAAAGGCCAGATATGACAAGCCCAAGCTAGCATCATATTCACTGGTAAAAGATTGAAAGCTTTTCCTCTAAAATCAGGAACAAGACAAGGGTACACGCTCCTCATTCCTATTCAGTATAGTACCAGAAATCCTAGCTAGAGCAATCAGGCAAGGAAAAGAAATATGAGGTATCAGAATTGGAAAGGAAGAAGAAAAATTATCTCTGTGTGCAGATGACATGATTTTTTATATAGAAAATCCTAAAGACTCAATCAGAAAACTGTTAGATCTAATCAATGAATTCAAAAGTTGCAGGATACAAAATTAAACAATCAGTAGAACTTCTATACACTAATAAGGAAAGTTCTGAAAAAGAAATTTAAAAGATTAATACCATTGATAGTAACATCAAAAACAGGAAAATACTTAGGAATAAATTTAACTAAGGAGGTGAAAGATCTCTACTCTGAAAACTATAAGAAATTGATGAAAGAAATTGATAAAATATACAAATGGAAAAGTATCCTGTGTTCATTGATTGGAAAAATTATATTGTTAAAATGTCAATAGTACCAAAAGCCATCTATAGCTTCAATATAATCCCTATCAAGATTCCAAAGGCATTTTTTACAGAAGTAGAAAAAACATCACTAAAATTTATATGGAACCACAAAAGATGTCAAATAGCCAAAGAAGTCCTGAGAATGAAAAACAAAGTAGGAGGCATCACAAGCTAACATCCTCAAAAAATAGTATGGTAGTAGCATAAAAAAATATACATCAATTAACAGAATTGAGAGCCCAGAAATAAACCCAAGTATATATGATCAAATAATATTTGACAAGGGAGCCAAGAATACTCAACGGAGAAAAGATAGTCTCTTCAATAAATGGTGCTTAAATAGTTGGGTATTCACATGTGAAACACTGGACCCATATTGTTCAGCACTTATAAAATTAACTTGAAATGTATTAAAGACTAAAATGCATGGAACTCCTGGAAGAAAATGATAAGAATAAAGCTTCTTGACACGGGTCTTTGTAATGATTTCTTGGATATAACACCTAAGGAACAGGCAACATAGTCAAAAATAAACAAGTGGAACTACATCAAACTAAAAAGCTTCTGCAAAGAAAAAGAAATGATCAACAAAGTTAAAAGACAACCTATGGAATGGGAAAAAATATTTGCAAACCATATAGTTGATAAGGAGTTAATAGCCAAAAAAAATTAAAAAACTCCTGCTTGTCAATAACAACAACAACAACAACAACACAAATACTCCAATTTTAAAAATTGGCAAAGGATCTGAATATACATTTCTCTCCAAAGAAGGTATACAAAAGGCCAACAGATACATAAAAGGATGCTCAACATCACTAGGCATTAAAGAAATTCAAATTAAAACCACAGTGAGATATCACTTCCTGCCTGTTAGAATAGCCAGCATCAGAAAGACAAGAGGTGAGAAATGCTGGCATGGATGTGGAGAAAAGGGAACCCTTATGCATTGTTGGTTGGATTTTATGTTGATACAGCCACTATAAAAAACAGTATGGAGGATCCTCAAAATATTAAAAATAGAACTACCATATGATCCAGCAATTCCACTTCTGGGAATGTATCCAAAGGAAACAAAATACTAACTCAAAAAGATATCTGTATTCCTATGTTCATAGCAGCATTGTTTGTAATAGCCAAAACATAGAAACAATCTGTGTCCATCAATGAATAATGAATAAATGGATAGAGAAGTTCTTCATCCTCAAGATACAAATCACACATACATACATATACGCATACACAGTAGAGTATAATTCAGCCATAAAAATGAGAAAATCCTACCATTTGTGACAATATGGATGGGCCTTGAAGGCATTATGCTAAGTGAAACAAGTTGGAGAAAAGCAAACCCTATACGATCTCACTTTTATGTGGAAACTAAAAGAAACAAACACAAAATAATAGAAAAACAGATCAGACTTGTATTTACCAGAGGCAGAGGGTGGAGCAAGGGGAATTGGAGGAAGGTAGTCAAAAGGTACAAACTTCCAGTTATAACATAAACAAGTTCTAGGATGTAATGTATGGCATAGGGTCTGTAGCTAACATTGTTGTATGATACACACTGTTAAGAGAATAGATACTACAGTCTCATCACAAGGAGGAAAATTTTTTTTGTTTATTTTTTCTCTTTTGTATTCATATGAGAAGATAGATATTAGCTGTACCCATTGTGCTAATCATTTCACAGTATATTTAAGTCAAGCTATCATGCTTTATACCTTAAACTTATACAGTGATGTGTGTCAATTATTTCGCAGTAAAATTGGAAAAGAATTTCCATCATAAAGGGGGACATTTTAGAAAGGTCATTTAGAAAGGAGTCAGTATCTGTGAGTGTGCTGATCCCCATTTGATCATATTGAGGATCATATTCAGTCTCATTCACTGAACCTAAATGATTTTGGAATTCATAAAGTAACCTGACGCCAGGGACATGCACTTTCATTATGGTGTTACATTTCATTATTTTGCAAAACCCTGGTGAATGCATTTGACTCCCACAGAGATCAGATCTGAAAAACTCACATAGAGATGAGAGTGTATAGGCTGGAAATCAGAGAGAGGTCACTGGTGGGATATGAGAAGCTATGTTTTGACATTTGTCAAATGTTAACAAAACAATCCACATTAATCTGACATCTATGGATAGTAAAAGGTAACAGCAGGAGCAAATGGGGCATGGATAATCCAAAGCATGAGCTAATGTAAAATTAATTTATATTTGATTAGTGGAGATATTATGTAATTTCTGCAATATCTATTTGCTTTATGTTTTCTTCTGCTTATGTTGTAATTGGGTTCAACTTCCTGAGTACACCCTAGCTGGGTGATGTGCAATTAAACATTTTCAGTGAATAATGATGAACAAATTTTTTCTAAGTAGTCGAAATCTTATTCAGGTATAAATTTGTCAGAGTATATACTGTGTGAAATCATAGAAAGTCTCTTGACTAAGAAAATCTTTTGAGCAGGGACAGATCCGAAATAAGCAGCCAGTAGTCTTGGAAAAAACATGCGTATTAAAAGACTTGGGAACATGGTGTTTGGTGATAAGGAATCACTAAATTTAAAAGGAATTTTGATGAGAATTTTCACTGGGAAACAGGATGTTCTTTGGTCAGGACACACTCCCTAAGCTAGTCTGAGGCAAGCATTGCAGACAGAAATTGCTGCTCTGGCCCTGGGGACCAGATGGTGAAGGAGGCTGCGGTGCAGAGCTCTGACTTCAGCACCACATGTACAGTGGATGCTCAATAATTTGTGGAAGATGATGAGGTTCCATATTGATTTTTCAGTCATCTCCAGACCCCCAGATAATAAGGAATGGAGTAGGGCCATCGCCTGAGTTTAAAGGACAAATTAGAACTGAGGGCTGCAGGATTTGCATGTGAACATTTGTTTTCCCATTACATGGAATCTTCCTTTGCAATTATTATCCATAGTCAATTTTCTGCCCATAATTTCAGATTAGCTAAACTTCAATATGACTTAGACCTGCATTTTGAAATAAGGAACACAAAGACACATTCTTCTACTCCTGACTCTACAGAATACTTACATGACTCCAGTCAAGTCACTTAATCTTTCTTGGACTCACTTACTTTATTTGCTTAATGAACGGTGGGTGGGAGGCAATTTCATCTAAGATCCCCTTCAGCCATATGAATTCCTCATTTGGAGGGTGATATGTTAGACTTGATGTATCACAAGAGTTTTAGATCAGACCAAAGGAAGGACTTTATTTTTAAGAAGCGTCTAGAAGTATTTAGCTAAAGGTAAGAGCTCTAAGCCAAATGACAGAGTTACCCTCCCAAACTATTACATGACTATAACTCTCTATTTTGAAAAGTAGGTAAGTAAGTAGATGAACTTATGAGATCCCAGTGAGATCTTGTTATCTCAGTGTTGCTTTTCTTTATAGGAAGGGAGTATGTTTATTTGCTGTGATTCATGCCTTTAAAATTATTTGGAGCTAATATTCTTCCATTGCTATTATGAAGAATTAGAAACCAAATCTTTCATTTTAAATTATACACATGGAATAATTCAATGAAAAGAACTGACATTGTAAAAAGATTGATAATAGATATGGATAGGCTCATATATTTAATGGATTGACTACTCAATGGATTAACAGAGTCATCTGAATTTTGCATATCTAAAACCATCATTGTGTCCCTTGCCCCTTTTGTATCATCTTGGTGAAGAAGGAGAAATGCAATATGGCAAATCATGTCCTGGGAAAGCCAGGTGTTTCTGGTAATAACACAAAAGTTAAAGTTGCTTCATTCTCAGCCAATCAACGAAACTCTCCCGAAGAAGTTAAAGACCATAATTATGTATATTCTCTAAGATCAGTTAGGAAACACACCTTTCATCCTTCGTACAAACCAACAAATGATAACATATATACATTATGGGAGACCTGGGAAGCAGTGCATAAATAGTAGATGCATTAGGCCACAGTTGCATAGGAAATTCATTCTTCAGAGCAGCACTCAACTGAGAGGGTAAAACCTCTGATGTTAGATGATAAACCTGCTCTGTGCAAAATACTATGATAGGAAGGATATTGAGTTGGTATCAAAGAGACAGGTTTAAAGAAGCTTAGGGTCTTCAGTAGAAAAGAATAATAGAAATTCAAGTCAAGGGCGCCTGGGTGGCTCAGTTGGTTAAGCGACTGCCTTCAGCTCAGGTCATGATCCTGGGGTCCCGGGATCGAGTCCCGCATCGGGCTCCCTGCTCAGCGGGGAGTCTGCTTCTCCCTCTGACCCTCCCCCATCTCATGCTCTCTCTCTCTCTCTCATTCTCTCTCTCAAATAAATAAATAAATAAAATCTTTAAAAAAAAAAAAAAGAAATGCAAGTCAAGATTTCCTGAGCTGTTTTCCATCTAACCCTGTCTCTGTAGGATTCCTAACACACCAGGCTGTCACCTAGGTTTTTGTTACTGGTTTATTCTCTCTGAATTATCAAGTTTTTGGCAGTGGAAGGGTCAGCCCCTTTAGGCCTCTAACACAATCATCTGGTTACAGAGGCTTTCCCTGACCACCCTTGTGTAAACTAGCAAAACTCATCACTTGCCTAACCCTGCTTTTTCTCCAAGGCTCTTATCATCATCAGTCAAACCATGAATTTGCTTGTTGATTTTTTTTTTTCTTTTCTGTCTCCTCACTCTAGAATATAAATCCTACGGGTCCATGGACTTTTCTGTTTTGTTCACTATCTTCAGTGACTAGAATAATGACTGATACTCAGAAATTGCATTATTAGTATTTGCTGAACGAATAAGTGTATATATACATGAATAAATGAAATTGGTTAATTTGTTAATATACTTGTAGTTTTTGGCATGAATGAAAAGCACTAAAATATTCAAAGTGGTACTGATACAGGATTCCAAGTTCATTTTATTTTATTTTCAATACTTTTGTACTTTTATGATAAGCACACTTTATTTCTGCAATCAAAAATTTTAGAAGTATTTCTATTTAAAAAAGTAAAAGCCAAAGCCCTACCTTGAAATAGAATGACACAGATGACTCACAGAGAGATTCACCCATGGCATATTTCTAATCATTTTCAGAGAAAATGATTCCAACTTCTCCACTGAAGTAACCTATTCCAGCATTCAACATCTCTTCTTAAAAGGAAATTTTTTAGCTCATGTGCTTTTTCTCTGTTTTATTTTCTATATGGTCTGTCCTTTTGGTCTTTGATAAAAGAGTTAATCCTATCACAAGAAAATACTCCAACAATTTACTCCAAAAAAATGTTGATGGAATATGAGCTATGTATACATTGAAACCATGCAGGAGTCCATAGTAGGGAAAGGTGTGTTTCATGGGGGGAAGAAAAAGTTTTATTATTATTTTTTTATTATTATTTATTTGACAGAGAGAGAGACAGCCAGAGAGGGAACACAAGCAGGAGGAGCAGGAGAGGGAGAAGCAGGCTTCCCGCTGAGCAGGGAGCCAGACGCAGGGCTCATTCCCAGGACCCCAGGATCATGACTTGAGCCAAAGGCAGCCACCTAACGACTGAGCCACCCAGGTGCCCTGAAAGAGTTTCAATTCAAATGAAACTGTCATGTATGTGTCAGGCAAGATATTTTTTTTAATTTCTGGGAACTAATGAGCAAGAGGTTGTCAGATTTTCTCAGAAGTCAAAGAACTAGTTCATATTTTAGTAGGTAAAATTTTTCATAGAAGTATTTAACAATACAGATGTGCATATGTTTATAAAACAAAAGAGATACTGTCTATATTCTTGCCTCTACCTTCAAGGAAGATAATGGTGATTTTTCATGATACTATTTTACTTTAAATGGAACAGAGATATTACTTAATTATGTAATTACCATGTTTTCACCACTTACTTTTTTTAAAGTAGTGACAGCTTAAAGTTTGAATTGTGCACATATTCAAATCAAAACAAAATAATGCTCAGAGAAATTACATCCTTTTTTCCTTGCTTAATGCAAGAATTTCATACTCCTTTTGGAATGCTAAACCACTATGATAACAAGGATGGATAGATAGATGATAGATAGATAGAGATAGATCAATCGCAAGTTGGTTTTCATATCTTGCAAGAAAAAATTACCTAATGGACAAGATTTTAGTTAAGTAGGTAGATAGATGATTAATTGATTGATAGATGATAGATTGATGACAAGTGGATTTTCATATCTTGCAAGAAAAAATTATACCTAATGGACAAGATTTTAGTTAAGTAGGTAGATAGATAGATAGAGATATTTATAGCTAGAGATTTATAACTATATAGATACATGAAATCTATGTCAGATTTCTAAGAAGACAAATTTTAATAAAATAATTGATAATATTATCTTCAGTATATTAATCAAATGGAGAAAAATATTTCAAGCTCAGTCATTAGACTAGTGGGTTAATGCTAGGAAGAAGATATAGGGAAATTATATGATTATTTGTAAATGGTTGATATAGCTAAATTTGAAAATAAATTATTTCACACTGTGCTATGCCTAGCTCTCTAAGTAAATAACTGAAGCTCTACAGCAGAGATTCCAATGCAAATTATCCACGATGCTTTTTGATTTTGTATTAAAAAGTGAGAACTGCATGAGTCCAACTTTTAAATTAGCAAGATTTTTCTCATCATTCAGATATAATAGCCAAAATTATTCAACTACCTTGTAAATTATTTACATATGAAGAAATTATTCTAATAATCTATTCCCACCAAATGGATGCTTATTATTTTTTTCTTTATCTTTTCTTTTGCTGCCTTTACAAATCAGAACTGATTGGATGACAAATAAACATTTCCTGCTAAATGTTTAGAATTAAGATTTGCAAGTGATTCTCAAAAACATTGACTATACATAGTTTTTACTGACCAAAACCACTTATAACACAGTCCTCTTCCCAAAGATAGTGTTTCACATTTCTCTCACTAGGACTTGCCACTGTGAATGTAAATTTTTCACAGTGTAAGGACAGAGTACAAAATATACATATGAATATACAGTCATTATTTCAACTGTTGATTGTATTGTTGTCAGAAATGTTGGGTTGGCCTTCTCACTCACTCCCTATTAAATAGCTGTGTTACTATTGGCAAGTGGTTCTATATTTAAAACTGGATCCATATCCTGTGAGTGGGGACAGCTGGTAAGATCTACCTTAACACATTGCTGTGAGAATTAAGTAAAATAGCATATTTAGACCATCTAACATAGTGCTTATACATAGCAGTCATTAAAAAAATTTTAATCCTTTTCAAAGTTCCTTCTCCAATTGTACTTATGAGTAATACACATACATACTACTCAAAACTTCTTTTTGTTCTCAATGTGTTTATTAGTAAAATGAGGATAATTTTATATGTCTCTATGTGATATAGGGTCAAATGAGAAAAATATATGCATATCCACTTGTGTTTGTATGTGTATGTACATATATGAAAATGTTCTGAATAGTATAACAAACCATGCAACTTTTGGATCATTGAATGAGTTGCTCTTTTAGGTCCTTTCAAATTTAGATTCTCTAGGGATGCCTGGGTGGCTCAGTCAGTTAAGTGTCTGGGTTAAGCATCTGCCTTCAGCTCAGGTCATGATGCCAGGATCCTGGGATTGAGTCCTGCATCAGGCTCCTTGCTCAGTGAGGAGCCTGCTTCTACCTCTGCCTGCTGCTTTCCCTGCTTGTGTGCACTCTCTCTCTCTCTCTCTGACAATAAATAAATAAAATCTTTAAAAAAATGATAAAATAAAATTTAGATTCTCTAATTCTGTAACATTTATATTATTGTAAAATTTGCTATTCTTGGAAATTGAACTGTAAATAGATTAACTATTTTATGTAACTTTTAACTTATTGTGCTTTATTGTGCATCATTTTGTGCTTTATAAATGATTCCACCTCACTATGACATCTATGGGGCATTTAGGTATCTTTCAAGTATATTAGAACTTCATGACCATGTGGTTAATACTGATACCTTGGTAGACCTTTCTTTCTTTGGTTCCTCCCATACTCTCAGTGAATATGCATTACTCTAATCAGATGATCTGAAAAAGGCTGGTATCAGAGGGGTGCATCAGCACAAATCTGTTTATACGTCTAGAAATGCAGTGCACTTATGTAAATACATGAGCGTGTATGTGTTCATATAAATGTATGAACATGTTGTATACATGTGTGTGGTCCTGTGTGTCCATACATTATTTCACTGATGTATTCAGCCCACATTTATTGTGCTGGTGTGGTCATACCTAGACCGTACGGGTTCAAATCCTTGTTCTTGTTGTGTAATTTAAGGCAAAAGCTTAACCTCTCTGAGAGTTACCCAGTTTTCTCATCTGCAAAATGGGGACAACAACAGTACCTGTTTTAGTCCATCGGTGTTGTCGAAAACCAATCTCCATGCTTTGGAGCCAAAATATAATACAAAGACAGAGTTTGGGATAAAGAGGAGCAATTCTGCAGCAGGCTAAGGCCTTCAAAAAAACTACAAGCCCCTGGAGGAAGGGGCTGGGGAGTTTTATAGGGAATACAGGATTTAGCTGGTTTTGACAAGAATTGTGTACATGTTGCCTGCCTCCTTTGTCATGTTTTTAGGTAGCAGGTTCCTGAAACAAAAGGCTAAGAAGGGAGGAGGGTAGGTTTGTGAAAGAGAGGGAAAAAGGTTACTTAGTTTAAAATCTAGGTTTGCTGAAGCATTAGTGCAGGCATTTTGATTTTTGTTCCACGTTATGCTCTTAAATGGTTTCATTTATGCTGTTCTAACAAACTACCATAGACTGCCATAAACAACAAAAATTTATTCATCACAATTCTGGAGATTGGAAGGTCCAAGATCTTGGTGCCAAGCAGATTTGGTATCTGGTGAGGGCCCTGTTCTTCATAGATGGCTGTCTTCTTAATCTGTCCTTACATGGTGGAGGGGGCAAACTAGCTCTCTGGGTCTCTTTTATAAAGGCACTAATCCCATTCCTTAAACTCCACCCTCATGACCTAATCTCCCACCAGAGGTCCCACCTTCTAATATCAACACCTTGGGGGTTAGGATTTCAACATGTGAATTTGAGGGTGACACAAATACTCAGTCCATAGCAATATCTAACTCACAGGGTTTTTGTGAAGAATAAATACATTAATACCTATGAGTCCCTGGACAGTGTGTGCCTGGCTTATACATCCAGTCATATATTCATGTTTATAATTATCAAGCACCTAATTTTTGCCAGGAACTCTCTTCCACAAGGTGAGCAAAACAGACAAACTCTCTGCCCTTAGACAGCTTACAGTCCAGGGGCCAAGGTGGAAGGATACATAAAATCTAAATATGTAAGTAAGATAATTTCAGATGGTAATAAGTGCTATGAAGGAGAAATAAAACAGTCACACAATAGTCATGAAGGCCCTTTCTAGCTAGGATGGTCAGCAAAGGTTCTGAGGAGGTGGCACTCGGGTTGAATTCTGCTTGACCAGAAGGAGCCAGTCATGCAACAATCTGGTGGAGAAGTAATGTAGGGAATATGAAAAGCATATTTAGAAGTCCTAAATCAAGCACAAATCTTGGAGTTAAAGAATGAGAAAGGAGGATATTGTGGCAGAATCAGGTAATCAATGGATAAACTAATAGGAAAAGACAGGTCATACTAATTTAGAAGCCAGGGCTAGAAGTTTATATTTGAAGTAGAATCATGTATGTGTTTGCTTAGTATTTGTAAATATTTTCCCTTGTGATGAAAACACTTGTATTAAGTGGTATCCGCTATAGATCTATTATATATCTACATGTGACAGTGACCCTGTTACGATGATTTTCTGGCATAGTATTATTTTTTTGTTGTTGTTTCTGTGCTGTGACATGTTGTAATGAGTCATCCTTCGTACGTAAAGCTGAATCTCCTGCAGAAAATTCCCCCAGCATCTTTAGACACTATAAGTCTGAATATGACTTAAACCATTTTTTCAAACCTATAGATCGACAGTCATCACTTTCAGCTCCTCGGGGTTCAGGCTATTTGCCAAAATGACAATAGCACTAAATTTATTGCTATTATTAGTATTAATAGCTCTAATAATATCTACCTGATGACTTCAATACTGAATTACCTCAGGGCTAGTGAGAAGTAATGAGCTAAAATGATCATAAAGCCCTTTTCAAATATTTCAGGTAATGCTAAATTATTACAAATGGAAGAGTAGATGTTACACATTCCTTACGAAACACCTGGTGTCAGCCAGATAAGAAGAAAGCAACATTAACTTTGAAAATGGCATTGGAGGTCCAAGGGCTCAGATTACCCCTGAAGTTTATTTTCAAAATCACTGTTACTAGCTCCAGTTTCAAAAATGAAATGGGAATCATTTATCTGGGGATAAGAGAGCAAGAAGATATTGCCATTCCAAACCTGAACAATTCCTTATTGGGTTTTTCTGGCTGCTCTTACTACCTTCAACAATTCTTCTCACCTGTCAAACAGCATGGTCAAGGTGTCCTCACCAAATGCTCTCAAACAAACCCATTACTAACAGCTCAGTAGCCAGCCAGCTCCTAGAGGTAAAGTGTAATAGCGCCTGGTTTAAACGCAGGAACTGAAAGCTCTTTGCCTGCTAGATAGGGTAATGGAACAAATAAGCTGCCAGAGATTGGGACAGTAGAAATCTGGAGACTTGGTCTTAGCAAAACCAATTCCTGGATGTGGAGGCACTCTAAAGCTCTCTGTAAGATGGAATTAGTACTACCTTCCTAGTGCGTTCAGTTCTGATAAAAACTGAAAGAAGTATGTAAAAACCCATCCAAGGAAAAAAATCACTGTTTCGTTTAAACTCTCACTGCTAACCACCACACTGACAACATTTCTGACCTCAGATGAATGGGTTTTCCACAGCAAGCAATTCTGAAAATAACTGCCTGGAGTTAGGGTAGACCCCAGAGGTGAAGGGGTCATTTCCACCAGACTGCCCTCCGCCCCCCCACTTCAGATACCAGTTGTAAGTAGTGGGTCTTCAGGCTACCCTCACTTCTCTCTGACTTGGCTACAAATCGGGGTTCCAACAACTCCCTCCAGTTTCATTCATTTGCGAGAATAGCTCACAGAACTCAAGGAAACAGTTATGTAGGTTTACTAGCTTAGTATACAATAAAGGATATGATAAATGATGCAAATGAAGAGCCAGATGAAGAAAGATAAAGGTGAGGTCTGGAAGGGTCAGTAGCACAAGGGCTTCTGGCCCCGTGGATTGGGGTGTGCCACTCTCTGGCCTGTAGAGGTTTTCACCAACCTGGCCACTGTCCAGACCTCCTACTTTAAGAATTCTTTGGAGGCTTTATCATGTAGGCATGATCTATTATTGTCATATTTCAGCCCCTCTCTCCTCTCTGGAGGAGGAAAGGGAGCAGTGCTGATAAAAGTTCCAAGCTTCTAATTACAACTTGGTCTTTCTGGTATGCGGCCTCCCATCCAGGAGCCCATCAAGAATCCCCTCATTAGAACAAAAAATGTTCCTATCACCTAGGAAATTCCTAGAGATCTAAGAGCTCTGTGTTAGATACTCCTATCACCTGGGAAATGATACCAGTTTGGGAGCTCTGTATCTGAAACTGGGGTCAAAAACCAAATATTAGCTAGAACTAGGTGTGTGTGTGTGTGTGTGTGTGTGTGTGTGTATTTTTATTTGCAGAACCCTTTGTGATTAGTAAATTGCCAAGTGTTTTTAACTATAAATTGTTTACATAGAATATAGCATTTGAGAGTATGTATGGTTTAGGAGTCATGCAGTCCTAGGTTCCAAAGTGAGCTGTCCTAGAGATTGACACTCAGCAGTTTACATAACTTCTCTCAGTGTCAGTTTTCCCATCTATAAATGAGAAAAAAAAAATTACTACATGGGCCATAGTATTTTAAGAATTCAGTGAAATATATAGCACCTGGCACTTATGCATCTGGACTATAGTATGCAAACATGTTGGAACTTATTGTTGTTTTTGTTATTGTTGTTATAGAGTCTTAAAGCAGAGAGGCGTAACATCCTGATCACTGCCTTCAGCTGCTCACGAAAAAACATTATTAATAATATGAATCAACTATTAGTGCTGGGGGCTCAAACTTGAGTATGTATTAAAAATGCAAAAATTCCTAGAAATCATGATTCATTTGTGTGGAGGAGCTTAAGAATCTTCACTTTTAACACATACTACAGGTGATTCTGGTGTTTAAAAAACTATGTCTCAGAGTAAATGCCAGAATTCCCTTTCTACATCCTTCCCAAGACTTTCAGAGCAGACTCCTTACCATCAGGATGTATTTTAGAAAAAGGGCTTGGCAACTAGGTTTGAGTGTGAATAGCATCCTCACTATTAACTCCAGAAACTTCATCTAGAGCTTGTTTCTGCGATTCATACACATTTTTAGCTTGTGGCTATCATGACTGAAGTACAAAACCAACCAACTTAAAAGCTTCTTGAATTTCTCTGAAGGCGAGACCTCTGATTCATTAGAAGCTAAAAATGATGGCTCTTTGACAAAAGGGGACTGGGAGAGAGGCCAAGAGGGACATACATTTATGTGGAGTTTTGCGTAAGAAGGCAGAGAAAGAGACCAAAAATAATGAATTTCAGCATCAAGTGTTGTAAGTAGTGGGTCTTTGGGCTATACTTTGTTTACTGGGAACAAGAATGCCTGAGATGGGACAGAACTGCATATAGAAAGTGACTTGGCATGAATACAATCAGGTTTTACCATGGCATAAAGCAGTCAAGGTTGCAATTTTATTTTGTATAGATTTTAACTAGGGCTAGTGGACCCTGAATTTCTTGCAGTCTTTCTCTTTACCCCACACCATACTGAAAATGAACACTTTAGGGGTGTTTGCATGTATAGGATTAAAACACATTAGTCACATGTAGTATTCAGAAATTTTTTTTTCTTTTCCTTGTTTTTTTTTATTGCAGGCAACATTCATTTGTCATTTAATTTTTTTTTTTCTGGTACATTTATTTGGGGATTTTCATCAGTAACTTTTATGTGTTCATGAACCTCAACTGAGCATGCTCACTCACTGGGAGTCAGCACGTGACTATACCCTGGGAAAAAAGATAGGCATCGAGCCTCAGCCACTCTGAGGCTGTCCACTGAGCCAGCCCACTGCACTACCTGCTACAAGGCATGCCAAAATTCATGGATCTGCCTCCTAAAATTGTTAAGGCAGCAGGCTAGCCTAGAGCTGGCTTTAGCCTTGGACAAAACTAGGGTCAAGTCCTGAATTGACCTCATGCTAGGTATATGACCAAGGGAAAGACACACATCTCTGTCTTAGATCGCTCACGTATAAAACATAATAGCAGCGCCTAATTCGTATGATTGTTGTAAGGATTAAATGAGATCGTGGTAAATGCACCTTCAATATTACTGGTAATGTCTAATAATGATTATTAGAAGTGCTAATAGTGCTGAGCATCTATAAGTGCTTATTAAATGTGCATCTTCCTGAGCCCCATCCAGACAAAAGATCAGGACCTCTTTGAGTGATTTCTACATGCACTATAGTTTAAGGTCATAGTTTCTATACACACTCTAGTTTTAAGGCCAACTGAACTTTAGTATTTTGTTCTGACAACACTGACATAGCTCCCATACCTAGAACAGTACTTGGTACATAGTAGTCACTCAATAAATAATGGATAAAAAATAAAGAAATGAATTAATGAACATGCATTTGTATCTTCCTTCCTGCTTTATTTGTGATTTCCTCATTGCAAGTTACTCTATTCACAAGGATTTAGATAACCTCTTTGTGCCCTGTGTGTGTGAGAGAGAAACAGAGACAGAGAGAGAGAGAAATTACATACATCTTAAAACCAGCTGAGGCAAATTCTGTGTTCTTCTTACTCCTTCCTATTTATCATATTTATCTCCCTTACAACCACCCAGAACACTGACAGGTTAGTACTGTCATCATCCTGTGTTTCATCAGTTATCCCACATGTAAAGATACCAAGGCTTGGAAATAAAATTGTCTTGCCCAGGCTTTCACATCATTGGGAGTTCACAACCAGGATTCTGCCCCGGACAGCCTCCATTCTGGATCTGTGTCCTAACACCACGCAAACAAGAATGCAGTATTTCTCCCTCTATGAGGGCAGCCATAGAATGGGCATTGCTTTTGACTCCCAAAATGAGAACAAAAACATCCTAAGTACAGATTCTACATAACATCAAGTCACTTGTTCATTGAGCATTTCATGAGGAAGTACTGTTTATCTAGCTATTCACAGATCTATTAAGTTTGACATATTTATGGAGCCCAGCTAGAAGTGTACAAGATATACAGGGCTTCTGTCTCCACAGAATTTATGCTCTACTAGACAGGATGTTGGTATTGATCTGTACTGATTTTTAGTAGCCTTTTTTATACATAAAAGACAGAGTCATAATGTTGGTACTGTGCTAATATTTTTTACCTTCACTTTGAAAAAAATATCAAAGTGTCAGAAAATTTCCAAGAATCATACAAGTAACTTCCACATAACCTTCCCTCACAGAACTCATTCATGTTTCATCAGTTATCCCGGTGATGCCCTTTATCTTAAGAGTCCCGTCCCAGATCACAGGTTGCACCCATTTATCATGTCCTTATAGCCTCTTTCAATTGAATATTCCTCAGTTTTTAAACCTGTTTTGACTATGGCATTTCTGAAGATTGAAGGCAAGTCATTTTGGAGAATGGCTCTCAGTTTGGGTTTGTGCAATGATTCCATATCTTTAGACCCAGGTTACGCATATTGGCTGGAATATCACACAAGTGATGCCAACTTCTCAGTGAATCTTGGATGGTGGAGAAATACTAACCTGTCCTATTAGTGGTAGTGTTAACTTTGAGAAGCTGATTAAGATGGTGTCTGCAGGCTTCCTCACTGTAATAGTACCCCCTCTCTGTAGAGAATAAGTATTTTTGTGGGTAGAAACGTTGAGATTATGTAAAATACCATTCCTCTTATACCACTTTTACCTACTAGTTATAGTATCTGGTGACAGTTCTTTCCTGAATTAGTTTTTATTATGATAGCTGTCACATGGTGACTTTCTAATTATGTCATTTCTTCTACATTCGTTAACTTGGCATTCTACTCAAAGGAAAAACTTTCTCTCTACTCCCTTTCTTTTTTTAATGTATTAATCAATTTATTTTAAAATATGTATTTAGATTTATTGTGTGCAAATTATTTTTTAATTATTTTTATTATGTTCAATTAGCCAACATATAGTTGTTTCTTTCTTTCTCTTTCTTTCTTTTTCTTTCTTGTAGAATCACTTATTCAGTTCGATTATAGTCCATTGCTATAATTAATTTTATTGTTGTTGTTGGTCTGGTTGTCTCAGATTTAGCTAGTAGCAGAACTTTCAATCTGGTTTTTATGTCCTCTTGACATGTCCCCATTATCTTTGGACATGTCTCTACTTTCTGGCACAACAAAATGCTTCGGGTAATTTTATTCTTTTTCTGCTGCAGCCTGTAATCAGCCATTTTCCAAGAATCTCTGATCCTTTTAGTGAATAATTTTTGTTTGTTTGTTTAGAACTGAAATATAGCAGCCACTCTGGAAAACTGTATGGAGGTTCCTCAAAAAGTTGAAAATAGAGCTACCATATGATCCAGCAATTGCACTACTGGGTATTTACCCCAAAGATACAAAAGTAGGGATCCCAAGGGGTACGTGCACCCCGATGTTTATAGCAGCAATGTCCACAATAGCCAAACTGTGGAAAGAGCCAAGATGTCCATCGACAGATGACTGGATAAAGAAGAGGTGGTATATATATACAATGGAATATTATGCAGCCATCAAAAGGAATGAGATCTTGCCATTTGCAACGACGTGGATGGAACTGGAGGGTATTATGTTG
>NC_138369.1:37615533-37648077 GCF_054177405.1 Leptonychotes weddellii
AGTGAGAAAACCACCCCCCATTATCTTTCAATATATATATTTATTTGTTCTATCTCCTGCATATAGTTGTTTATCTTAAAAATAAAATGACCAGTTATTTAAGCAGCAAAAGTGGTTTTATTTGGGAATAGCATAAAATTGAAATCTGGGAAAAGTGAGCTATAATAAAACCATAGTCAAGTCCAACAAAGGAGAGGAACGTTATTTTATGGAGAAGGAGGAAGTTGGGAGGGATTGTTTTGAATGAAAGTATATTGGAGCAAAGGAAGAATTCAGGGTAATAATGGTTTCTCACTGGCTGAATTACAGAAGTTGTCAATTTCTTAAAGAAATTACAATGTACATCTTTCCTGGGGGGGGGGGCTGTAAATGACCATCCTTTCCCTGTTGAGGATTATTCTCTAGAGGGTCTGTAATTCTTGTAATTCACATTGAGTAGTATGGCTCTCTCTTTCTTGTTCTTCTTGTAATTCACATTGAGTAGTATGGCTCTCTCTTTCTTGTTCTTCTTGCAATTCACATTGAGTATTACGGCTCTCTCTTTCAAGCTCCCCTTCTAGCATTCCAAGTCTACTTTACTGAGGTTTCCCTTTATTAGCTTTCACACAGTCAGCCTTCTGACCCCACTTAGCTGTTGCACAGCTGAGACACCCTCTTCACTTGACCCTTGACATCAGATCGCTGCTACCCCTCTCAGATACCCACCTCACCTGGGCTCAAACCTGGCTGCCTTCCAGGAGGAGAAGGCAAGAGAGCAACAGAACAATATTTTTGTTTATGAAAACAAATTTAACACTCTTCTTTCCATTTATGCATGCAAACACAAGAACCTAAGGGGTAAAACTTTTATGACTGCTAATCTGGTCCATCACAGCTGTTATTCCAGTAAAAGATTAGAAATCAGTAATCTCGGGGCACCTGGGTGGCTCAGTCGTTAAGCGTCTGCCTTCGGCTCACGTCATGATCCCAGGGTCCTGGGATCGAGCCCCGCGTCGGGCTCCCTGCTCTGCGGGAAGCCTGCTTCTCCCTCTCCCACTCCCCCTGCTTGTGTTCCCTCTCTCGCTGTGTCTCTCTCTGTCATATAAATAAATAAAAAAAATCTTTAAAAAAAAAAAAGAAATCAGTAATCTCTCTTTGCCTTTTCCTCTGTAAGGAGCTCTATGTGGGATGACTCATATAAAAAACAGAGCATAGCATTGTCTCAACAGTCCCCAAAATGCTTAAAATCACAAATGGTATGGGAGGGTAAATTGTAAATCAAATTCATTACGATCTCATAAGTCATCTGATTTGAATCTACTAATTATATGACAATCAATTTGTTGTAATAGTTTTCAGCAATCTCTTTAAACGACTATACAAGGAGTTGGCTTTAGAAGTATAATTGGGCAGCTGTAATTAACTACACACCATATAAATGGCCCCTTCACTACATAATTATATTTGCAATTATTCCCTTTATTCTTTCATTTTAAATGTGAACGTACAAATGTTGAAAAGCAAAGTGGTAAACATGAAAGTTAGGCTTGGACACGGAGTTTGAGATTTATAATGTTTGGGGACTAGGTAGAGAATTTTTTGAACCAAACAGGAACATTAGATGCCAGTGGTCAACTAATTGGCACAAATTAAAAGAAAACCTGCTTAAGTTGTGTGTCTGTTTACAAGCCACTTTGCTTTTATTTTCTTAAATGAAACAAGTAGCTTTTGCTTAAAGTGAACCAGAAGGCTCCCAGGTGCAGTTGTCTCCTGAGAGAAGAGAAGTGAGAGTCTTCAGGAAAATAAAAATGTTTCATGCCTCCCTTTCATCTTCTGAAAAGTTACTTTTAAAATTTAACTCCTGAAGAGAAACAGATGTGTCCAGAAATTAAGTAGTCAAAGCCAGGCCAGGAGAAATTCTTTTTACCTCATATAGAAATGGAAGAGGAGGCTCTGGTTCTGGGAACACTTTCTAAGAATTATTTTGAAGTGGGGAGCAGGGGAGATGGGGGTGGGAGTGTTGGGGCTAGGGTAGAACTCTTCAGTGTGGTTTGTTTTCAATCACAGTTTCCCTGACAGACTGTTAATGTGTATTAGGACAAAACATCTGCTTTCTCTATAGATATTCCCATCATGACATATCCTGATGAATGTCTAGAACAAATGTGGCTTCTTTCTGTTTGCTTTGTTTTCTTTATTTTCTTGAGCATATGAGGTTTACTGCAAATATATCTTCTTTGTACTATGGAAATATTTCCTCATTTTTAACCAAAGTCCCCTGGAAATCAGACCACAGTTTTCAATGGAAAATTGGATCATTTTAAGATAAGATACTTTGAAAGTTAATTTAGAAGTGTACATGTATGCAAATTTAATTACAAAAATACAGAAATCAAGAATCTTGATAATGCATGATGCTTTTCTGTCTTAAAAACAGCAATATTTAATCTACTTCTTCATGGATAATATGTCATAGAGGAAGGAAAGCAATAATTCATCCACTGACATTTCCAGAGATCTCCTTTCACCTATCCCTTTATATGTAGGCATTCCCAAAGGGTCCAGGTTCTCTCTGCTTCCTGATTCTTTCCTCCATTTTGTATCTCTTGTTCCACACAAGCTCACACCTATACTTTGGGTTTCAACCTGCACACTGGTTATTTCTGCATTGTGGTGAAATCTCACCTTAGTCCAAATATACCCAATGGAAGCCTTTTCCAGAAAAATACATCTCCAGATTCACCAAGAATGTAAACTTCCAGGTCAGGTTGGATTTTCTTTGCATGTCCTATCAATTCCTATAAAATTCTCCAAAACTTTCTTCAGCTTTTTTAGACTATTTCTACTGACAACATACTAATTATAACACTAATCATCTCAAAGATACTTAATATCTTATCTCTTCCATCTTATTTCTACTTATTTCCTATGAGATTTAGGGCAAGTTATTTGGATTCTCTGAGCCACAATTTTCTCATCAATAAAAATGGACTTTATAGTCCATTACTCAGGAGTGTATATTACCAGCTACAAGAAAACTGTTTGCCTAAACAAGTAGGGAGGTGACTGTTCCCACAACTCATCTCCCAATTGCTAAATCCCTCATATTTGCTACCACAGGTAGTCTTTTCTAAAAGAATAATGTGTTTATTTTCCAGAACTACCAAAAAAAATCCAATTTTATGCTAAAGTAAGACCATACTTCTTACCTTTCCTAGAGAATCACTAGTACTTCTTTCCAAATATCCTGCAATTCAGCACCAACAACTAACATTTGTTGAGCATTCTCTCATGCCTCGTTTGTTCAATCTAGAATGCATTTCATTCTCATTCCTACTCTAATATCTCTTTGTGCGTAATTCATCCTTCCACCTCCAGCTCAAAAATTGATACCTCTGAAAGAACTTTTCCTACCTCTGAGCATAGTTGATCACTCACTTTTCTACATTCCATAATGCATCTTAATTTATTTTACTTATCTTTGTTTAAATCTCACTGATATTGGGGCACCTTGGTAGCTCAGTCTGCCTTCAGCTGAGGTAATGATCCCAGGCTCCTGGGATCAAGTCCTGCGTCGGCTTTCTGCTCAGCAGGAAGCCTCCTTCTCCTTCGCCCTCTGCCGCTCCCTCTGCTTGCAGCTCTGCCTGCTTGTGCTCTCTCTCTCTCTCTAATAAATAAATAAAATCTTAAAAAAATAAATCTCTCTGATACTAAAATCAAATAGAATCTAATCTTATATTAAAAGAAAATATATGGTGAAATAAAATAGCCTACATGTTATTTACAAGATTTCAAACACATAGGAACTCAGTAACATTTGTTGAATCGTTAATGCCTTAGATTCTACCATAGTAATAATATGCATCTTCAGATATGGCATTATAATCATAACTATATTGTGTTTCCAAAGGTAAGTAAAATTTTAAATGCAAGTACTTTAAGATTAATTCATTTCTTAAATTTGGATAAATCTGGTCAGTTTACTGAGAGCAGATAATGGATATGTGTGTGTGTGTGCATGTGCATATTGGGGGTTGTTGTTTTCTTCCTGAACCTTGGCATTAAACAGACATACTCTAGAAGTATATCTCTTCTGAGTCAGTGAAAGATTTTCTCACAAATGAACTCTAGCAGAGGACTTTGTTTAACCCACAGTCAGGTTGGTTTTCTTGAAGACTGCACAGTATTTTCATGATTTCATTATTATATTAATACAACTAATATTCTTTGAATGCTTTAAATGTGCCAGACATATACTGAGTGCTTTTCATGTATTATATCATTTGTATATGAACCATAGTTCAACAACCATTAAGGAAATAAAATCTATCTAAATCATTAAGCACAGTCTCTCTAACAGAAATACCAAAGGGAAAGTATATTTACAATAGAAAGCAAAACATCTTAAAATTTTTATTTTCCCACAGTATCAATCTCATTATCTCACACGATCCCTAGAGATGCTCTCCAAGCCCTTTCCTCCCCCACTGCAAGCTCTAAAGTTCATCTCTCCAAGTCAGCCCAAACAAGAACCCTCATCACTCTTCTCTCTACTTTCTACCTGTGTGATGTTGGACAAGTTATTTAAACTCACTGTGACACAATTTTCTCATCTGTGTAATGAGGAGGCCTACTGGTAGTAATGAGGAATGAAGTCAGCTACAAGAAAAGGTAATCCGTTGCTCAAACAATCTGATTTATCTACTTCTCCCACAACAGGAAGTCTGTCTGGTAGGAACCGGTGGTTGGCCTCAGTTTGGGAACTCAATATCCGAGCTGTAATTTTCTGGGCTCTTCTCTCATTTTTACAAGATGGTTGCTGCCTCTTCAGCCACCATGTCCATCTTTCAGGCCAGGGAAGGGAAGAATTGCACTGGTATCTAATGTAAAAGCTTTCCCCCAAATCCCCCGCTGAGGCCCACTTACACTTCATTGTCCAGAACTGTTGCATGGGAAGCTTGTAAGGCCAGTAATTTCCTTTGGAACATTGTCCCCAAACAAAAGGGAAGTGTTCTTCATGAGAAAGAAGTGGGGAATGGGATATTGAATAAATAACTGATAATGTCTCTATACTACCTTCACTATTGTCCTGAAGGTAACTGAACTGATGTAATACCTGTACAATATTTATAAGAGTGCCCAGCAAGCAGTAGCTGTTTTTAATATTTGCTCTCTTCTTCCTCTTTTCCCTTACCCTCAGTTTTCTGCCATAAGTAATCTTCTGCTCTTTTAAATGTAGATCCCGCTCTGATCTGTTTCCCTCGTTCACCCCTCTTTCTTTTTTTTTTCTTAAAGATTTTATTTATTTGACAGAGAGACACAGCGAGAGATGGAACACAAGCAGGGGGAGTGGGAGAGGGAGAAGCAGGCTTCCCGCTGAGCACGGAGCCCGATGCAGGGCTCGATCCCAGAACCCTGGGATCATGACCTGAACTGAAGGCAGATGCTTAACGACTGAGCCACCCAGGCGCCCCATTCACCCCTCTTTCTTAACCAGTGTGCACAATAAGGCCTAGAATGGATAGGATATGGTACAGAGAATCTTTCAAGTAATTATTTTCTAGGAAGGGCAAATGAGTTTTTGAAAACTCTTTGGGTTTTTTTTTGTTTGTTTCTTTCACACACTCAAAGAAAAAAAAATAGTGACCTAGGAAACATCAATTTAAAATGCTCATTTATTTAATACCTTGAGCTAGCAGATCAGAGTTAAAATTTGTTCTTCCCCGGTGGCAAGGTGAGGTAAAGATATGCATAATAAGACATATTAAGGTCATTGGCAGTGCTTCTAAACTTTGAAAATAAAAGCTTTTTGAAGTCTATAATTAATAAGCATTATGTTAATTAGGGCACTTCAATCTTAGAGGTTCCCTTCTTTACTTGAGTGAATCTTTGATGTGGAGGATCAGGGGAGTTCTTCTTGACTATTTTTATTGTAAATTTCAGTTAAGCAAAACGGTTGTCTGTCACTACACGATCAGTTTATTATTCAAATCTCTCTCTTCTAATAAAAAACCAGACTACCTGGTGTCATCAACTAAAAACAAATCTCCAATATTCATGGTCTTCCCTTCTTGATCATTCAGAACTGATGCCACTTGATCCTTACCTGTGGAAACAATGTCATGCTAGGTCCTAGGATTATCCTTCTGCTTACAGGGAAGTTAAGAGCCATTACCTAAATACATGGATGACCCACAGTCAGTTTTTTTTTTTTTTTTTAAGATTTTATTTATTTATTTGACACAGAGAGACACGGCGAGAGAGGGAACACAAGCAGGGGGAGTGGGAGAGGGAGAAGCAGGCTTCCCGCTGAGCAGGGAGCCCAGTGCGGGCTCTATCCCAGGACCCTAGGACCTGAGCCAAAGTGGGATGCTTAACGACTGAGCCACCCAGGCGCCCCTACAAATAGTTATTTTTGTATGTCTTTACTGCATCTTTGCTAAACTTACGTATTCTAGTAGCTTTTTATGGATTTTGCGGTTTTTTCCATAGATGATCTTATCTGTGAATTAAGACAGTTTTACTTTTCCAATTTGAATGCCTTTTATTTTTCTCTTCTTGCCTACTAAATTGTTTAACTCTTCAGAACAATGTTGAATAGAAGTAGTAAAGAGTTGACATCCTTGCATTGTTCTTGAGTTTTAAGGGAGTAAAGCATTCAGTCTTTTATTGTTAAGTATGATATTAGCTGTAGTTGTTGGTAGGTTGAGGAAGTTCTTTTCTAGTTTGCTAAGAGTTTTTTTTTTTTTTTTAAGATTTTATTTATTTGAGAGAGAGAGAGAGACAGCGAGAGAGGGAACACAAGCAGCTGGGGGAGTGGGAGAGGGAGAAGTAAGCTTCCCACAGAGTAGGGAGCCGGATGCAGGGCTCGATCCCAGGACCCTGGGACCATGACCTGAGCCGAAGGCAGACACTTAACAGCTGAGCCACCCAGGCATCCCCACAATCAGTTTTAACATGTTGATAACACAGCGTATTCACATTCTGATAATTGGGTTTTGGTCTTATTACTGAGACCAACACCCTGCCCCGTAACAGAGTTCCAAAAATTTGGTCATTTTTTTATGTTTCTCCCATTTATAGGTCATGGTTTGGCTAACCTGACTAGAAATAAATATGTTTATTTGTTTGTTTTTTCTGAGACTGTGTCCAGTCCTTTTATTTACCAATTTAGCCATAGGAATAGAGGTCTTCCATTCAACCGCAGCCCTGTGACCTGCTGGTGAACATCTTAGAGGCCAGGATCTAGTTTGTAGACTTTCTGTCTGGATTTGACAGAGTAGCTGATTCAGACCCATCACTCCATTGTAAGCAAAACTAAAAACTGGCAACATGGATAGAATGCCTATTTGCAGGCATCAGACAAGCAAGCAATGCAAAGTTATAAATTCTTTTTTTTTTTTTTAAGATTTTTTTTTTTTTTGATTTATTTGAGAGAGAGAGAATGAGACACAGAGAGCACGAGAGGGAGGAGGGTCAGAGGGAGAAGCAGACTCCCTGCCGAGCAGGGAGCCCGACGCGGGACTCGATCCCGGGACTCCAGGATCATGACCTGAGCTGAAGGCAGTCGCTTAACCAACTGAGCCACCCAGGCGCCCCGCAAAGTTATAAATTCTTGTTAAAAAAATAAAAGAACTGGGACACCTGGGTGGCTCAGTTGGTTAAGTTTCTGACTCTTGATCTCAGCTCAGGTCTTGATCTCAGGGTTGTGAGTTCAAGCCCCATGTTAGGCTCCACTTAAGAAAAAATAAATAAAAGAACTAGTTTATCTGACTAGAACTCATATTTTGTTATACCACAATTACTGTGGTTATATTATGGTAACTTGCGAAACCTGAGCAGAGGGCGAGAATCCCAAGCTGACTCCACACTTGGCACAGAGCCCTGCACTGGGTCGATCCTACGACCCTGAGATCATGACCCAAGCTAAAACAAAGAGTTAGACACTCAACAGACTGAGCCACCCAGGCACCCCTATGCCCTTCATTATTTACACCTTGGACAACCTCCAAAGCCAAAATGCTTTGAGCGTCACTGACTCTGCTAGAACAACTGTGGCGAAGCCAGCTCTTTTCTTCCTTCTGTCTTGAAACAAGTGGCCAGCTGCAGTTAGCTTCTTTGCAGATAGTCACCTATCACCTGTACCTGGGTTTACCCCCAAGCCTAGACTGCCATGAGCAATTCATCCTAGGTTGGCTGGTGATAAGAATCCTTAAGGGGTTCATATTAAATATATAACTTACCATTAGAATTCATATTCAGTAGGTCTCAGTTGCAGCCAGTAATCTTTCTTTTTCTTTTCGCTATCAAATGCTCCAGGTAATTCTTATCTTTAGCCAAATTTGGAAGCAGTGCCCTAGGTGGTATGATTAATTACTTGTATGATTAATTACCATATCCTGACTTGTCCCACTTCTTTACCTCTCTTTCTGACTAGGTCTACCAGGCATCCTACTTATTTTCAAGGCTGAAAGTTTAAAAAAAGAGGTCAGAGAAAACATTCAAGATAATTTAAGTGACATTAAAAGTTTTATTGAAGAATTGATGTTTTTTTCACCTTCAGTGGTGGAAGAGCCATGATATGAGGAAATAGACCTCTCCAGTGATCTTAGTGTTTAGAAGAAGATTAATACATGGCCACTTTGTAGACTCAGCATATTATCAAGCACTTAGTATGTATAGTTCTCTTGGATTTGAAAATCACAATGTTACCACCATTATATCTACATCTATGCAGTGATGTTATGTGTTAGCACAGGGTCTCATAACATCTGTGATGATAATCTCAAGACTTTGTAAGTGCCTGAGTTTTCATCTCTCTTTTCACATAGAAATGAAGGTAGAAAAGGGAAAACATAGGTAAAAATGAACCATGCTGGTACTATTTTGTTAAGGACATTCATTGTTCTTTCATTTGACGAACATTTATCAAATGCATGTTATATGCCAGGCACTGAACAAAGCTATGGTTTCACAGCAGTAAATAAGAGAAAACATACCCTTCCTTACTAGAATCCCCATAAGAATTTATACTTCCATATGGAAGAGATGGAAGAGAGACTTTTTAAATCTTACTTAATTTTTTTTTATAGCAGTGTGCTAAGATATTAAGGAGAAGTTGAAGATATAATGATGAGATATTTAATGGCGGGAAATGCGGTAGTTTAGGAGTCAGTGAAATTTTCTAAGTGATAGTTGCAACATATATTTTACTTCTGATTTTTACTTTTTTTGTCAAACAAATGAGGAGGTTCTATTTTGTCACAAAATGGAATTAAAAAAACAAGAGGTTTCCGTTAACATGTTATGATTTGAGTATCTCAGGAATGGGCCAGTTAATGCACAAGGACAACCTCCAAAGCTAAAATGCTTTGAGCGTCACTGACTCTGCTAGAACAACTGTGGCGAAGCCAGCTCTTTTCTTCCTTCTGTTTTGAAACAAGTGGCCAACTGCAGTTAGCTTCTTTGCAGATAGTCAATAGAAATAGATATGAAAACTTTAAAAAAAGAGAATGAGAATATCTAGGTAGGCGTATGTGAGATTTTTTTTTTTTCATTTTTATTGGCTCTGTTCTAGATACGTGACTCTAGAGAACATCAGAAATAGCATGGTTGATCAGACAGTACCATTTCTGTTTCTACATGAATCCAGGGAAATAAGTTACATTTTTTATATTTCCAACTAGACTCAGTGACTCTATAAAAGCATATATCTATAAATAATATTCAGGAAAGTAAAGAAGTAAAGATTTACTAATATTTTCCCATGTGCAATGGTCACTGGTTCCATTTTATCAGGCTGTCTTGGACTATGTTGTATATTACAACCAAGACCTACACATATGCAGTTTGATAACTATTAAGATTGGTTAGGATTTTATTTTTTAACTACCATCTCCACCACAAGAAATCTATAACCAAACACAGTTCTTTTGGGGGAAGAAGAAATGTATATTCTTTTTACTGAATTTAATTTTCAAAGTCAAAACTCTAACATGATTTAGAATGTAAACATGAACCTGGAAGCTTGTGATAGCTCTCCTGACAAGTTCAAGTTCATAACTACTACTTATCAACAACAGAAGACAGTGACTCCTTTCCTGTCCTGTAAGGGATAAGGTGACTGCAAGTGCATACATACCTGGGTTGATATGTTAATGTATTAATTTAGCTACTAAATTTATTTATTCACCAATTGGAGGCTGCTGTATTTCAGGCACTGTGTTAGGAAACATAAACACAAATGAGAATAAAACTTAGGTCTGAAGGGGGGGAAATCAGTGGGGGAGACGAACCATGAGAGACTATGGACTCTGAGAAACAAACTGAGGGTTCTAGAGGGGAAGGGGGGCGGGGGATGGGTTAGCCTGGTGATAGGTATTAAAGAGGGCATGTACTGAATGGAGCACTGGGTGTTATACACAAACAATGAATCATGGAACACTACATCAAAAACTAATGATGTATGGTGATTAACATAACATAATAAAAAAAAGAAAAGAAAAAATAAAACTTAGGTCTCTGCTGTGATAACAATTGTATTTTGGTCAGTGACATGGATAATAATACACTAAACAAAGAAATACAAACATTACAAGAATTGGGTGTATGTTATCGAGGAAACAGGCAATTTAATGTAGACACCTTTGGAAAGGTTTCAAGAGGTCACATAGGAAGGGAAGGGAAGGGAATTTCTTTCATGAGTGGTGATCTTTTTTTTTTTTTTTTTAAAGATTTATTTATTTATTTATTTGTCAGAGAGAGAGAGACAGAACACAAGCAGGGGGAGAGGCAGGCAGAGGGAGAAGCAGGCTCCCCACCGAGCAAGGAGCCTGATGTGGGACTCAATCCCAGGACCCAGGATCGTGACCTGAGCCGAAGGCAGCTGCTTAACCGACTGAGCCACCCAGGCGTCCCCATGAGTGGTGATCTTTAAGTATTTGAAAAGTGAGAAGAGAAACCAGCCATGCAATAGCAAGAGGAAAAGTGTCACAGCCATTTGCCAGCACCTTGAGAAAGAAGAATGCCATGGTTTGAAGCTCATTGAGGAGATCAGTGTGTTTGGAGTTTAGGACGGAAGTAGAAGATGGTAGAAGGTCAAGTGAGGAAGTAGCCAGGAGCCAGATCATTCAGTGCCTCTTGATTTTATATAATGCACTGAAAATAAACTGTATAAAATCTTGTTAACTGTTGGGTATTTATAGAAAATAAAGTAAAAAAAGATTGTAGAGGTGTGGGTTTATAAACAACCCTAAGAAATATGATAGTAGGTGTTATCGGTTGGGCTTCAATCAAAGAAATAACAGTTATGTTGCTATGGAGTGAGGGAGTTACCATTGAGATTAGACCTTAGGCAATTATGGGAACTGGTTAAGAGAGCTTGCAAGGTTGTTGCCTTTGTATCTGGCATTGAGCTTAAGGTGAAGGAGGGCAAAGACAAACTGGAACCTCTAGCACTGGTCTTTCACTGCCTCCACTTTTGATGATGTAGGTCATCTGTTAGGTGAGGTGCATTAGTATCTGGCCCAGAGCTCAGAAAAACCAAAGGAGAAGAGGTGGCAGGATCTGCAGGAGGTGTGGGTCTGGGTGCTGTCCCACACCAACAAAGTTAGTTGGTAAGTCAGCAACAATATCCATGAGCTGCCCTAGTGGTTAGCACCCTACACTTGACCTTCAGAGCATAAAAACTGGCTGGGACTCCACTTCCTAAATCTCCCATAAAATTTCTTCTTTTAATCTGGAACCAGACAAGAAAGGGAACTTGGGAAATGTAGCTACAGTTTAGCTATAGGTTAAAAAAAACCTAGTATGGAAATTGCTTTCAGTGATATGGCTAAACTTTGTGATGGTGGTTGTATATGAATGTGTGTGTTCCAGGGAGCTTGTTCTTATAAAAAGGAATCTGATTTTTACATGCTCTTTGTTCTCTCATTTTATTAGACAATTAGCTTTCATACTCATATAAACTTTTGTTTTGATAATGTATTTATTGTACTGTTAATAATCTAAAAAATGACTTTTCTACCAACTTTGAGTTACATGTAGCTTCAAGGTATCAAAGTTAAAATTTAAAATGTAAATTATGGAAGACTATGTGTATGATCACAATTGCATGATGTTCAAGAACACACAGAATTAGTTCTCAAAAAGTCTCAGAGCTGGAGGAATCTATAGACCCATTGTTTTTCAAATAGTATTTTTCATCATAGATGAAAGGGCTTCTTTATGCAGAACCTAAAAATAAAGAGAGAAAAAAACCTAACAATAGCTTTGATTGAGGCAAAGGTAGGAAATTGAGTGGCACCTGTCCTTTCCCCTCTGTAGACCCTGAAAGGGCTGTTAGGGAATCAACAGTTTAAATATGTCATCTCTCAAGGCTGCTTCTGTCTCATTCTTTCTCTATTTGAAGCAAAACTCTGCACCGCAATTGCAGCCTCAAAATATATGCAACCACACAGCACATAAATGGGAAATGGTGGTTTAGATGAAAATTTTAAGTGGAGATGGAGAAGATCCTTAGCCATGAACACCAAAAGGCAATACTACATTAAAATACTCTTTTTTTTTTTTTACATATTTTTGATTTTTTTTTATTATGGTATGTTAATCACCAAACATTACATCATTAGTTTTTGATGTAGTGTTCCATGATTCATTGTTTACGTATAACACCCAGTGCTCCATTCAGTACGTGCCCTCTTTAATACCCATCACCAAGCTAACCCATCCCACCACCCACCTCCCCTCTAGAACCCTCAGTTTGTTTCTCAGAGTCCGTAGTGTCTCATGGTTCGTCTCCCCCTCTGATTTCCCCCCTTTCAGTTTTCCCTTCCTACTATGGTGAGCACTGTGAATTGCGTAAGACTGTTCAATCACAGACCTATACCTCTGAAACTAATAATACATTATATGTTAAAAAAAAAAAAAAGGAGAAGAAGAAGAAGAAGATAGTAGGAAGGGGAAAAAAATAGTACATTAAAATACTCCTTAAAATTGAAGCAGTAATCAAAAATCTCCCAACAAACAAGAGTCCAGGGCCAGGTGGCTTCCCAGGGGAATTCTACCAAACATTTAAAGAAGAATTAGTACCTATTCTTCTGAAGCTGTTTCCAAAAATAGAAATGGAAAGAAAACTTCCAACCTCTTTCTGTGAGGCCAGCATTATCTTGATCCCAAAACCAGACAAAGACCCCACCAAAAAGGAGAATTAAAGACCAATATACGTTATGAACATAGATGCAAAAATTCTCACCAAGATACTAGCCAATACCACTTGGTTGTGCTAATAACCAAGTGATGTTTAATCCTGGGCTACAAGAGTGGTTTAACATCTGCAAATCAAACAATGTGATACACTACATTAATTAAAGAAAGGACAAGAACCCTATGATCCTCTCAATTGATGGTAAAACATTTGACAAAGTACAGCATCCTTTCTTGATTAAAACTCTGCACAGTGTAGGGACAGAAAGAACATGCCTCAATATCATAAAAGCCTTAAATGAAAAGCCCACAGCAAATATCATTCTCAACAGGGAAAAAATGAGAGATTTTCCCCTAAGGTTAGGAATACCACAGGGAGGTCTACTCTCACCACTGTTGTTCAACATTTTACTGGAAGTCCTAGCCTCAGCAAACAGATAACAAAAATAAATAAAAGGCATTAATA
The DNA here is from genome assembly GCF_054177405.1 of Leptonychotes weddellii. NCBI lineage: Eukaryota > Metazoa > Chordata > Mammalia > Carnivora > Phocidae > Leptonychotes > Leptonychotes weddellii. The sequence continues at coordinate 37,629,182 of NC_138369.1, forward strand.
TCACTAAAGAAGAGGACAAACTCACTCTTTACAGATGACATGATACTCTATGTGGAAAACCCAAGACTCCACCCCAAAATTGCTAGAACTCATACAGGAATTCAGTGAAGTGGCCGGCTATAAAATCAATGCACAGAAATCAGTTGCATTTCTACACACTAACAATGAGACGGAAGAAAGAGAAATTAAGGAATCAATCCCATTTACAATTGCACCAAAAACCATAAGATACCGAGGAATAAACCTAACCAAAGAGCTTACAAAGGATCTGTACTCTGATAACTATAAAACACTTAGAAAAGAAATTGAAGAAGACACAAAATAAATGGAAAAACATTCCATGCTCATTCATTGGAAGAACAAATATTGTTAAAATGTCTATGCTACCCAGAGCAGTCTACACATTCAGTGCAATCCCAATCAAAATACCATCAACATTTTTCACAGAGCTGGAACAAATAACCCAAAAATTTTTGTGGAACCAGAAAAGACCCTAAATAGCCAAAGAAATGTTGAAAAAGAAAAGCAAAGCTGGTGGCATCACAATTCCGGACTTCAAGCTCTATTACAAAGCTGTCATCATCAAGACAGTATGGTACTGGCACAAAAACAGACACATAGATCAGTGGAACAGAATAGAGAGCCCAGAAATGGACCCTCAACTCTATGGTCAACTAATCTTTGACAAAGCAGGAAAGAATGTCCAGTGGAAAAAAGACAGTCTCTTCAACAAATGGTGTTGGGAAAATTGGACAGCCACATGCAGAATATTGAAACTGAACCATTTTTTTTACACCATACACAAAAATAAACTCAAAATGTATGAAAGACCTAAATGTGAGACAGGAATCCATCAAAATCCTAGAGGAAAACTCAGGCAGCAATCTGTTTGACCTTGGCTACAGCAACTTCTTGCTAGACTCCAAATGCAAGGGAAGCAAGGGCAAAAATGAACTATTGGGACTTCATCAAGATAAAAACCTCTTGCACAGCAAAAGAAACAGTCGACAAAACCAAAAGACAACCTACAGAATGGGAGAAGATATTTGTAAATTACATACCAGATAAAGGGCTAGTATCCAATATAGATCGAAAATCTATAAAGAACAAACTCAACACCCAAAAACCCAATAATCCAGTTAAGAAATGGACAGAAGACATGAACAGACATTTCTCCAAAGAAGACACATGAAAAAATGCTCCACATCCTTTGGTATCAGGGAAATACAAATCAAAACCACAATGAGATACCACCTCACATCCATCAGAATGGCTAAAATTAACAAGTCAGGAAATGACAGATGTTAGCGAGGATGCGGAGAAAGGGGAACCCTCCTACACTGCTGGTGGAATGCAAGCTGGTACAACCACTCTGGAAAACAGTATGGAGGTTCCTCAAAAAGTTAAAAATAGAGCTACCCTATAACCTAGCAATTGTACTACTAGGTATTTACCCTAAAACTACAAATGTAGTGATCCGAAGGGGCACCTGCACCCCAATGTTTATAGCAGCAATGTCCACAATAACCAAACTATGGGAAGAGCCCAGATGTCCATCAACAGAGGAAAGGATAAAGAAGAGGTGGTGTATGTATGTATGTATGTGTGGATAGATAGATAGATAGATAGATAGATAGATAGATAGATAGATAGATATAGATATATAATGGAATATTACCCATCAAAGACATGAAATCTTGCTATTTGCAATGACATGGGTGGAACTAGAGAGTATTATGCTAAGCAAAACAGATCAATCAGAGAAAGACAATTATCATATGATCTCACTCATATGTGGATTTTAAGAAACAAAATAGAGGATCATAGGGGAAAAGGGGGAAAATAAAATAAAAAGACAAAATCAGAGAGGGAGACAAACCATAAGAGACTCTTAATCATAGGAAACAAACTGAGGGTTGCTGGAGGGGAAGGTACTGGGGGAGGGGATAACTGAGTGATGGACATTAATGTAATGAGCACTGGGTGTTATATACAATTGATGAATCACTGAACTCTACCTCTGAAACTAGTAATACACTGTATGTTAATTAATTGAATTTAAGTAGAATTAAAATTAAATTTAAAAATAAATAAAAAATAAAATACTTTTGAGGGGTGCCTGGGTGGCTCAGTCAGTTGAGCGTCCTGAGATCAAACTCTGCATTGGCCCAAGCGCAGCAGGAAGTCTGCTTCTCTCCCTCTCCCTTTGCCCCTCCCTATGTTTGTGCGCCTGCACACCCGTGCTCTCTCTCTCTCTCTGTATGTATGAAATAAATAAATCTTTAAAAAAAATGCTCTTTAAGCATTTTCCTCCAGAGTTTCTTTCTGCTATAAACCCCTTTCGTGATTCCCAACATACCACTTCTCAAAATTTCTCCTATTACACTGAATAACAACTACTATTATTAACAATTTAGTGAAATAAATACTTTCAGTTTAAGCTACCCTCCTAAATAATAACAGCAATCTTTTATTGAGTGCTTGGTATATTCTAAGCGTGTTGCTAATGACCCCTTTTTATTTTCAAAATAACTCTATTAAGAGGTTACTATTATTTTTTTTTAAAGATTTTATTTATTTATTTGAGAGAGAGAATGAGACAGAGAGAGAGAGCATGAGATGGGGGAGGATCAGAGGGAGAAGCAGACTCCCTGCTGAGCAGGGAGCCTGATGTGGGACTCCATCCCGGGACTCCAGGATCATGACCTGAGCCGAAGGCAGTCGCTTAACCAACTGAGCCACCCAGGCGCCCAAGAGGTTACTATTATTATATCCTGTCTTATAGATGGGGAAACCGAGGCAAAGGAAGATTAAGTAATTTGTCCATGAACATTCAATAAGTGGTAGAGGGAGGATACAAATCCTAGCAAATCTCAGGGTGACTTCTCCCTAAGAAAGACCATTACCAAGAGATGTATTGTTACCAATCAGAGTTTTTGAAGGCCTTACACTCCACCAACTCAAGAAGATGCTCAAAGTATTTACAAAACAAAACCAGTCACCTCCTGGGGGTTGGGGAAGAAAGGACTCATAATGTCTCTTGAAGAAAATACAGTATTCCCTATGATGTTACAGCTGTTTGAAAACCAATAGATCCTCTGACCTTCATGTCTGAAAGTCAGAACTTTTCTTCAGCAAGTCGCCATCTGTTGAAGTATGAAGGACTGAGTTTTCCAGTGATGTTGCCAACATCTACCATCCCAGAAGCTGCTATTATAATGCGACTCTGACATCCCTTCTATCAAGAGATGGATCCATCTTCCCACCTCTTAAATCCCAGCGGGCTTGTGTGACTTCAGGTAAGTAATGCCAAAAGTCTTTCAAGGCTGGCTTCCACCTAGCTGTTTTGGGACACTTGCTCTTGGAACTCAGTTGTGATTCTGTGAAGAAATCCAAACTAGCCCGCACAAAGACACCACGTAGAATGTGGTGTTCTGGCCAACAGCCCAGCTGACCACCCAATCAGCATCCAGTATCAACAACCAGACACATGAGTGAAGACACCTCCAGATGATTCCTGTCCTGAGCGTTCAAGCCATCCCAGACTTTCAGGCTACCCAGCCGAGGCCCCAGTCATTGCTGTACAGAGACAAGCATTACGGGCTATGTCCTGTTCAAACTCCTACCTATATCTATGAGCAGGATACCAGATATTTTATGCCACTAAATTTGGGGTGACTTAATACACAGCATTAGTAACTGAACCCTACAGTGAGGAAACAGGTTCAAGGAAGAAGTGAGCTCTCAGTTCCTAGACACATACTCAGTATGCTCTCAAAATGTTCGCTGAATTTAACTGCAGCATAGCAACAAAACCAGTGTATCTTGGTAGCTCCCTGTCTGTTGCACCACAGTACTTTCTCCAATTAGGCTTAAAAGTAATAAAAAAAATAAAAAAGGAAATTTTGCTATACCAGTTATTAAAATCCATGGTAACCAGGACTTTTAAATACATATACTATATGCTGCTGAAGTTCTTGAAAATTGTTTGTTCTCATGAATAAGTTAAATACTCTTCCAAATATTTAATTTATATCTTTAAAGTATTTCTTGGCTTTTTGTTCCCACTCTACATGCCTCCTACATTGATTTCTCACTCCATATTCTATATATTCCCTCTCTCCCAGTCAAGAAGTTTTATCCAGCTCTCCTTTCAGGCTTATGTAAGAAATAGGTATAGTGAATATACTTTTTCAAACCTGGCATGCTTCTTGGTAACAGATTCTGCTATAGCTCCCTATCCCCAATGAGAATCACTGCCTTATGGCACTGCTTCAGAGATCATTTTTATACTTGTAAAAAGATGAATACTAGCTTACTCCCTATCCAAATTATGATGATTTTCTAATTAGTTGGGTCCAAATTAGCCATCCATTATTCTCTCCCAGATTCCCTGCCATCCTCTACTATTTCTGAACAAACATCAATTGTGCCAATGTCTTGAGTAGTGTCGATCGAAACTGAAATGGGTCCAGCTTCCTTAATATCATCACCAACTGTCTTATTAATTAATTAATGATGCTGTGAATAATAAAGTACTAGTGTTGTTAAACCAGGAAAAAAGCAGTAGGCGGTAACAGCAGCAGTAGCTCTGGCACCGGAGTGTGTATCAACTGGCTAGAGGGAGAAGGTGAGAATTCTCCTCAAGGCATGAGGACAAAGCAAGCAGGGAAGTAGAATAATAATTCATTTCCCTTGGGGGCAGTGTCCTTGACGGAATTCTTTGGAGGTGAGATGCTCCCTTAAGTTGCTGAAGTGGACTTTCTTCATAGGAAACCCAAGGTTTTCACCATTTGGTAATGTAATGAGGGAAATGCTGACTCCCTCTGTGCTTATTCAGAAGCCCTTTCAGAATTTGGGAATAAATGTAATTCATTGGACAGGTCACACGATGAATAGGTTTCACAGTCTCCTCTGTCAGCTTTATGATGCTGAAAGTGACGGTAGAACAAGAAGAGTGAGTATTGGGGATATAATACAGTGAGTAATAAGAAAACAACAAAGGCATCCTTGTTGAAAAGAGCTTTTCCTCTAGAGTACTGAACGGCAGACTTATTTTTTTCCCTCCTCTAGTCCATGTGAACACAGTCTGAGAAGACAGTCATTGCCTGAAATGATTGATGTTATTTCTGAGAGTTTGTCACCATTACCACAAGTATGATCTGGATTACTTTGTTTGCTCAGCTGTTCCTGGCCCCATTCCTCTTGCCTCAAACCAAGCAAAATGAGAGGTGCAGAAATCACAGGATCCATCAAGTGCCTGATGGAGCCCCACATTCAGGCCTCCCCCCTCCTCTACTCATCAATCTTCATTGTCTTCATTGTAAGAGGGTAACGTCTGCAGAGTACATGCCACCCTGAAGCTCTGCAGTACAGCAGTGCTTTCTGAGGATGCTAGCTTAGTGTGATTAAAGATCTCTGTTCGTTCAAGGAATGGGGTGAGAAAGGGTTAGGGAAAGTAGCTGGCAGTTTTTAGTATCTCTTTTGTGACAGGCACTAAGCTATTTCTTTACATATATCATTATCCTATTTAAACCTTGCAATAATTCTTTGAAGTGGATACCATTTTTGCAGTTTACAAGGAAACTGAGGCTGAGAGATAATACATAATTTGACAAAGGCTAATCAATTCCTAGTAACTGGACTCTAATCTGCAGGCATATAGGCGTCTTGCCAGTTTTTGCTCACCGTTTTGTCCTCAAAGTGTCTAGCTTGGTACCTGGCACACGCTAGGCATTCAATATTTGTCGAGTGATTAATGAATTGATAAATTAATGAACAAATGAATTGGCAAAACAAGGATTTGTGCCCAAAGCTCTGATTCCATGATAGATCCCTATGACTGACAAAGTAAAGAAACAACACAAACTACATAATCAACGTCCATTGTGAGAGAAAAAGATAACTAGAATTCATTATGGGTTGACCCTGTTTGCTGAACTTTTTGAGTTTGACATCGTTTTGATGTGCAGAACAAGTACATGACTTGTCAGTTTTTTATTTTATCTTTTGAGTTGTTGTTTTTCTGTTTGAGGTGCTGTGGCTTGATGTTAGTTATCTGGCCAGAAGAGTTGAGCTAATGTTGTAAGTAAAACATTTAAATTAAAACTTCAAATATCTCCTCAACTTATAATTAAATGTACCATATGGTTCTATTTTACTGAAAGTTGGGGCCTAATTTAATGTTTTCCTTTTTCAGCAACAAATTTTATTGGCTTGTTCTCAATCATTTTTATGTCAAGAAAACAATTACAACCAAGGCAATATTTTGAGATTATTAGACAGGAACAATCACTTACCTGGGGATAAAAATATTGTTTTTGGTGTGGATATATCGTTATTTAAGCTCATCCAAGAATAAAAAAATAGTTGCTTAGTTCACAATTGTTATGTCATTGTAGGAGAAAGACTCAAACTTTCCCCCAGGTTTCATCATCCTACTCTTCTATTTAATTTGAATGCAATTTGAGACAAAATGCTGATTTTCACAAATTTTAACAGGTATGGTTGAGCACTATTTGGGATGTCTTAAAAATGTCCAGTAAGCAAATTATTAATACAAGGCCAAGTTTTATCATCTGAGAAACTTCATATCTTCTTCCTAAGTGAGAAAAGTGGGATGTGGGCAGTGTTCATTAATATTTAAAGAAAATAGTGTTTTATAGAGGCAATTCCAATTGTCTGCCCACCTTGTTCTAGGTCTGCAGAGAAGTTCGATGGTTATAGCCAACTCCATTCTAAACCATTTGATTAACAATTATAATACTAAATCATAGTTTGTAATCTTCCCCACCAAATATATCTTAGGTACAACTCTTCCTCCAGATATTAGTCACCAACTATGTAGGTATGTGTCAGTATGCTTTTTAGTCTAAAGTTGACATTTGTTTGAAACACTCTTGTAGCCTTTCTATCAAAGAAGTGAATGCGGCATCTCTAGCAGACACCGTCAGGGATCTAATAATGCCAAAAGAGAGAATGAGAATGAGGGCCAAAATGACTATCTTGTCAGATCCAATAAGAAGTCATGGTGCATAGAGAAGGATTCGTGTGAAGGAGATACTTCATCTTCTAAATAAAAACTAGGATTTAGAGTGGTTAAATAATTTCCTTATACCCACATTGTAGAATCCTATGCATGTGTATGAGAAAAATGAGGTGAATCCAAATCCAGGTGCTGACATGGGATAGTCACCAAGACATATTAAGCTGAAAAGACAAGTTCTATTCACCCAACAAATATTTAAGTGCTTACTATGTACCAAGCACTTCTCTGACTTCTGGATATATCAGAGAGCCAACAAAGTCCCTGCTCCCATGGAACTTACATTCTACTATAATCCAATTTATGTAAAAAATAAAAATAAGTGAAAAGATCTATGCACATTTGAGTAAATCTATTTATGTAACTGAGTAGTAAGGGTGCTGGAAGAACACATGCCATATAGGTAAGTGGTTACTTCTGGAGAACAAAGTAGGAGTGAGGAGATGATGATGAGAACTTTGACATTGTTTTTATAATGATGTATTATTTAAATATTTTAAAGCAAGACTGCATTCATGCCTTACTTGTACTTGAAAATAAAACTGTAAAGAAAGAAGTAAAACAAAAGGAAATAAGCAGAGAGGAAGCATTTTGCACATAGGGAATAATTTGAACAAGAGTTGAAGATGAAAATGAGAGCTAGCAGCTTGTCGAAGTTTACAAGGACTATGCCCTGAGACTTCCCATAATCCTGAGATTTGCCAACAGAGGGAAGTTTCTCCTGAATCATGGATCCATAGAGAGTCACATGTGTTATCCACAGTGTGTAACATCATGTCCCTAGTTTGCTGCCATTTCAGTTTTCAGTGTTTTATATCTCACTTAATGGATCTGAAAAAGAAAGAAAGACTGTCATCTTGAGAGGCAGTGGGAAAGGTAACCAACATTGCCGAACTGAGACATTGCTATTAGGCTGTTGACCAGTTTTGCTACGGGATGAATGACTGGCTTTGACCATCAGCCTTGTAAGGAATTATTAGAATGATTCAGATTTGTACCTCAACAAAATGACAGATTACTACATATCAGGGTTCTCTCAGGAATAGTTTCAACTATGAATGTTGAATCTGCCAAGTCACATTTATCTACTCTTTAAAAAAAAGAGGAGGAAGTAGAAGAAAGAAAAAAAAATGAGAAGACAGATTGTGTTTGGAAAGTGCATCAATTCTGATTCTGTTGGGTTTATGAAAGTCTCTTGTAGGGCTTGGCAGTAGGGTGGAAGTGTGCGGGTACAATTAGTAAATGACCCAGTGCAAAAGCAAGTTAAAAAGTGAAAAAGCATGTCAATCACTCAGATGATATTGCTAGGCCATGCCATGTGTGAAAACACCTTCATGTCAGTGTTAGAGAGGAAAAACCTCTATTTCTGGCTTTATGATGTTCCATTTTGACCTTTTATTTTGGCATTACTGAAGAGAAGCATAAGGTGAAAGATCAGATGGCAGTGATAAGCTTCTTATGTACCTGATTAATGCAGAATTCTTTCTAGCAAAACCATGGTCTATATATAAAACTTGCTGCCATGGTGTGCAGAGTGAAATAGTCTCTCCGTAGTCAGGAAGGTCTGTCTCAGGGCTCATTCCAAAGTGCTTTGCTTGGGGGAGAATTGAGCAGCCCTAGTAGAAAGTGATCTAGTTTATGAGGCCGACCCAGGACACAGAGGCTGTATGATCTCCTCAAGTCAAGCTGCAATTCACTGTTACTCTGTGTATGGGAAGAGCCTTATATAAGTATCCAGAATACATGTTTCTAGTTGTTTGTGTCAAAATAAAGGTACCTGAACTATTTCCGAAAACTTAAAGTTACCATTTAACCACCTGGCAAATTTGCCTTTACAGGGGTCAAGAATTTATGTTTATTTCCTCACTTAAACCATTATAATAAACACATTTTAAATTTTGATCATTTTTGAGAAGATGCTTTTATATTGTGGGATAAAATTAATAACATTTTTAAAAATTGATTTTACAATAGTATCTCATATATGGTATATGGACAATTGGAAAACTGAAAAGAAAGCATTTGAAGGGCATTTGGGGGTGTTGGAAAAAATGACAATAAATGGCATTTTAAATGCTCATTCAGTGTATCATCAAAACTGATGCTTTATGAAAGGAACACCAAATTTTAAGACATTGTTTTCTCATCTTGTCCTCTCACTGTACAGCACTGTCCGCAGAATACAAGGTAATTCTTTACCAGCAGTGTGTTATTGAATATGCAACCATTTCCTAATATTTATTTGTTTGCATTATCAGCACCAGCAATTTGATTCACCAACCAACATAACTGGATGAGATAAGAGAATTGGCAGATCTATTATGTGCTTTGTTAGTATGGGAAGTGTACATGCATGGGTCCATAATCAAAATAGACTGGAAAGCCACAGTGCTGCACTATTGTGAAAGCCTCAAATGTTCCATTAAAATGCTTCTGGTGGCTCAACCAGGCTTCTCCTTCCAGATCAGATTTCAGATCATTTATATACAAACGCATTCACCCAGCACGCTTTCTTCTAGCCACAGGAAACAATACTCACCTTATACCTTCTCTTATAACAATACTTTTCCCACACAAACCTCCTCAGTAATTTTTCAAATGCTTTGAATCTTTTTTGTTGTTGTTGGCCTGGTAAAGAAAAAGTTTTACAGCATGTGAAAAATAGAAAGTTAATGGAAATATTAAAAGGCCTTTAAAATTTGATGGTATAAGACCTCAAGAAAAATAAAACATCTCCTTAATATTATATTATAAATCATCAAGACCATTTCAAAATCATTTCACTACTGGTGAAAAAAATGATAGTAAATCTCATTAAATATATACCTTTCTAAGGAAATTTCATTTGTTTAAAAAATCAGAATATTAGGCAATAAAGTTTCCTCTGCAACTATTAAAATGTTTCAACTGCAGTGATGATATTATTTTCTTAATGTAAAGTAGAATTTGAAAGCACTTATCCTTGCATTTATACAGGACAGTATGCCCACTAATGAACAAAGTGATGCAGAAAATGAAACCCATGACATTTTCTTGATTTCACTAGGTTAATGAGAGCAGTAATAAATATTTGTTGCAAATGATAAAACAGATTGTCTTTGTTAGAAATTTCTCATGAACTCGTGATGAATTAAACTAAGTATCTTCATGTTCTATCAAGGGGAGAGATTAGACAATTTCTTCAATACTTTGGATCCCTGCTTTTATAAAATGAGAATACTTACTTGGGGCATTCACTGATTAAAATTGACAGAGAATTTTTCACAACTGTTATTGCAGTTAATCCATAAAGATAGATATAATTATACAAAATAAAACAAAAGAGGTATGTTAGGAGCCTTGACAAGTGACTTGTGTTGAGCTATTTTATTTTTCCATAAGGTCTTCTGACTTAATCCAATCATTGGAAAATAATTTTGTTTGTCAAGGGAAGTTTGTGCATAATTATGTTTAAGTCCCAGATAGTTTCTCCTTTAGAGACACATAAAGATTATTAAATAATACATTTCCATACTTAAAATGGATTAGCACGTCAAAAGGGCAGGCTTGGTGTACGATGACTTTTCAGAAGCATTGTGTAATGCCCTTTTATTTCAATTAAACAGGCATGTATCATATGCACTTATTGTCTGCAACAAACACACTGTGATAATATGGGACAAGGGAAGGAATAGCTAGCTATAAAGATGAATAAGACAGCCCTGGTCCCAACTTAAAGGTGCTTTAAAAAACATGGTATAGTTCTAAAAAGAACCACAATGGTTGCAAACTCAGTTCTTCTCATGAAATAGAATTTCAAAATGTGAACTCAATTTCCGTTAAGCTGTATGTATGCTTAACAAATTGCAAAGAACCTGTTAGTTCTGTAGCTTGTTAGCTAACTTTCTTGAAATGAAGACTTTGTGGAAGAACTACGTCTGTGCTCTTTAGTCTCTGCAGTGCTTCCCATGTTATCTGGAGCAGAAGTCTTAATACAGCAACAGTGATGATTGATTGATTCACCATATCTATTGGGCACCTACTGTGTTCCAGAAACATGGTATTCAGATTTCAATTAACTCGTTTGCAACCTATAATCTTTCTACCACTAATTAACTGTTTGAAATTAAAAATAAATCAGCACACACAGGATATCCTGTTGTTGCTAGTTTCATTCTTTTCAAATTAATGAATATTTGAATATAGCTAGATATCACTGAAATAATAAATTCCAGTTTTTATGCTATTGCAAGTCATATCATTTGATAAAGCAATCTTTGGGGGAGATGTGAATTAGATTAAGTTGAGGAATGCATCTGTTTGCAGTAGGAGACTGAAGATTATTTGGATACATTATTGATGTTGTTCCCGATCAAATAGTTGTGATGATTACATCGGGCAGTTGGAATTGTTCCAATGCTGTTATCGTGTAAACTTACTGCGTCCAAATCTAGTTACTCTGCAGTATTTTCTTTAATATACTATAATGTGTCTTTTCCTCCTTTTAACAGCTATGTCTTGTCCCAGTGTGAATATAATCTAAGGATCAATTTTATTAATCCAGCCCCTTTCCCATTTTAAATGCTTAATTAAATCATCATGAAGTGCACTGTTTTCCTATGAGAATGAGATTCATTTCCTTAGCCTTTCTCCTCAACATTCTAAATCTCTGAAATAGTCACCTTCATAGTATTTCCTAAACTGTATATTTTCCAAATCTATTTTCTTTTCCTTAAGGAATTACATAATGTGTAATGACCAATCCAATATCTCCTCCAGGTTAGGTCGAATTGGTAACGATGCCCTGAATTTGATTTACTTCCTATTTTGCTAGAAACACAACCAACAATCCCTCCTTTACCTCTTTGCCCCCTCATACTGCATTGCATACTTTGGAAATTTCCCCACAATTAGGTTTTTGGTTACCTTTTTATTTTTTGTCCTCTTCTGACTATCCAGTTGAATATCTTGCTGTAAGCTTGTTTACACAGTGTTATGAATATGTTGGTTGGTTCGTGGTCCAGTAAGCAAGTGATACACATCTGTGCCTCCCCTGAAGTCACCATTTATCACTAAGAAAAAAGAATGACCTAAGCAAAATTAAATGACAGTATAGAAACCACGGCTTAGTTTCATTTCTGAAGGAATGACAGGGTTTTTATTTGTTTTTTTAGACTCTTTTCTTAAGCATTCTTTTTATAAACCCAATGACTGAATCCATTTAACAACAAACAAATAACAACAACAACAACAAAACCAAATTAGTCATTTCAGGGAGAAAACTGGAACAAAACAGTAGTTAAATTATATTTAAATATAGTTGTCTTTTTGTGTCTATATTTATCAACGTAATATTTGTTATATATGATCTAGAACATAGTCATCTGATAGAACTTTCTTTAATGATGGAAACCTTCTATGCATTATTCAATGGCCATATGTGGCTATTCAGTACTTAGATGTGGCTAGTGTGCATGAGAAACTCAATTTTTAATTTAATTTTTTAAAATTCAATTTAAATGGCCACATGTGGCTAGGGCTGACAATACAGGTCTAGAATATGAATATAATGGGTAATTCTGAAATCATTGTTCAAATTATAATTTTGAGGGGGATTTTAGTTTGTCTTTTAAGGAGTAATGATCTTAATCATTCTTTAATATAATCACAATAGTCCCTTTATTATAGGCTTTACTGTGTGTCTTAAAAAAGACAAATGTTTAGGCATTAGTAAAATTAGAGCTTGACTATATCACTAAATTCTTTTTTTATAGTATTTATTTATTTTTTTTTTTAAGATTTGTTTATTTGAGAGAGAGCAAGCATGAGAGGGGGAAGGGTCAGAGAGCGAAGCAGACTCCCTGCTGAGCAGGGAGCCCAATGCGGACTAGATCCTGGGACTCTAGGATCATGACCTGAGCCGAAGGCAGTTGCTTAACTAACTGAGCCACCCAAGTGCCCTATATCGGTAAATTCTTTTTTTTTTTTTAAAGATTTTATTTATTCATTTGACAGAGACAGAGATAGCGAGAACAGGAACGCAAGCAGCGGGAGTGGGAGAGGGAGAAGCAGGCTTCCCCCCAAGGAGGAAGGAGCCCAATGTGGGACTCGATCCCAGGACGCTGGGATCATGACCTGAGCCGAAGACAGACACTTAACTACTGAGCCACCCAGGCGCCCTATCACTAAATTCTTAAAACAGCCCTCTAAGGTAAATATTCCTTTAAACCTACTTTACAGATAAACTGAAAAACGAAACTAAGGCTTAGAAGAGTATTTTTCCTAAAGTCACACAGCTTTAACATAGCAGGACTTATCTGGAATCCCTGTATTTCTGATTCCAAGTTATAAGATCTTAACAACTCTGAACAGGTTATTTTCAATGCCTGCTGTTTTCCAGACTTTGCTTTGTAGACAATCAAAAGAATAGAAATCAAATTTTCAAATTTCTACTGACACTAATGTGAGGTTATATAGAAATACTTGCTACAGCTTTTTTATAGTAAGCCCATCCAAAGGTCTAAACCAAACACACAAAGTCTACACACATACATCTATATGCAAAATCTAAAACAATAAGCCTGTTTTGGAACTTCATTCTTTAAAACCTTTCTTAGTAGAAAACATTTAAACCTTCTCGATTTTTTTAAAAAAATTGAAACATCTTTTAAAAAATTTTTATTTTATTTTATTTTAAAGATTTTATTCATTTATTTGAGAGAGAGAGAAAGCAAGAGTGGAGGGTAGGGGCAAAGGGAGAGGGAGAAGCAAGCTCCCCACCGAGCAGGGAGCCAGACACAGGGCTTGATCCCTAACCCACCCCCCCCCCCGCCACCCCCAACTTTGAGATCATGACCTGATCCAAAGGCAACTGAGCCAGTCAGGCGCCCCTGAAACATCTTTTAAGTGTATACATGAGCTGTCAAGAAAGTAATCTCCTGCTCAAGAACACAAAACCAACAGAGGCTTTGCTACTCAAAGTGTAGTCTCTACACAACAGCACCAACTACATCAATTAGTTAGAAATAAAACCTCAGATCCTACTGGAGACCTACTGGAGAATCAGAATCTGCATTTTTCACATGATCTCCAGGGCATTTGATAGGAATTCACTTATAAGATAATGGTTACCTCTGAGGCTTTTGGAAAAGAGGATGATATGACTCTAACATTTAGGATACATACATGCATGCATACCTACATACAAAGGAAGGAAGGAAAGGCGGGAGGCAGGGAGTTACCACAATGAAAAAAAAAAAAAAAACAGAAATGATAAGATATCTACTAGAAGAAAACAAAAGTTCAAGTGAAGGCTGGGGGATATTTTATAGTGACCTGACTTACAAATCTTTACTGTTTTCAATTTTGTTATGTTTCGTGGTTTCCTAGTAATTAATACCAGTGAGCCTTCAGTGAGTTTTTGTAATCAATGTAATATAAAGATTAATGAAAGGCAGTATCATCTGGAGGACTGAATAACATAAACATTTATCCATCCCCTCTCTAAGATTCCCCCAATATCATTCCCTCCTTCCTAAATAATTGGACAATATTGGCTTATTTTTCACTATATAGGGTTTATTGCCTTTGTCAACTCAGTAATGTGCTCCACTATTAAAAACATAATGAAATACCCAAACTGGACAATCTTAAGAAAGCTTTTCCACTATCATATTAACATAGAATTTTTCAATGGTAGTAAGATACAAAATCATTAAAAATATTTTGCTTGTTTTTAGAAAAAATACCATGTAACTTTGTGATTTGTGGTTCACCCCAGTAAATATGGTATTTATAATTAATATAAACTGTTCAAATGTAGTAATTGGTTATTTCTTGACCTTTACCCTTTGATTCATAATATTTTCCCATCAAGATTCTTTCTTCCTCTTTTACTTTCCAGATGTTTAATACAATTCAAGGACTATTTTAAACATGCACATCTCAGATTGAAATGACTTCTGTGGTCTGAATTCTTATTAATATGCATTGTATCTATTATCATTTGGTCTTATGCTCATACTACATTGAGACATCCTTTCTACTGTCATCCTTATTATATCATTCTAGTGAGTTTTAGTTTTAGTGTTTATATCTCATCTCTCTCAATAGATCTATTCTAAAATGCATAGATCTCTTATGGGGCTCTGAACTGTTGCAAAAGATATAAGTCCTTCCCTCAGTTATTATAGGTAAATTTTGTATAATTCCATTGATTTTTCACTTTTATGCAATAGAACTAGGGAGTTCTTACCATTAACCTAATATATGTGCTATTAAATGTAACTAAGATTTGGTATTCTTAAACTAAAATTGAGGTACTGCTAGAGCTTATTGAAGATTTTAATTCAATATTCTGTCACATGGCCCTTGGGAAAATTTTGAACAAGGAAATTTGGAATTCCAACAATTCTGAATTTGCTTTATCATTATACTATTAATGTTGTCTTGAGTTGATGTTTTTATTTTCTGCTATTGTTGCTTCTTTGTTAATATATTGTTATAAATACATCCTTGTCAAAAAAAAATACATCATTGTCAATATAGTTGTTTATGATATTTTATATTAATCCTACAATGAATAGTGTTATATGTTACCAATAACAGTTAGTTGATGTTTTTATTTTCTGCTATTCTTGCTTTTGTTAATATTATTAAGTTATATATTAAATTATAAATACATCATTATCAATTTAGTTGTTTATGATATTTTATATTAATCCTACAATGAATAGTGTTCCCTGTCACCAATAACAGGAATTTTACCAATAGTGTTACATGATACCAAAAATTAAACTTTAAAACATTATAATACATTGCAGTTCAAAACAGAAATTATTAAATCCAGTTGCTTAACCAAGTATACATGCAATGTCCCAAATTTTACTGGATGGACATTGTATGTCCTATGAATTTGTGCTATTTCAATACCTCCCAATATGCTATCAAGGTAAGCATAATAAAAATTCTGGGTATATTTATCTTTATAGGTTTAATATATATTCAAAACACATAGAACCACAGATTCTTCTCTCATTAGGATATGAAAAAAGATTTCTATATGTTCCTAGCAACAAATTTATGGCACTTTATTTTTTTCTTCTCTGGTTCTTGGCTACCCATGAGCCTATTTTTCACTGAAAAGCTCCCATGATCTTTTGCTTTATCTAAGGTGGAAATGAACAAATACCTTTGAGAGCTCTGTATATAAATTACAAGAAGGGATTATACTACAGAACAAGAACTAAGCTCAAGGTGCTTTCTTCATAATATCTAAAACCATGCTATAACCTATTAGGTGCTCCATAAATTTGTGCTGGTGATTCAGTCTGATCTCAAGTGTAGGAGCAATACCTGCCTATATATTATCACTATTTCTAAATTAATTCTATATTTGAAGGGGGTGCCTGGATGTCTCATTCAGTTAAGTGTCTGCCTTCGGCTCAGGTCATGATCCCAGGGTCCTGGGATGGAGCCCCACATCAGACTCCCTGCTCAGCGGGGAGCCTGCTTCTCCCTCTCCCTCTGCCCACTGCTCTGCCTACTTGTGCTGGCTCTTTCTCATTCTCTCTTTGTCAAATAAATAAAAATAAATAAATATAAATAAATCTTTAAAAAATTATGTATTTGAAGAACTTAGAATCAAACATAAGTTTTTTCAGTTATCCAATGCACTATTATACAGTAAAATTATAAAATTTGATGGACTTGTTTGGTTAGGCCAGATGTGTCAAATGAAAAAAAAATCGTTTAATTTTCTCCACAGAAATGAGAAATAATAATTGTTTAGATCATCTTCATTTACTTTGTGTAGATTATGTGTTCTAAATTTGTACTCTCTCTCTCTCTCTCTCTCTATATATATATATATATATTCCGTGGGATTTAAGGTGGAATCTTTTACAAAAAAAAGAAAAGATAGAAGGAAAGAAGGAAGGTAAGAAGGAGGGAAGGAGGGAGGGTAAGGAAGGGAAGAGAAGGGAAAGGAAGGGAAGGAAGGAAGAAGCTTTATATCAAAAACACAAGATCCTTTGTTTTATGCATATCAGAGTCACAGATCTACTTAGGAGTGTAGTAAAAGGGAAGTGACTCATAGTTTCATTCACTCACAAAATGAATATAAGAAACATTTTATGTTTGGCACTTTAGTCCCAGTCTTTATTTGAAACTAAGATGAAGTGAAGAGTAAAGGTGTGGTCAGCATCCCATAGAGAAATGTATCTTTACCCTGGTGTGTCTTACCAATTAATGCTAATTGACTTCATTGAGCTATTGCAGTGCTTCTCAAACTCTGTCATGCTTAAGAATCACCTGGGCAGCTTGTTAATATAAATTCCTGAACCCATCCCTAGAAATTCAGAGGGGGTTGGTGGGGCCTCAAATCTGTTCTTACACAACTTCCAAACAGTGTTGCTGCTGGTGGTCAAAGGACCACACATAAGTAATATTTAAAGTCCATGGACATGCAAGATGTTATAAATTATAAGTCTTATCTAAGAAACACTTGACTTGGCCATGCAGAACACAATGATTAGATTATCATTAATTAATAGTGACTACTGTTATCAAAGATATTATTCTTGTGTAACTCAAAAACAAGAGATGACCATTTATGGATGCATAAAATAGTAAGGAACAGAAAGAAAATAGTCTAGTTTTCATTTTAGAATTTGATGTTACTGAAATTTTTCTACCCACATGCTCTCAACATATTAAGTATTTAATAACTGCAATAGATTTTTGGAAGTGGAACATGTCATATATGTTCTATAATGGTATAAACTAGAAAGGAGTAGAGAGATAATTTTGGTTATATTTTAGAGACAATGTGGTAAATGTGCTACTTTTTAGAATTTAACAATGCTGTTTCTTAAGGGAAAAGAAAAAAAAAAAATCTCAGTATTAAACTGTTGTCCCTGGCATCTATTTCACATTTTTTTATGGAAAATGGCCCCAATAACAGTTTCCCCAAGATTATGCTAGGGCTTTGTTTTAAGTTTGTAGATAGAAGGAAAGAGTGCCATCTACTGAATGAGCCGAATGCTTACTCCAACATAGTGTGCACATCTTGGCTGCCCTGATTTAACCTTAACACCTTAAGAAAAAAATGGTTCAAATCTGTCCATAAGGCATTAAGAACAAAATACCCAGAAATAACAGCCATTTGGACTTAGACCTCTAAACTGAAGGACTCTTGTTAATTTGTTTAAATCACTGTGGAGTAATTATGTATTATCATTACACAGGAATATTGGGATGCCCCATCTGTTGAATCCAAGGCTAGAAGAGAGATGAAAATTATGACCATACTCTCCTGAATCTGCAGATGGAAGGTAGGAGAAAGCATCCAAACCAGAATAACTCCTGTTCATTTTTTATTGGAAACTGTAAAATCACCTCATCTTCTCATCGAGGTGAGCGTTTATAATATTCTATTCAAATTTAAGACCATTTAATCTCAAAAATCCTCCAAACCTGCCTACTTCAGCTAATTAATAGGATTCGATAAAAACAAGATTCTTCAACTAAAAATCTGATTCAACATATAACAAAGGCAATTTAAAATAACTTTTAAGAGCATAGGTTCTGGAAATATTGCATGGATTCCAATACAGATCTGCCATGTGCTAGTACTAGTTTTATGGCTTCGCGCACTCGTATCTCCCTTCACTAATCTGTAAAATGCGGGTTACAATCTCATAGAGTCATTATTAGAGAAATCAAATAATAAAATAAGTGCTAGTACCTTGAGTAAGCACTCAATAAATATAAACTGCCACCGACATTTATTGGAATCGCTTAGAAGTTATGGAACCCCGAGGAAATCCCTGAGGGTACAAAGCTGAATAAAGAGCAAGATAACTAAAAGTTA
>NC_138369.1:37648177-37691431 GCF_054177405.1 Leptonychotes weddellii
GGCGCCTGGGTGGCTCAGTTGGTTAAGCGACTGCCTTCGGCTCAGGTCATGATCCTGGAGTCCCGGGATCGAGTCCCGCATCAGGCTCCCTGCTCGGCAGGGAGTCTGCTTCTCCCTCTGACCCTCCTCCCTCTCATGCTCTCTGTCTCTCATTCTCTCTGTCTCAAATAAATAAATAAAATCTTAAAAAAAAAAAAAAGATAACTGAAAGTTAACTCAGGTTTATTTCAATTTTGAAAACAATAAAAATTTTAAAGGCTTTCTTCACATTAAATACAAAGTTACTAACACAGAATTTAATGGTTTTTTCATAAAAGTTTGGCAGATATACTGTCAAATTGAAGAAGCTATTAATCATTTAATATATTTATTTTGTAGTGTCAAAATTAATATAATTGAATGAGAAACTTTACTTTTGCTCTTCCCCCACCCCAAACATTTCTTACACAGGGGAGCTCTTTCCTTTAAACACTGAAGTCAAACTGAATGATCTAAATATTTTCTAAGGAAATTTTCACACTTATTTTTAATTAAATTGTGTTATATAATATTCTACTCTGTTAAACTGATCAGAGTTCAGCTGAAAATTCATTAGATAAATTATAGGAATTACTTTACTATTTTATAAATAATCCTGTTCAAAAACAGGGAGATGATTTTAAAATAGAAATATTACCCTTTAACATAAATAATTGCTGGCTGTCAACAATCCAGGTGCTTTCCAAAAAGCAAGATCAAGAGAGAGCTATGACAGTGACTAAGATACTTATTAGATTTCAGGCTATTTGTAATCATGGATAATGCAGCCTTACATGAATCACCATGGCTTCTGATTGGTTCATTCTTTGTTATCTGTAACTTACTTAAACATACTTTAGCGTAGACTCTGTGTGTGTGTGTGTGTGTGTCTGTCTGTCTGTCTGTATCTAGCTACAGATATCTGAATGAGAGGTAACTGTCTTTAGGGAGCTAGTTCACATTTAGAAGGCTCCCTCCAATGAAAATTCACAGCTCAGAGGTAGCTACAATAGGTTATTTGTCCATTATTGTGTAATTAACATTAAGAGTGTTAATGGTGGCCTTTTACTGGTTGGATTGGTAAAGTTCAACAAAAGTGGCCTGTCTGGAAAATTGCAGAGATGTTCCCATCCTTTGCAAACATGGTGTAAGAACCTAGAAGGATTGGTCTTCTGAACAGCATCCTAAACTTGATGCATAGCTGCTGATTATGACAGTTTTTGTTACCCTGCTCTGACCAGATGTTTAAATTTCTCTTGCCATTAGAAGATCATTATGAACATGATGTCATGTAAGGCGTGGTTGGAATACCTTAATGGACAGAGAGCTAGGATTTCATTGAGGTAACTGGAAAAGTGGGATGGCTATGTTTGTGCCTGTTTGCTATAAACATTTGAACATGTTCACTCTGAGACCTGGGAAGGAAGTTAAGGTGGGTGGGACCGTTTTAGCTCTTGCCCCTCTCACAGTTGGGAAATATGGATTTTTACCAATCAGAACCTAGTGTTTATGAACTGCCATACTTGATTAGGTCAGTTAGCAACAGTCTGTTATACGTTGCATTGTGCAACTATCTGAGATTTAGGTTCTTGGAGGAATTTCAAAAATCTGAATTTTTTCATAACTGCTTGCTTATTAAATGGAACTGTCAATCTGATAGTCAGTTTTCGTATTGAGAGCTGTAAGTCAAATTTGAGATTTTATTTTGGCAAGAAGAAAAGTTTGTTTTTATTATGTGTTATCCGAACTGGGTATACTCAATACACTAATAATATCTTTGAGCTTTAATCTATTACTGATTTTATTTTAGATTCTAAGAGTTTTACTTTCTAAAAGATGAAATCCTTCAACATTAGCTTTGTTCCTCAATAAGAACTTCATGTTGCCAAAGTATCTTAACTGCTGGTTCTTTCAGCCATGTATACAATTATTTGGTTGGATAGAGAGAGATGGGGGAGTGGTTAGAGGAGGGAGGGAGGGAAGCAGAGATAAAGATTGAGAGAGAGGTTAAATATAGATAAACATGTCTAGGTCAAGGTGATTAGGGATTACAGGGGTGGATGCTCATGAAAGAAATAAACTGAATACAAGGTACAAGACCCCACCACACCAGGTCTAGGTAGACTTTGTTAGAAGCTACAGGTACTAGTACTGTTCTTTTTTTGTATCTATATAATAATGATATATCTACTTTATAATTTGCAAAATAACTTTTCTGTACAATACTACTTGTTTTTCATAGTCTTGTAATGAGGACAGTCAAAAGGTTTTTTTTTTATCTCTAATTTTAGAAGAGGAAACTAAGTCACTGTGTGACTTGACTGCATGCTAGAACTGGATCTCAGAGAACTTGGAAGTTTTCTGAATCTACCTCAGGGATCTTGATCCAATAGAAGTGAACTGGTGTCAAAATATCTTTAGGATCTTTATGCTTCTGTTGCTATTGAGCTGGCCATTTTCCAGCTTTATATTATATATTCATTCAAGAAATAAATTATCATGCCTTATTTCAATTCAGGATTCTATTCTGGTTGGACTTGAGGATTTTCTGGTTTATTAACATTACCTCTATGTAAACTGTGTCTACATTGTAGAGTTAACTATTTTGAAATGACCACAAAAAAAATGCAATAAGTCAAATCATCTGTACCCTCAAAATTATATTTATTCTTTTATGTGCAGCTTGTTCTAGCAACTGCCATTTGATGAGTGTATGGTTGTTCAGCTGCAGGTAAATGAATACTACTGATAAAACATACATCACTCTTTGGATGCCTTTACCTGTCAGATTAAACTTTGTTAAATCTAGAACTGTTTGTTTTTAATTAGGGTATTCTGTATGTCTCCTGGTGTACAGCTTTTTTGCTAAGGTCATGAAGAATAAGATAATGAAATGTCTAAAACACTATTAAGTGTGCTAATTCCATTCTTAGCTCATGGAAGTCTTCATTATAATGTATCAAGTGTTGTTTTTCTTCTTTTAAGAAATTATTATATCTACTATTTCATTCCCAGAGGTTCTTAACCCTTTCCATATGATTATGAAGTCTCTTAAAAGGTTGATTACACAGAGCAAGTGTCCCTGAACTCCACTGTTTAATCAAAACTATTTTGTTGTTGAAAAATTGTGGTAGGAACCTGAGTAATTTCTCAGCTTATCCTTTTCCCACATTTCCTGACTGCCTTCCATTCAGAAACAAGAAAGTGTTTTATTTAAAAATTTTTAAAAGACAGTTAATATTCAGTCTTCTGGTAACTTGAAGCATTCTGTTATATATAGCAAATTACTTCATCTATCAGAACCAAGTTTCCTTTTCCTTATGTTAGTTGGATCTGAATCTCATTCATCTTTATAATTGGATTTTTTTTCTTTCTTTTCTCTTGGGCAAGCTCTTATGGGGGGAAAAAAGGAATGCAGTTGCTAATCAAGGCCATAGGAGAGCAGCCTTCTGTGTCCCTACACAAGCGTCTTGTCCCAAATTGAGGATTGCTGACACAGAGAAAGTCCAGCCTAATGGATGTGGACTGCCTGGGTTTCAATTCCTCTTCCACCATTTACCATTTGAGTGACCTTGGACCAGTTATTTTAAACTTTCTGTGCTTCTATTTTCTTATCCAGAACAAAGGTGCAATAATAATATTTACTTCATAGAAATGTTTCTAAGGGTGCCTGGGTGGTTCAGTCAGTTAAGCGTCTGACTCTTGGCTTTGGCTCAGGTCATAATCTCGAGGTCGTGGGATACGCGGCTCCGCCCACTGGGGGGAGTCTGCTTCAGACTCTCCCTCTCTGCCCCTCTCCCTGCTCATGCTTGCTCTCTCTCTAAAATAAATAAATAAATCTTTTTTTTTTTTTAAAGAAATGTTTCTAGAATAACATTAAAAAAAACTAGCCATATAAAGTTCTTAGAACAAATATCTGGCACATAGTAAGTGTTTTAATTAATAATAGCCAGTATTACTACCATTATCACTTTGCCACTGCTAAATTCTCTGTATCTAATTGACTTTATTTTCTAAACCATTCGTGATATGGCTTATTTTGGCACCATTGGGAGTGCTGCCATCTTTTCAAATAGAAAGCAATTGAGAACAATTCAGAATAAATTAGACCTCTGAAGATATGTCAACACCTTTAGTGGAAACTCATTTCCAAAAAGCCTGCTACCTCTAGGGCACTGCTGCCATGGAAGGAGGCATTCTTTGGAAATCTATTTGTTTTCATGTTGCTTATGTTCTTTTTAACCTGTTTATTCAAATATTAAGAAGAATTTTATTCTAATACATTAAATTTACCATTGATTTAATGGATCAAGTCCATTGCAAGGTGGAAAGTACTTCAATGGCTATAGTAGCATTAATTCTTCTAGCTGGCTTTTGACAAAACAGTTTGGCATAACGATTGAGTTGAGGGTGAAAGCTTTAGAATTCTGCTACATGGGTTCAAATTTTGGTTTTACTACTTTCTAACTGAGCCACCTCGTGTTTCCTCATCTGAAAAAGAGAGATAATGATAGCAGTTACCTGTCTTCAGGATTACTGTAAAGAGGTGATGCAGGGGGCATCTGGGTGGCTCAGTTGGTTAGGCATCCAACTCTTGGTTTTGGCTCAGGTTGTGATCTTAAGGTCATGGGATTGAGCCCCACATTGGGCTCCACACTCAGCAGGGAGTCTGCTTGAGACTCTCTGTCCCTCTCGCTCTGTCCCTCCCCACTGCTCTTACTCTCTGCCTCAAATAAATAAATAGATCTTAAGAAAAAAAAAAAGTGATACAAGAAAAACACTTAAAAGAGGCCTGGAACACAGAGAGTGACCTACATTTGGTGTCCACAGTTATGTCAAGGACGATTTATACTGTGCTGAATCTCAGTGAGGGCTAATGATTCACAATTAGTGGACTATGCCAATCGGGCCACTGTACTTAGAGAAGAGAGAGCCTTGAGACTTGCTGTCATCAAATTCACTTACAGATTGAAAAGAGAAAAGAAGTCCCAAGAACTGAGAAGAATGGTCCAGGGATTCCAGTAACTCTAGTTTGACTACAAATAAAGGTTTCTCATCTATTCCACTGCACTGTTATCTGTGTGTGTGATGCAACCGTGTCTGATTTATGTCAGGCTGCTTTAGACTGCCATGCAGGGCCTAGATTATGAAAGGACAACAAGTGTTAGACAAAACCAACTTGAGGAAAGAAGAAGAGAGATATCAGAACTTCCAGTGTAACTGTTTTTCCAATTTTAAAAATCAGGTAACTTGTCCCCAACTTTCTATACATTTTTTTTCTAGGATGATTTTTCAGAAATTCAAAATTCAAATATGGTTGTCATAAATGGGTTCTAAGATATAGTGACTAGACTTTAATGAAATGAAAATGTGGATTGTCTACACTGCATTTCGTCTTTAAAAAGCACAGGATAAAAGAATTCTCTAGATCTGTGCCATCCATTATAGTAGCCGCATGTACTTGTTTATTTTTACTTTAAATCAATTGAAGTTTTAAAAGTTTAAAAAGTTCCTCTGTTGCACTGGCCACATTTCAAGTGCTCAAGAGCTGCAAGTGGCTAGTGGCTATCATATTGGACAGTTCAGACGGACATACCCACCATCAGAGAAAGGTCTATTGGATGGTGCTGCCTAGAGCATCTGAAAAATAACTTACATAGTTAGTAGAGTAAGTTGCACAGTCAGGAGTACCATAGAGAAGTGTTTTCACAAAATGCGAAATGTATTGTATGATGATAAACAAAATAATAGCCCAAACTCTTTAGAGAATTTAGTCAAATCCAATCATTCACTATGCAATGAAGGGTCTATAATTTGTGATATGAAATATCTCCTAGAAGAAGGAAAGGATGGAAGGAAGGAAGGAAGGAAGGAAGGAAGGAAGGAAGGAAGGAAGGGAGGGAGGGAGGGAGGGAAGACGAGAAGAAGGGAGGAAGTAAGGAAGGAAGGAACTGCAGGCTTTAAGGGGGAAAAGGAAGGCAACATTAAACTAATTCTGATGTAGGCTCACCTGATTTTCTAATTTATTTACAAGCATCTTTGAAGTGTTTTCAACTTTCAGAGTCACAACAGGGGCTTTTCCAATCAATATTTATGTTACATACATTACACTTGGAAAACAGCTAACACTTTCAAATGCTGATATATGTGGAAGAAGATCATGTTGGCTCAAGACTGAGTCTATCCATGGAAAATGTCCCCGTTGATATAATTCCACAGTTCACCATGATGAATTTTAAACAGAAGGTACATTTTTATCTGCTTAGATTTTATTTTGGCAGTAAAATATCTAATGATTATTCAATTTGGTCTGAAGTATAAAATATCATTAGGAGTTCTGCATAAGTGCTTAGGAATTCAATCTTAACTCTGCCTATTGCTCTTTACTGTGGATCTAATTAATAACAGTAGTTTCCAGCCTTGAAGTCAGGAAGAAAGATTGGGCACTTTGCCCTCACAATTCTGACCTTTGACGTTAATGATAATCCTTGTATTGGAATTGTTCTTTAGAGTTTGCAAAATGCTCTCAGGCACTGCTTTCATAAAGTAGTCCACTTACTTCTGAAACAGGCTCATGAAAGAGACAGGAGTTTTAGTACTCTTAACTTAAAAACACGGAAACTGATGTGTACAGAATTATGTTATCTGTCCAGAAAACTCAGGGATGTGAGCAGAACTCAAGTGTTATTTCTGCTATGCCATGCTGCCTTCCTTAGCATCTTGTAAGCTGCACCAGTTGCTACCACCAGATTTTGGCCCAGGCATGGGAAAGAGAAGGAAGAGAGAAAATGGGCAAAGATGAGAGACAAGATGAAGATGTAACAGTTTATGCTTTTAAAAATAATTAGCATAAGGAGACCCGACTATAAAATGCAATGTGGTAACTCTGAATGGGACCCTGAAAGAGAGAAAGGGCAATAGATAAAAACTAAAGGAATCTGAAAGAAGTATGGACTTCAGTTAATAATGATATATTAATATTGGTTCATTAATTATAACAAATGTGCCATTATAAGATGTTAATAATAGGGAAAATTGGGTGTGGGATACATTAAAATTTTCTGTACTTTTCTTGCAATTTTATGTCAACCTAAACTTTTCTAAAATAAAAAAGTATTTAAAAAAGTCATTGGTAGGAGTATGTATCCAAAACCTCAGCTTTGTCTGCAAGTCTACAAGTTGCAGTTTGGCCCACTTTCTTGATGAAGGGAGATAATACATTACACTTGGAAACTTATACCATCCCGGTATAAGTTGTTCTGTTAGATAATGCTACAGAATAGGTTTGTTGAACGAAGACCTACAGGCCAAATTCAGCCCATCTCCTCTTTCAATGGAGTTTTATTGTAACATGGCCAGGTTCATAAATTTACATAATATCTCTGGCTATTTTGTGCTACCACTGGCAGAAGTGAATAGTTATGAGAGAGACCACATGGTTCACAAAACCTAAAATGTTCGCTATCCAGCCCTTTACAGAAAATGTTTTCGAAACACTGGTATAAAACATCAGATTCTCTGCTTTTCATCAACAGCTATTCATTGAGTGCTTACCATGTGCCAGGCATTCTTCTTACACAATGGTGATCAAAACAAAGAGTCTACCTTTTATGGTACCTCCAGTATAATGAAATAATGATATAAATATGTAAATAAACAGCACCACTGACAAATCGTGCAAAATTAATTCCAATAGCTCTAAGTTGTACCAAAACAGTAAAGTGAACACAGTTGATATAGAGACAGTTGTTGGGGATTAAAGAGCTAATTTAGTTTGGGTACTCGTGTAAATGCTCTGAGATAGATCCTGAATAATGGGAAGGAACCAACTATGGAAAGATAAGGGGGATAGCCGTCCAAGTAGAATGACTAGAAGTACAAAAGTCATAACACAGAAACAAGCTTAAAGTTTACAGCAAAGAAATTTTAAGACTTGTTTAGACCTCAACTACTTCTAAAATTAAGTACAACAAAATTAAAATAAACACACATCCCATCTTTCTTTTCTGCTGTATATATTTTGAAAGGATCACTCAACGTGAATTAGAAGATTTTCATATCCCATGAGAATTTTGCTAATGAAATTAGTGATTATTTTGAAAACATCCCCCGTGGGAAAAGAGCAGCAATAAATGTTACTTATCATAAGATATTTGGCATGTTACAATTCTCCGTTAAGCCTTAAAATATTTTCCTTCCTTATCCATGCCAGAGTTATTGAGATATAATTGACATATAACACTGTGTAAGTTTAAAATATACATGTGTTAATTTGATACACTTATATAATGCAAAATGATGACCACCACAGCTTTAGCTAACACCTACATCACATCCCATAATTTCTACTTCTTCTTTGTGGTAAGAACATTTAAGATCTACTCTCATGGTAACTTTCAAGTATATAATACAGTATTACTAACTATAATCACCACGATATACATTAGACCCAAAACTTACTCATCTTATAACTGAAAGTCTGTACCCTTTGACGACCATCTCCCACTTCCCCACCCCCTGACCCCTGGTAACCGCCATTCTGCTCTCTGTTTCTGTGAGTTTGGCTTTCTTAGATTCCACACATAAGTAATATCATATAGTACCTGTCTTTCTGTGTCTGATGTATTTCAGTTACCATAATGCCCTAAGGTCTATCCATGTTATTGCAAATGGCAGTATTTCCTTCTTCCTCTGGCTAAATAGTATTTCATATTATCACACACACCCCCTACATCTTCTCTATCCATTCATCCACTGACAGACACTTAGGTTGTCTCCATACCTTGGCTATGGGGAGTAATGCCGCACTGAACATGGAAGTGGAAGGATCTTTTCAAGATCTTTTTTTCATTTCCACTGGGTATATATCCAGAAGTGGGATTGCTGAATCATGTGACAGTTCTATTTCTAATTTTTGGAGGAATCTCTATAATGTTTTCCATAGCAGCTGTACCAGTTTGCATTCATACCAACAGTGTACATGGGTTCCATTTTCTCATCCTTTCCAACATTTGTTACCTTTTGTTTTTTGATGATAGCCATTCTAACGTGTCTGAGGTGATTTTTTTATTGTGGTTTTGATTGGCACCTAGTGATGCTGAGCACTTTTTCATGTACCTGTTGGCCATTTGTACATCTTCTTTGGGAAAATGTGTATTCAGCTCCACCCATTTTTTAATTGGGTTGTTTGTTCTTTTGGCAGAAGGGCTTTTTAAAACACTGATTGCTGAACCCCACTCCCAGAGTTTCTGATGCAGTAGGTATTAGTGAGGTCTGAGAATTTGTATTTCTAACAAATTCCCATGCAGTTCTGCTGCTGGTGTGGGGATCACATTTTAAGAATTACTGATCTAGATAACTTTTCTATTTCTAGGGTCATCAATATCTGCAATTTCGGGGACTAGAATCATTAGGAATTGTGATGTATCAGCAATTTTAGCATCCCCTTTAATGTAAGTTTTATTCTCCCCATGTAAAAAGTTAATTATCAAAATATGTGTTCCTTGCTTTAAATCAACCATATAAAAAGTAGTGTGAAAGATTAAAAACAAAATTGAGATGGCCTATGACACTTAGGGGTCAGAGTTCTCACTTTAGGTACACAGTCTTGCTCATTTGCCCTCCTTAGATATCCTCAGTTTATGGGCCACTGAGGGCTTCAGTGTTACTAAGTTGAAGGTGCTATCAAGTCCCTCTCGGGCACACTTGTCTCTAAAATACACGCTGTGCTGTCAAAGTGTAATGTTCAGAGAGGCAAGTGACTGTCCCTTCACTCCAGCCTCAGCCAACAGAAACATTCTACATTCAGCCTCCTGTTTTCCTTTGCTCTATTCTCTCTACTGGGTACCATCTGCTCTATCCCAGTCACTATATGTATTTATATATGTTCCTGATGTTAATGAACAACTCACGCTCATTTGAGAATATTTTCAAAATACAGAAAAGTATAAGAAAAATAAAATAATAACCAAAATCCCACAAATTAAAGTCATCCATAATGTCAGCATGCAGAGAGAACCATAATTAACACTTTGGTATATTCCCTTTTAATTGCTTTTTTTTTAATCTAAAATATATGTTAAGTTGAAATGTTTTTATATTTATTGGCTATTTCTGTTTCTTCTAAAAATTGACTCCTACTGTCCTTCATCTATTTTTCTACTAGTGTGTTACTGTATATATCATAATGTGTAGATGTTTTTAATCAGTCAAGGATATTCAACCTTTAATTTTCATGTTGTCAAAATTTATTCCCAATTTATTTAGAGTTGGCCAATACTTAGCCATATTAACCCACAAAAATAGTGATACCATATGTTTCAACCTAATTTTTAGCTTTCAGTTTTTATGTTTCTGATGTTTAGAAATCTCTTTAAGATTTTATTTATTTATTTGAGAAAGGGAGAGAGAAAGGGAGAGAGCACGAGAGGGAGGGGCCAAGGGAGAGGGAGAAACAGACTCTCCGCTGAGGAGGTAGCCAGACATGGGGCTCCATTCCAGGACCCTGAGATCATGACCAGAGCTGAAGGCAGATGTTTAACAGACTGAGCCACCCAGGCACCCCCGGATGTTTAGAAATCTTAACTTCTCGGGCGCCTGGGTGGCTCAGTCGTTGGGCATCTGCCTTCGGCTCAGGTCATGATCCCAGGGTCCTGGGATCAAGCCCCGCATCGGGCTCCCTGCTCAGCGGGAAGCCTGCTTCTCCCTCTCCCGCTACCCCTGTTTGTGTTCCCTCTCTCGCTGTGTCTTTCTCTGTCGAAAAATAAATAAAATCTTTTTAAAAAAAGAAATCTTAACTTCTCACACAGTTAAAAGTTCCTTTTGTGATTTTTCCCCACTGTTTATTAAAACAATAGCTTATTAGTCCCAACTATCCAAAGTCATTTGAATATTCACTTTTATTTTCTTTGGTCTTCTATTACATCATTTTTGTACCTAGGCAAATATATCCATTCAGTGAATAGTAATGACATTTTTAGCAAAGATGTATTTTTTTCTTCAAGCCATTTATTGAATATTCTATATCTTTCTAATCAGTTTGTTAGGCTTCTTTTGGGATATCATGTGAGTTAAAGTTTTTATATAGATTATTAAGGTATTATTCATACAAACATTTATTTCAAGGCTCTATGAGCTGTCACATTTCTGTTTTTGTATTTTGTGTCTGGTATAATGCTATTTTAATTATGAAAGCTTTATAATAGTGCAATTCTCCAGTTCAAATTAGCACAATTTTTCATATGTAAACATTTCTGAAATGGAGATGATTCTTACAGATGACATAGAAAATCACTTTTCTTTTTTGTGGTACATAAAACTATGGTGTATATTACAATCAATGATTTTTATATTTGTTGTAATACAGAATATTTTCATATATGGCTGGGCATGAGTTTTTTCATTACTCCTTGTCAAATTGTATTTGTGTTCATTTCTGTTTTTATTCATTTTCCTATGCTGTAGATTCACTTGAAACTTATATTATTGTGAAAAGATCCTTTTAATCTTGTGTAATGTTTTTGCTTTCCACTTTACTGAAATAGTTTCCCACTGCTTTATTTTAGTGTGCGTTTACTGGATAAGTTATTATCATTTTTATTTTTTAATATTTTAGTATAATTTGATCTTCATTATTTTCTCTTGTGTGTGGCTCAAATAGTTATATATTGGATTGTCAGACAAATACAATTGTCTTTATTTTCTAATAGAAGAGTTTAATCCTTTCATACTTATTTTCATAAGTAAGTCTTGTTTTATGCTTTCTGGAATTTGCCTGTTTTCTACCTTTTGCTGTAAGAAAGTATTTTTTGTTCATCATCTTCAGGGATTCTGAAGTAATTCCTCCAGGTTTAAATTCCTTAAGTAATTGCTTTTTGTTTTCATGATAACCTCCATTAATCAGCAGCCTCTGTTGTTTCATGAAATTATTCCCTTTTACTACCTTATCATCTATTCACAAAAGATGAGAATTTTGAAAAGCTTGTATTTCTCTGCTTTTTTAAAATTTACTCCTGTTCATTTGATAAAATTTGGTTTTAGACCCAAATTATGATATTAAATTATTATTATTTTGAACATCTCCCTTCATCAAAAATTTGTGACCTCACAACATTTGATATAATTACAGGTCTTCCTTTACTTATGATGGGGTTACGTCCCTATAAACCCATTACAAGTTGAAAATATCATAAGTTGACAATGCATTTAATATGCATTGAACAAGCTCAGAACGCTTCTGTTAGCCTACAGTTGGGCAGAATCATCCGACACAAAGCCTATTTTATAATAAAGTGTTGTGTAGCTCCTGTAATTTATTGAATACTATATTGAGAGGGAAAAACAGAATGATTGAATGGTCCCGAAGAGTTGTAAATGTACAGGTTGTGTACCCTCATGCTGGGGAGCTGACCAGGAGCTGCAGCTTAGTGCCACTGCCCAGCATCATGAGAGTATCATACTTTATCATACTTTATACCACTAGCCAAGGAAAGATCAAACTTCAAAGTACAGTTCCTCTAGAGGGGAGTGGGGTCGGGGGATGGGTTAGCCTGGTGATGGGTATTAAAGAGGGCACGTTCTGCATGGAGCACTGGGTGTTATATGCAAACAATGAATCGTGGAACACTACATCAAAACTAATGATGTAATGTATGGTGATTAACGTAACATAATAAAATTAAAAAACAAAAAACAAAAGTACAGTTCCTACCAAATGCATATTTCTTATGCAGCATTATAAAGTCGAAAAAATGTTAAGTCAAATCATTATAAGTCAGGGGCTGCCTATATTTAAATGTTTTCAAAATTTATCAAATCTTCTAGCTTGGTTTTCTTCATTCTTGAGTTTGAAATTTTAATACTTTCTTAATAAGCTGTAGTATGTACTTAAATCTATTTTAAATAAATATGTGTGTGTATGTGTGTGTACATTTTTAAGCACTTCCAAATTTGAGAAGGTCCTCTTGTTGCCTTAACATATGGAGGAATAGTTGTTTTGCATTTTTAGGTCTCAAATTTACCATATCAAAATTCTGGGCCTTTATGCAATAAATATTGCCTTTATGAAATAACTCCTGTAGTGGAAGTCTGAGATCAATTCAAGTTGTTCCTCTGTGGGTAACCTACTTCATTGTCTGGACTAATATGAATTTTTACCTTAATTATTCTAATTAGAATTTTTGGTTTGGTGTGGGTTCTTTTTATTTCCCTTTCCTGGAATATTATGAAGCATTTTTATTGGAAGATTCATAGTTTTATCAGTTGTGGAAATTTTTCATCTTTTTTTTCCTTTAATGATTACTTCCATTCTAATTGCTCTGGTTTCTTTTTTGAGAAAACCTCAAATACTCATTTTAGATTTCGATTCCCTAAATTCCATCTGCTTCACTTTTTCTTTAATAGTTTTTTTTTTAATCCCTTGGTCTTTCTCCTTTGTTTCCAGGAATGAATCTCAACTGTATGCTTCACATGAATGGTTTTATTTGCTGCAATAGTAGCTCTTATCTTTACTGCCTCTGATGCAAATTTTAATTATGCTTTCCTGATTTAATTTGATACCTTATTTAGATCAGCTTCTTAACTTCTCAGCTTTTGTCTGTGTGTTTCATCTTGTTTTATTTTCAGCCCATCCCCCTTTTCTTTCATATCTGTCGGCATTTCCTCTCAATACTTCCTGTTCATGTATGTGTAGACATCATTATTTCTTGCATATTGGGGTTTAGTTCAAGCTGAAATATTTTAACATTTTCTTCTGTTTTCTTTGATAAATCATTTTTTAAAAATGCTCTTCCAATGAGCCTTCATAATATTCTGTTTTCCCCTTCCCTATGTGGCAATTAGATTTTAATAGAACACATGTTGTTTTGTTTTCCTTCTTGTATGAATGGAGATCTATCCTCTTTACAGTGTTTATCAATTAGTAGGATGCCCTTGGTCCCAGCTACTGTCCATTTGATTATGAATTTAATCATCTTTTTGGATCTATATATGAAAAGTAAATTGATGTGCACAGTTCTTGGCCCAGTTCCCAGGGTCTTTTCTGTTGAAATTAAGAGGGGTGTCTTTCATCCCACACACAGGAGTCCTTATTAAATTAAAGGTGTACATGAAAATCTACTGCATATATTTCTCACACAGCTTTTCCATCCTCTGCCATACACTACACTGTTTTCTTTCTGAGAAATATACTATATCCCTGTTTAAGGGCTCCCATAGTCCCACTTTCTACTCCATTGTGTTCTTGCTATAGGAAAGAAGACACAAACATTATTGAGATTACCTGTAAAAGCAACAAAAATATAGAAAAAGGGAGAATGGATGTCTAAAGTCCTAGAAATTAGATACAGAAAGCAGACTGTATAAGAAAAATAGAAAGAAAAGGAGGAAAGAAAGAGAGGAGGATATTTAAGGAAAATAAAATATCTTCTGATCTTTTTCAGTAGTGTGAGAGTATTCT
This sequence comes from Leptonychotes weddellii, assembly GCF_054177405.1. NCBI lineage: Eukaryota > Metazoa > Chordata > Mammalia > Carnivora > Phocidae > Leptonychotes > Leptonychotes weddellii. Next base: position 37,662,651 of record NC_138369.1, read on the forward strand.
CTTTCATGAAGCCACCATTGTTTTTCTCAATGCAGTTCTATCGACTTTATAGTTAGTGAAAATTTCTCCCATTTTCTAGAAATAAGTTGTCTGTCAGTCTTAATTTGTTGTGATGTTGTGAGTTTTCCTGTGTCTTAATAGGTATTTTAGAGAGAACTGGAGAGACACTGCCTCTGGGACGACTAACCAGATGCCATTTTAAAGGGAAGCCTGTGGTTTAGTTATAAATACAGAAAAGACAATTGCCCATGCCAAAAGATTCCATCCTTGTTCATTTTTCCCATTCTGTCTTGATATGAGCCAGATAGTGCTGTTTGTTTTCAGGGTCAAATGTTGAAATAAAATGATTATGCTAACTCCTTGATAAATGCCTAAAAATTATGTTTACATTGATTTAAGTTTATTTTATATGTTATGAGCCTTGCCTAATATTGGCTCTAACTTTATATTTTTGTGTACTTAATTATGATGATAAAAGTTTATATGACTATTATATTTTGAATTTCTTCCTTATCCTTACAAGATGTCAAAACTCTTGATTTCATTCTAATTTTAAATCACCTTCCACATGTTTAAACATTCACCCAAGGTAATGGTTCTATAACTACATTGTACATAATTTTCACAGGAGGCTCTCATAAAAACATTCAGATTTCCAGGCATTACCTTATGATATAGATTGTGTAGGACCTCAAAGTCTTTATTTGTAATGAGCACCCTCAAATGGTAGGAATGTTTGGTCCACTTACACTTTGATGGCTGTGGATGAGGATCAGGAAAGGGATTAAGGTATATTTTTTCTTATTCTCCTTGATATACTTTAGCCTCACAAATGCGTACCTAGACATTTCCTCCAGTGAAGACTATCTGCCCTAAGGCTAGATTATGTATGTAAAAACAATATGATTACCACTCTAAGAATCTGTGAAGCATACACTCAGATATCTCCTGATTGCCTAGAGGATTTGATAGTTTGTTCTGACAGAAAAAAATTTTCTTTTCATAATATTCCTCAAATGAGTATTATTAACTGCCTATAAAGATACTAATTATCTGATAAACAGAAAAAGCATACTATAGTAGAAAGTTTAGTGGACTTAAGAGTCAGAAGAACTAAATTAAGATCCATCTGTGTGACTGTGAACCCATTTTAACTCTATTTCTTCATCTGCCAAACAGGGCTAATTCCATCTGCCTAATTCATGCAACAGGTTTTAGAAAGGTCAAATAATACACATATATGAATATACAAAGTACTTTGTGAACTGTAAACACTGAATACATGAAGGATACTGTGTTAAATGAAAAATATTTTATTACCATACCTACATAGCATCGACAGAAGTTTCAGCAATTCTCTTATTTTATTGAAAACTAAATAATCAACATGGATTTACTGAGGATTATAGCAGGAATAAAAAACTAGGTATCTAGCATATAATAGGGAAATATCTTGTTTGCTTTTCAACTTTTCAATTAATATGTTGGTATATAAAAGTCCAAATATATATTATGAGTTTTTCTAAAACTATTAAATTGCATGCTGTTCTTTCCTAGATAGGCTAAGTTCATTAGTCTAATAGAATGCGACAGGTAACAGTTACCCATTGGTAATTTTGTTCCATTAATATCCATGCACCATACTTCACTCTTTCAACACTACTTTAATGACTTGTAGACTTTTACTGAGGTACTTTCTAATTAAGTGTACTTGCAATAGCTATAGTTTTTATTATCAAATCATTCTGGATTCAGACTTTAGGCTGATGGTTGTTTCTTAATTGCTCAGATTTTTTTTTTTATTTAATTAGCTTTAGATAGCGGAACAAATGGTCTCTGAATTCGTTGATGCTGTATCTATGTGGTAATATATTTTGGTTCTGTCTAATGGGGTGACTCTTCTTTTCTAAATTTTCTCATTAAACAGCACTTTTAGTTTCTCATTTTCTTTTTTTATTCAATTTATGTCAAAGTTAATGTGAAATAAACATAAATTTTTCAAATTATAACATTGGCCAAACTCAAAATCAAATATGATAGCTTTAGATTGGATACATTTAGATTCATATATTTAAAGTTATACACACCTGGGGTGAATGGGTGGCTCAGTCGTTAAGCATCTGCCTTTGGCTCAGGTCATGGTCCCAGGGCCCTGGGATCGATCCCCACATCGGGCTTCCTGCTCTGTGGGAAGCCTGCTTCTCCCTCTCCTACTCCCCTGCTTGTGTTCCCTCTCTTGCTGTGTCTCTCTCTGTCAAATAAATAATAAAATCTTTATAAAAAAATAAAGTTATACACACCCAATAATATTAAATCAATACAAGTGGAATCTTCTCTCAACCATAATATGATACAATCAAACAACTTCCTAATACTTCCTAATAAATATTGTTAAGCACTTAAGGAGTGCTAGACGCTAGGGATAAATCATGAATAAAAATAAACAATGCTCTTCTCTGCTCTCAAGGGAGTCTATTGGAAAGGAATGAAGGCTGTATATTAAACTAATTATCACACTACTGATCATATAATTATAAATTGTAACAAAGGATCTGAAGAAAAGAAATATAATTATATGAATGTACTACTAAATAAGCCTAAACAGAGTCAGAGAATTCTTCTTCAAGGAAGGAGTATCTAAGCTGAGTTCTGGATGATGAGTATCAATAAACTTGGTTATTGAAGAGGGTATGGAAAAATGTTCCAGACACAGAAGGCACAGCATATGTATAGAATAATGCAAGAGCATATGGTGCATTTAGAGAAATGAAAGAAGGCCAGAGTGGTTGAAGCAGATAAAGCAAGGGGAAGAATTTTATGAGATAAGGTTTGAAAAATTGAAATAACAAGACATTTCAGGTTAGAGTAAAACTTAGAGCCAATATCCTAAGAGTATAGCAAAGTTAGTAGAGTATTTTAAAAGAAAGGCAATGTTACCATAATTGCTTATGAAAAGATTACTTGGCTAATTTCAACATATAAATTAAGCTAAGCCGATACATCTGCCACTATAGACATATAAAAATGTTGGGTAAATATACTACACACTTCTAAAAAAGAAAATGAAAGAATATCTCCAAGAGCCAGTAAAGAAAAAAGATTTCTTCATGAAATCATAAGAGGAATAGTAGCCTAGAAAAGAAGATCAAAGAACTGTGGTTATTAAAGAGGGTATTGAAAAAACAGAAGATTGTCCTTAAAGCTAAGTGAGTCAAGGAGCTGGAATTTGTACATTTGTATAAAACAGGGGCATGAGAAGCCCTGCCTTCCCTATAAAAGAGCCTAGAAAAATTCTAATTCCTGGCTAAAGAAGCTACATAAAAAATTAGTGTAAAACTACTGATCAAACATAACAAATACCATGATACGCAGGACTTTCATCATAAAAGATACAATCCCAACCTAAGAGGAACTTATTTTTAAAAAAAAAGCAAATAACCTCTACTAGGGGACTGATGCAACAAACTGGATGTTAAGAACTTAAATAGTAGAATTACTTGGAAAAGATAACAAAACAAGAACATTTAAGATTAAAAATTATAAGGGTACTTGGGTGGCTCAGTCAGTTAAGCGTCTGCCTTTGGCTCAGGTCATGATCCCAGGGTCCTGGGATTGGCCCCACTCAGCGGGCAGCCTGCTTCCCCCTCTTCTTCTGCCCCTCTCCCTGCTTGTATGTGCTCTCTCTCTCTCAAACACATAAATAAAATCTTTTTAAAAAATTAAAAATTGGGGCGCCTGGGTGGCTTAGTTGGCTCAGTCAGTTAAGCGTTTGCCTTCAGCTCAGGTCAAGATCCTAGGGTCCTGGGATCGAGCCCCACATTGGGCTCCCTGCTCAGTGGAAGCCCTGCTTCTCCCTCTCCCACTCCCCGCCTTGTGTTCCCTCTCTCTCTGTGTCTTTCTCTGTCAAATAAATAAAATCTTTTAAAAAATAATTAAAAATTATAGATGGAGTAGAAATCATGACAAGAGAATGGAACACAATGGAAAAATAATGCATGTACTTGCAAATGAATAAAAAAGATAAAATGAGAACACGTAAAATTAAAAATTACAGATGTAATAGAAATCATGACAAGAGAATAGAACACAATGCAAAAATAACACATTATTAATTAATTAAGGGCATTAATTTAAAACTTAAAAATCTTTAAACAGCAGATGTTGTAGAAGAAAGGATTTTGAACTACAAGGTAGATCAGAAGATCCATGTAGATGAAAGATAGAGTATAAAATGTAAAATGTGACAGACAAGGAAAATAGAATAAGTAGAGATCCCAAATAGAAAACAAGGAGAGAATGAAGAAGAAAATACTTGCAGAGATAATTGCTGTGAATTTTCTAGAAAGTTCACAGAATAAGTATTTAATTTAAAGAAGAACATCACAGCCAATTAAAGAAATAAAAATCAATCACGTAACCAGAATATGAGAGTGAATGTGAAGAACACTACAGACAAAAGATGATTACTTGGTGTTTGGCTTACCCAATATGATAAATTATGGGGCCATTCACTGACACTGAGAGCAATGGAAGTAGAGATTAAGGCTGGTATGGTTAGTCTTGCACTCATTCAGTTTTATATGCCTCAAAGCCACTCATGTGGTAAAGCCTAGTAGGCAATTGACTACACAAGTATGGATCTGAAAAGAGAGGTCTGAGATAGAGATATTTAGTTCTTACATGAGTACATGTTAAATGAAGTTGTTTGTATGGGTCTGGCTGCCTAGGAAAAGGACTAAGTTAAATCCAGGACTTCTTGAAACTTCATACAATGACTGATACACCTACAAAAGAAACATGGAAACTTTGCCAGAGTGGAAGAAAACAAAGAAAGGGGATGTATTTCACTAAAAGCCAAAGCAAAATACTGAGAAAAGATACTCTTTTTCATTTTCCTAAATTTGCAGTGTTTAAGACCATCTCTACATACCATAACATCATATTAATCTGACATTCTTCTCTTGGCATTAAATGTTAAAAGGAACATACATTCTTAAATATATTACCATATGTGGACATCGGGGATTCTTCAGAAATATTGGGTACTGCATATGTTCATTTTATTTCTCTGGAGGTTTTAATAATTGTAATCTAAAGCAAGGATCTTCAAACTTTTTCTCTAAAGGAGAAGATAGTATCTTAGGTGTTGGGCTCCATAGGTCTCTGTTGAAACTATTCAATTTTGCTATTGTAGCATGAAAATAGCCATAGATCATACACAAATATTGAGTATAGCTACATTCCAATGAAACTGTTTACAAAGACAGCATCAATCCAGAGACACTAAACATATGAGAGCACTAGGGTTTGCTATGGGACAGACCTGGAGCTATTTTAAATCTTTTTACTACATGTAAGTAACATTTGTATGCACTGCATCTTTTATTTCCCATATTTGTTAGGTCAGAAAAATGCTTTGATTTTAGACAGAAAACACTAAACAAAATAATATTAGATGCAAAGAATGTGATAGGAAAATACAGATTTAATTAGAAAATAACTACAAACCATATAAAACTAACGAGAATCTAAATAGTAATTTTTCGATTAAGGAATATGCCTTATATATGGCAAAGGGGAAATGACATAGAAAATCAATCTGATAAGAGAAACTATAAAAGAATTCATGATCCATGTAATAAAACTAAAGTGTCTTTTTGTGGAAGCATCAAGACATTCACACGAATACTTATGAACAGTTATGTAGAGGAAAAGTAATACTAGCAGAGGAGATAGCCCCCAAAGTAAAAATGTATGTGCCTGCGTACATAGGTACACACACACACACATACTCACACTCACAACTGTAGTTTGGAGTTATAGAGAGGCTTAAGAAATCTCTGTAGGACAATACAGTTAAAAGTTAAAAATAAAAATTGATGGTTATATCATTATTTTGAAGACATTTTCAAATATATATGTAAGAAAAGGCTAAATACATTAATATCCTGTTTTGTCTCCTGCAACTAGAGTACTAGAGTAAAATCAGTTTGTTTGGTTTTTTTTAAACAAACTGACTTCCAGGGCGCCTTGGTGGCTCAGATGGTTGGACGTCTGCCTTCAGCTCAGGTCAGGATCTCCAGATCCTGGGATCAAGCCCCAAGTCGGTCTCCCAGCTCGGCGGGGAGTCTACTTCTTCCTCTCCCTCTGCCTCTCCTCCTGCTCATTCTCTCTCTCTGTATCTCTCTGTCTCAAGTGAATAAATAAAATCTTTAAAAGAAATGATTTCCAGGAAGAAGAAATAGACATACTTTTCTCTCTTCCCCCCACCATGTATAATTAATATCCCAGTAATTATATGTAAAGTATGTAAAAGGAAACTTTCAAGGGTAGAAAGAAAGAAAGACTGGAGAGGGACCTCAGGACTGAAGGGCAACATGATGGTGCATTTTCCAGGTGTTCTTTTCACATCATACAGCTCAGGCTATTTCAGGCTGTAGAAGCTAGCACCTGGACATGACAAGAAGTACAAACAAAAAACAAACAAACAAAAAATAAAACCTACTGAAAAGCTTAAGGACCAGGAAAGGGGGAGCCTGGCAAAACAGAAAACGTTTAGACAGTAACTGCTCTACTCCACCCAAACACCACAGAAAACAACTGTGATTCCACAAACACCTACCCCAGGAGAGATGGAGTGGATGTTCCATGCTCACCAAACTGTAACAGGGCACCCCAGCATCCCTCCTCCAACACCACCAGGGTCGTGTCAGAAAAGACTGAGTAAGGAGCCTAGAATTTCAGCTCCATCAGGTGGTAAGGAGGTTCACTGCTTCCCAGCCACTGCAGTGTCAAGAGACCATGTGGGGAGCATAGAATTTCACCCCGACCCAGGAATAATGAGGCACCCCTCCTCACTGGGCTTGGGTGACATCAGAAGAGTCCTACTACAGAGACGGTGTTAAGAGGCCATCTTCCTGTGGTTTCAGTGAAGGCTCCATGGGGAGTAGTAACATGAGACTCCTATCCCTCCCAGCCAGGGAGATATCAGTGATCACCTAGAGGGGAAATGGTACTCCCACCTCCACCCAATAGTAAAGATGCTGCCACTCCCATAGGTATCAACAGAGACCAAGGGGGAGCCTAGACTTATACTTCTCTGGGCTGAAATAAGGGAGTATACCCCTTCTCCTGCAATGAATGTCAGAGGAAACCAGCTGAAATAGAAGATTTAAATAAGATCCTGTCCCATAACCTAATAAAAATATGTCAAGGTTTCAGTTGAATATCACCCAACACACCAAACCAGAAAGATCTCAAACTGAATGAAGAAAGGCAATCAACAGGTGCCAGTACTTAGATGACAGAGTTGTGAGAATTACCTGACAAAAATAGTAAATAAAATTTAAATGATATTTACATTTAAATATATAAGCACTTTAAATTTTAAGCATTTAAGTAATAAAAATGTCCCCTTGAGTAATTAAAATCTCACTTAAAACAAATGAAAAAAAAAAAAATACAAAGTCTCAACCAAGAAAGATAAACCTCCAGTAAGGAAAGAAAAGATATAAAGAATCAAATGGAAACTTTTGAAGTGGAAAATACAGTAAGTGAAATAAAAATTCAGCAAATAGTTTCAACAGTAAAATGGAAAGAACAGAGAAAATAATCAGTAAACTGAAAGATGGAACAATAGATATTAGGCCATCTAAAAACAGAGAAAATATGGGCGCCTGGGTGGCTCAGTCATTAAGCGTCTGCCTTCGGCTCAGGTCATGATCCCCAGGGTCCTGGGATCGAGTCCCACATCGGGCTCCCTGCTCAGTGGGAAGCCTGCTTCTCCCTCTCCCACTCCCCCTGCTTGTGTTCCCTCTCTCACTGTGTCTCTCTCTGTCAAATAAATAAATAAAATCTTAAAAAAATAAAAATAGAGAAAATATAGACTGAAAAAAAGTAAACAGAGCTAAGGAAAAAATGCCAACCCCAAAAGGTTATACACTTCGTGATTCCATCTATACAACGAAAAGATGACAAAATTATAGAAATGAAAAAAATTAGTGATTGCCAGACAAAATTTCTATAATTTTGTCATCTTTTGGTTGTATAAATGGAATGTGGGATTAGAGGAAAAGACGATGTAAGTTGATGTTACTACAAAAAGGTGATGGGGGAGATCCTTGTGGTTGGAAATGTACCTGGGTTAGAAGTGTACCAATGTCAATAACCTGGTAAGGATACTACACTGTGGTTTTGTAAATGTTACCATTGGGGGAAACTGAGTGAATGGTACACAGGATCTACCAATTATTTCTTACAACTACATGTGAACCTACAATTATCTCAAAATACATTTTTTTCATAAAAATAATTGATATCAAAGCAATATAGAGATTTGATGCAAACCCTACTAAAATCCCAATGACTTTTTTTTTCCAGAATGGGAAATTATATCTTAAAAAGTATATGGAATTTCAAGAGAACCAGAATAGCCAAAACATTCTGGAAAAAGAAGAACAAAGGTAAAGGATTAACAGTTTTTAAGACTTACTCTAAAGCTACAGAATTCAAAATCGTGTGATATTTATCCATAGAATCAATTCATTTATTAATTTGAGAGTTCAAAAGTAAACCCCCACATCTATGGCAAACTGATTTTTGAAAGGGTGCCAAGACCACTTCCTAGGGAAAGAACATCTTTTCAATAAATGGTGATGGGAAAACTGGATATCTACATGCAAATGAATGAAGTTGGATCCTTACCTTGCACTCTAAACAAAAATTAACTCCAGATAGATCAAAGATTTCAGTTTAAGAACTAAAACTATAGAACTTTAGGGACAGATCTGCATAACATTGGATTTGGCAGTAATTTCTTAAATATGACACTAGAGGCACAAGCAAGAAAAGAAAAATTAGATAAATTGGACTTCATTACAATTTTAAAACTGTTGTATCAAAGGACACTATCAAGGAAAAGAGAAGATAATCCACAAAATAGGATAAACACTTAAAAATCACATATCTGAGAAGGGATTAATATCTAAAATATATAACAAACTACCACAACTCAACAAGAACAACAAAAATCAATTAACTCAGTTTTAAAATGGGGAGAAGGGGCGCCTGTGTGGCTCAGTCGGTTAAGCTTCTGCCTTCGGCTCAGGTCATGATCCCAGGGTCATGGGATCGAGCCCCGCATGGGGCTCCCTGCTCGGCAGGGATCCTGCTTCTCCCTCTCCCTCTGCCTGCCACTCTGCCTACTTGTGCTCTCTCTCTATCTCTCTGTCAGATACATAAATAAAATCTTAAAAAAAAAAATAAAAATAAATAAAATGGGGAGAAGACTTGAATAGGTAATTTCCAGTGTAGATATCCAAATGGCCAGTAAACAGAAGAAAAGATGCTCAACATCATTAGTAATTAAGGAATTGAAAATCAGAACCACAATGAAATACCACTTCATACTGTTTCAGGCCTATTAGAATGGCTGTTACCCCCTCCCCCCCAAAAAACAAGCAAACAAATATTAGCAAGTGAAGATGTAAGAAATTGGAGCCCCTATACATTTCTGGTATGAATGTAATATGATGCTGTGGAAAAAGCTTTGGGATTCCTCAAAATATTAAACATAGAATTACCCCATGACCCATGATTCCACTCCCAGGTATATAAGCAAAAGAACTGAAAACAAGGACTCAACAGATACTTATACACCAATGTTCATAGCAGCATAGTTCACAGTAGTCAAGAGGTAAAAATTATGCAAGTGTCTACCAACAAATGAAAGGATAAAACTTGTGGTATGTATATACAACAGAATATTATTCAGCCATAAAGAGATATGGGGTTCTGAAAAAATGATACAATATGAATGAACTTTGAAAACATCATGCTAAATGACATAAGCCAAGCATGAAAGGACAAATATTGTATGATTCCACTTACATCAAATACCTAGAATAGAGAAATTAATAAAGACAGAAAGTAGACTGAGCTTGCCAGGAGCTAGGAGGAGGAGAGAATAGAGAACTATTGCTTAGTGGCTACAGAGTTTTTTGTTTGGGGTCATAAAAATTTTGGTAATTGGGGCACCTGGGTGGCTCAGTCAGTTAAGCATCTGCTTCCAGCTCAGGTCATGATCCCAGAGTCCTGGAATTGAGCCCTGCATTGGGCGCCCTGTTCAGCAGGGAGACTGCTGCTCTCCCTCTCCTCCCCATGCTCTCTTGCTATCTCTGTCTCTAGCTCTCAAATAAATAAATAAATAGATAGCGGTGATGGTTGCACAACATTGTGAATGTAATTAATGCAACTGAATTGTACACTTACAAATGGTTAAAATCCAAATTTTATGTTGTATATATTTACCACAATAAAAAAGTAGTAAAAAAAAAAAAAAAAGAAAGAAAAAAGAAAAAAAAACTAATTATGTCATTCATTAATTATAACTATTCCATGGCTTCTCTGTGCCTGTTTGAATGAAAAAAAAAAAGTTCTCAGTTTGACCAAAGGCTCTGTCTCTGCATGTTCTAGCCTACTCTTGCATCAAGTTCCCCCTCCTTCCCACTAGATGATCCTGCTAGCACTCAGAATGTACCAACCTCATTCCTGCTACTGGACTTCTGCTTCTGCTATTCTCTACACCTGGAATAAGATTGCTTCCCTCATTACCTCTTTTTCTTCTTATCTCAATCAGGATCCATTTATTTTCTTTCCTATATGCCTTGAGGAGTTTTATAACCATAAGACTAACTGAAACAGTAATTCTTATGTTAGTAGCCTTGGGTATTTCACTTGTAACACTTGTTACACTTGCAGTTTTTAAAATATATTTGTGATCATGTAATGGATATTTGTCCTCTTTCACAAGAATATAAGATCTGTATAGGCAATAACCACACCAAGTTATATTCATCACCAAATCCCAAAACTAGCACCCTGGTAGCATATAATTGACAATAAGTATTAGTGGAGTGAATGAGTATAATTTTTGTTATTATTTTTATACAATGATCTGCCCTGAGAAATCATGTGCCATAACTAAGAATCCAAGGAAGTCAGATAAACTATCCTGTGATGCCTGAGTATATAACTTTGAATTACTCGTTGATAAGAGCCAGCATTTAATGTCCCATTGACTCACTATCCACCTGCTCACTTTGCAATTTAACAAATATATTCTAAACAATATAGATTATACATTTTATGTTCATCTTCCCTTTACTACAGTATACCAAAATGGGTTTTTTCATATTACACTGGGTAATATGAAAAAGTTATGAAGAAAGAGACTTGATTCTGAATCTAAAATTGGAGCTGGACTGGGAATATTGTTTGACAGGAAATGAGCTAGTGCTATATATATATGTACTGTGTAGGCCATTCTTACTCTCACAGTGTAGCCTCTTGACCCTTAACAAATAAAAAAATAAATACTGCAAACATTGAAGAAGTACATTAAGAACTTGATCTCTTTTGTTCACTCCTTAATCTTCAGAACCTAGAATGATGACTGGAACAATGTAGGTGCTTAGTAAATAAATGCCAAAAGAATGAATGAAAAACCAAAGCTTCATTCATAAGTAATTATTTTCTTTTTACATCCCACAATATATCATGAAAATATTTCAAGATAATTCTTTCCAATTTACCAAGGCATGAAGCTCTAATTTTCTTTCTTATTTATCTCAAATGGTCCTCAGTGATGGCATCTTCAGGAGTTAGTTTTCCCAACTTAATTCAAGGTAAAATTTGTTTCCCTCCAAACTCTTTGACTGGCTGAAAAAAGCCTTCCGTATCTGCTCTTTGTTAATAGGAATTTTCAGTAAAACTATTAAGTTAAGGCAGACTGTCGATTAGACTTGAGCTCCATGAAAAACATAAAGATCAACCACCAATAATTAGCAACCTCACATAAGCTTTGTAGCATCTGCTTTGAGTCTCATCTAATTGTATCTAATCCCACATCAGTAGGCTTCCCAAGCCTTTCCCGAATGAAAGATTTTATCATAAGTCCATCAAAATAGACTATGAGTTATTTTTTCTTCCTCATCCCTTCAAGGCATTTTAATCCTTTTCCTTTTTTTTTTTTTTTTTTTTAAGATTTTATTTATTTTTTAGAGAGCGAGTGAGAGGGAAACAGCATGAGAGGGGAGAGGGTCAGAGGGAGAAGCAGGCTCCCCGCTGAGCCGGGGGCCCGATGTGGGACTCGATCCCAGGATCCTGGGATCATGACCTGAGCCGAAGGCAGACGCTTAACCATCTGAGCCACCCAGGCGCCCTAATCCTTTTCCTTTTTAAGAAATGACATTTTGCTTTGTTCTTCTTTGATATTTGTCAAAATGATGACCATTAGCCAAACTAGACAATAGCAGGAGCTAAGAACAAAACTAAGTGCTCAGTATATATCCCAAGTGATGTATTGATTTACTGTTTTTTTTTTTAGATTTTATTTTATTTATTTGACAGAGACACAGCGAGAGAGGGAACACAAGCAGGAGAAGTGGGAGAGGGAGAAGCAGGCCTCCCACAGAGCAGGGAGCCGGATGCGGGACTCGATCCCAGGACCCTAGGATCATGACCTGAGCTGAAGGCAGATGTTTAATGACTGAGCCACCCAGGCACCCTGATTTACTGTTTTCTAATTATTCTGCACCTAACTCCTGCTTTTCTCTTCCAGGTTGTCAGAAATTATAAAACCTTTAAAATAATAGTGTCTATGGGAGAAATTATTTAATCTAAATGTGACCTACTGTGAAAATCCAGTCATGTTATTATGCTTTCTTTTTAATATTTTTAAAATTTTAATAACTTTAATTACATTTTATATTTCTAATAAATACATAATGAATTCCAGTACAGGGTAAATGAACATACTGTGGTCTAAAATGGGGGGAAAACTAATTTAGGAAGATCACATAATTTAGGAAACTGGTTATAATCCAATTTCTAGATAGCAATCTTTAATCTTATAATTATTTTTCTTTCAATTATTGTTTAAAGACTTGCTCCTATTGTGGGATATTGAGACCATAATAGTAATTCAGAAAAGAACCCAAGGGTTATAGGGAATTCTTCATTACTCCATCGTGAATATTAAAGGTATGGAGGCAAAACAAAAAATATAATAAAACACAAAGTACCATATTCTTACTTTGTTATGCCAGTAAATTAGAATATCAAGAACCAAGCTTTCAGAGGTACAATGGTAATATATCTAAACATCCAAAATTTTAAAATTTTATTATATAACAGATGGATCCCATTATTTTTTAAAATTGCAGATAAATTTGTTTTGTTTCTCCCAGTGGAGATTTTTGAGTATTTAATTAAAGGCCTCATTGCCCCATCATTAAATTCAAAGAAGCATATCTAATGTGAACACTTAAATGTAATGTCACTCATTAGTCTTTAATGAAGAGAAACTTATTCTTTCTCTAAAGAACAGCTGTAAAAATAGTATCTGTCACCTACAAAATTATATATTCCCAAGATTATTAATGTGCATTTAATGACTTTGAAATATGTCTTTGCAACAGTTATTATGCATGTTTCTTTCTTTTTGGCTTCATCTGTAGAAGAGGTTAATTGAAGTCAGAAAGTCTGGAATTCTCACGCACCCCAGGATACCACACTGAAGCAGAAGCTGAATCTTCCCAGATACTTAAAACAGATTTGGCATGAAGCTGTTTGGCTTTCTATACCACACATTCTCATATTGGTCCTGCACCTTGATAATAGTTTGTAAAATACCTTAGTCATAAAATCTGTCATTAGACAGTTCAAATTCATCTGGAGCTCTTTTTCCTAGGATCTAGTCAACAAGAAAATTGATTTTAATGTCTGTACCATTACCTGACTCTGCAAGAGGGAAACTCAGAGTAAGGAAGCTGGATTGCAGTTGATTCTCTAGTGTGATATCATGCTCATTATCACCATTACCATCATCATCAGCAGTAGCATCACAATCACCACTAACTCTGCCATTCTTGAAAAGCATACTTAGATCTATTATATACTGAATTCCTGAAGTCTACGTATTTGATCACTGGCACATGTTAGCACCCTAAATCTATTCTTTTTCTTTTTAAAGACAAAGCACTAATTAGTTCTCCTACTACTCAGCAAAAACATCTAGACAAAAATTTTTTTTTAAAGGCAATCAATTATCCATGTGAAATAAATAGACTTACATCTGGCTTTAATAAACTAAACATCTATGTTCTTTATAGAACTTTTTAGATTTTATCTAGGAAATTTAGTGTCACGTAGGTATAGCTTTGTTATGTTTTCAAGTATATTGCTACCTTGTTAAACACAGTTCATCATGAAGCAAAATTCAACATTAAGTACCTCCATGAAGTGCATCCAACATGATTTCAATATAGAAGCAACTAAAATATTTCATCGTAGACACATTTGCATATATACTTGTTCTGTGGCACAACTCCAAGAATGACAAAATAGCATTATTCTATTTATTTATTCATTCAACAAATATTTACTTAGTCTCTCTTGTTCCAGACATAGTGCTATGTGCTAAGAGTCTCACATTTGTGTGTATAAATATATATATTTCACAAGTATAATTATATGTTTTTCCCTATGTTGGAAAAATGTTCTTTTTTTTAAGTTTATTTTATTTATTTATTTATTTATTTATTTATATACTTACTTATTTACTTATTTATTTATTTTAGAGAGAGAGCATGTGAGCGGGGGCAGGGGGATAAGCAGACGGAGAGGGAGAGAAAATCTGAAGCAGACTCCATGTTGAGGGCAGAGCCCGACGCAGGGCTCCATCTCATGACCGCGAGATCATGACCTGAGTTGAAACCGAGAATCACACGCTTAACCAATGAACCACCCAGGTGCCCTGGGAAAATGTTCTTTATATTCTCAGTACTTCATACTTTTTTTTTTAACAACAGGAATGTGAACTACAATAATATAAGCAAGTGTGTTGCTTCTGAAACTATTACCAACATTCAACAAAAGTTTCGATCTTTTGTCTTACATGGCTTTCATAATCCAGGTACTCTACCACATTACATAAGACAGACATAGTGGGTGTCCAAAAACACCTATTGTTTATTTGGTTTAATAAAAGGAGTAAAGGAGTAAGATGAAGTCCCTTTATTTTTAAAGTAATTTGGGTGTGTAAGTTTCTCTTAAAGCCACTTGGACACATAAAATTTTCCAAAACAAGTAAAAGTTTTATAGCTACTCTATTTAATTTAACTTAATTTATTAAATACTTTTGAATTGATATTCTGCAAGGCTGATCATCCTGAAAGCCTTTCTTCCAGCATCCTTTTCGACCTTCTCCACCTTCCTAACCCTAATCCATCCACATCAAATAAACTAGTATTTAGGAAATACAACTCATCTTTTAAGCCTCTGCTGAAAATTCACTTTCGCCATTACACTTCCCCTGGTACATTTTCCACTGAACTATTAACTACCCCTTATTTTGTTTCCACATTGTATCTTGTTTTCTTTTCATATCATAATCAATCATTTTATTGCATACATTTGTTTACAAGTATAACCTATATGAAAGCCTCATTATGCTGCCTCAAATGTAGTTTTATCCAAAATATAATCCTACACATAAAAGATAATTAAAATTAATCCGTCTTTACACTGAAGACATGTCCCAAAAAGTTATATTTCTATAACATACAGAATTTAAAAAAATATGTTGTTCTGATCTTTGTAATATTGTGTCATACATACAGGATTGACAATGTTAAAGAACTGTGTTGGTCAAAAGTCAAATAAGTAAGACATTGGAGGTTGTTGTAGGTTGATGAGATCATAACTGAAATGACTTATAGTAGGACTACAAAATAGGAAGGTGGTAGATAGGAAGACTACAATGAATTTGTGTGGTTTGGAAAACAGAATCTATTCTGTCACTTATTAGTCAAAACTCTTTCTTTGCAAATAAGAGGAATTAATTCAAACTGACTTGGCCATGTCACTGAGTCTAGGGACAGTCTTCAGGCATGTCTGGATCCAGATGCTCAAACAATATTATAATGAATTATGTGCTGGCTTTGTTCTCAGCAGGGCTTTTCCCCTATGGTAGACCCTACAACTCAAGGTCTATATTCAACCAGCTTAACAAACCCAGTAAAAAGAAACCTCATTCCCAAAAATTCCACCAAGAGTTATACAGGATTAAATCTTATTCCCAAACTTGAAACACCCAAATTAGGACTATGAATAGCTAAATTGGGTGTCCTGGGTATCCTAGAAGGTGTAGATTTTGATCAGTCCCATGAGAACTGTAGGACTGAGAATAAAGGCAGAAACCAAGGAGCTGTCATCAGAAGGGAGAGATGGAGGCTGATCAGGCAAAACAACAAATGTTCACCATACATTTGGAGAAGGAAGGGAAAAATGGTGGTGGTGGGGGAATTGGAGGGAGAGATGAACCATGAGAGACTACGGACTCTGAGAAACAAACAGGGTTTTAGAGGGGAGGGGGGAGGGGGGATTGGGTAGCCCAGTGATGGGTATTAAGGAGGGCACGTACTGCATGGAGCACTGGGTGTTATACGAAAACAATGGATCGTGGATCACCACATCAAAAACCAATGATGTATGGTGACTAACATAACATAATAAAATTCAAAAAAAAATGTTCACCATAGATCACATGAAATAAAATATACCGTAGATGGATATTCTTGTTTTACAAAGGTTTTCATGCTAAAATACCAAATGGAGACCATAAGATAAAAGAATACATCATCAATCATCTACAGAAACTTTTCACATTTCAAATTTTCAGAAATTCACTTTCCTTTCTATTACATTTGCATATCAACAGTATGAATTATATCTTTTGAAACCTTAGTTGCCCTGCTCTATTGACTAAAAAGAGCAAATAATTCAAGTGAAATAGCCTTTCTTTCTCTGTCTTTCTGCACTCTACATCTCTGTATGCATGTAGATCGTATATATGATGCATTTCGGTTCTTCTCAGAGTGCCCGTTAAGGACAGTGAGTATATACGGTACTGCTTCAAAGAACTCTGTGAATTTATTGAACTTTGCACTTGGCCTAATTTGTTTTCCATCTTTTACTTCCTCAGTGCTCTTCCCAGAATGAATGTATGTGCACATAGAGTCTTTGCATGTGTGAACATTTCCCTCTGACACCTCTTATGTGTGGAAATTGCTTTGCATTTACATGCTTTTCCTCCTCTCCTCCCCTCCCCTTTCATTTATCTCTAAACTCTGTCTCTACTGGGGCTCTCTGCTCTACAATCTCGGAGATATTCCTAAATCTTTGCTTTTTGTAAATGGACTCCAGTTCAGCCCTGTTTCTTCATAAACTCACCATTTTCTCTTACTCTCCTGCCATCAAAATTCTTCAGAGACAGTTTGCTGTCAGCGTCTGTTACATCTAACCTCATTCATTTTTAAAATCTACCTTACAGTCTGACTTCTGGACCCATCCATTCTACTGAGGCTGTGGTTAACACTGATTACAAATAATCTAATAATGCCTTCCTGTCTATAATAATGTAATGTTGTAACAACAATTACAACAACAGCAACTAACATTAGCGGTAACTTAGATGTTGGGCACTATGCTAAATTCTTTACGAGAATTATCTCAGTATCTTATTTAATTCTCACAACATCTTTAAGAGGTAGGCTCTATTTTTAATCTCCACAGAAATTGGTGCTCAGAAATTTGAAGTCAGCTGTCTCAGAGTGGCATAGCCAGGCTCAGTCCTGGTCTCTTTATCCACTGTACTTGGTGCCTGTGTTTGCTTTCTGTCCATTCTCTCTTCATATCTACCTTCCAATCACCTTTCTGGTTCTACCCTTCTGAAGAGGTTATAATCTCAGAAATTTTCAGTGATAATAAATTACCCAAGTATAATGAGTATTCTGTCCCAACTTGTCTACTTCTTAAACAGTAACAACAGCATTGTAAAATTCTATCTATTAGGAGAGTTTTATAATCTCTGTTACCTGTTTCCTTGTCTTAAGATCATGACACGTGAAGTGCAAGGATCATTTCTTAATATGCTTTTATGCTTAATATGGTAGAATCTCAGTAAAGAATTGCTAAAAGAATAAAGTTAATAAAGACTTTCTGTAGCATATCATACAGCAGGGTTGGTTCTCAATACATGGGGGTTAGATATCTGTATAGGCATCCCAGTCTCAGTGCTAGTTCTTCTTCCAGTCACCTGATGCTATAGCAATATGGCAATATATTCATCAGACACAGGTGTGTGACTGGTGCAGTGATATTTGTTTTACCTATGAAGCAACTGACAAGAAAAGATAAAGCAAACCTTGTGCTATCCTTCCACCACCAGCATTCTGCTAAGATTAAGGAGGCATTTTGGGAAATCCTATAAAGAAAATGATACAGGATTAAATGAGAAGGGGAAATATTCTCCCTAGCAACTACTGTACTTTAAAAATGACACTTCATTCCCAATCTCTTGGGTAACGAACATCAGTAAGTGTTGGAGTATACTGTAGGACTTGAAGTAATTTCGTTCATGTCAGAGATGTGACTTATTATACAAGATATACCTGCTGTATCGTTCATTCTCTCTTACTCACTGATTTACTGTACAAGTTTATCAGTTATACTTAGGAGCCTGATCTTGCTTTCCACTTAAAATACACCACAAGTCTGAACACTCAGAGAAAATACCCTGCAATTTGAGTGGCCACACTTTCCATCAGTCCAAAGTTACTTGATTTTGCTTAGATTCATAAGCCAAAGGGAAGGCAAGAATCGAAGAGGAAGGAAAGGAATCAGAAACAGTCCCAGGCTGAACTAACTTCCAAGACACGTTGTACTTTCTGTGGACTATTGAAGTCCTTGTAACACAGTCACATTCCTTTCTACCCAAACAAACGGTCTCATTGGGCTGAACATCCTTAGCAACCTCTGGTTTCATTATTTATGGGTACTACACTGATAATGCCCCATTATGCTCCAGGTACCTGCTCTATTAAAATTTATGTTGGCTTCTGCTTGAAAAAAAAAGCAGCAAGGAAAGGAACTTTGAGTTGTGTTACAAAACCATGGTTGAATCTCAAGGACGTGTTGTTATTCATGATTAACTTATTTGTGTGCAGTTTAATTGAAGTGTATGTCTTTACTCTAAACATGCAAAGTCCCTTTGGGTACCAGCCCTCATTTTTTAGGTAAAAACAGGGAAATCAATTCGTGCATGCACTACTGAATAAACGCTTATTTCTAAATTATTCCTAAACAGATTCTACTTCTGGTTCTCTCATTTACCTACATTCGTAATATGACCTATTTACTAAGCACTGACAGGCATGAAGCCTGTAGACAGTATGATAGCGCCTGAAATTCTAATGGACCTTCAAGTCTCTACAATGTTGTAAATGAAGCAAGAGATTTATATTCTCTTTACTAAGGGGTTGCAGAGGCACTGTACTTTGCAAATTTCAAGCTTAGCAGTTCTAGAAAAGATAATAGCATTCCCTATCTAGCTACCTTAAATTTCTGTTTGCCATAACTTTGCTGTGGTGCTCTGGGTATTCTCAACTGCAGATGGCATGGGACATAGATGTCCTGAGTTGGTATAGTTTTATAGATGTGTTACTCAGAACACTAGAAGTGCACATGTCTCAATCTATTAGCAAAACTGAGCACACTACACTATGGTAGTCGAGCAGAAAGCAAAGCTCTTCCCCACCTCTGATAGAACTGAAGTTTTGTTGGGAAGATGAGCAATACACATATAAGAAGGAAACTCAGAAAATCAGGCAATTGATAAAGTGCTAAGAAGTGATAGGTAGAGTAACTGTTGTTGGACTTCATAAGAGAAAAGAGCTAGTTTTGAATAGAAACTAAGTCCAGGGCGCCTGGGTGGCTCAGTTGGTTAAGCGACTGCCTTCGGCTCAGGTCATGATCCTGGAGTCCCAGGATCGAGTCCCGCATCGGGCTCCCTGCTCAGCAGGGAGTCTGCTTCTCTCTCTGACCCTCCTCTCTCTCATGCTCTCTCTCTCTCTCTCTCAATAAATAAATAAAAATCTTAAAAAAAAAAAAAGAAACTAAGTCCAAAGTGGGGTTTGCCGTAAGAGTCAGACTTTGATTAATTAAAAGGAATAGAATGTCATAGGTACATGAAACAGTATGAAGAAAGGAAAGAAATGGAAAGAGCAATTCTGACAGCTAACTTTATTGAGTATTGAGTTTGTGCCAGGCACAGTAGTAAATGTTTTGTGTGTAAACTCATTCAGGGAGAAATTAGAGATGTAGTTGAAAAGGTTTAAACAGTCAATAAGGTGACCCAGATTTTATTCCTGGTTCTGCCACTCTGTGACTTCTACCTATGCTAATATCTTTTCTTCAGTGGGACTCCATTTCTTTCATTTATTAACATTAATATTAATAGTATACATTGGGCTGTCTGGGCACCTGGGTGGCTCAGTCGTTAAGCGTCTGCCTTCGGCTCAGGTCATGATCCCAGGGTCCTGGGATCGAGTCCCACATCGGGCTCCCTGCTCGGCAGGAAGCCTGCTTCTCGCTCTCCCACTCCCCCTGCTTGTGTTCCTGCTCTCGCTATCTCTCTCTGTCAAATAAATAAATAAAATCTTAAAAAAAAAAAAGTATACATTGGGCTGTCATTCACATTCCTCCTGCTCCAAATTCTGTATCATAAGGTCAACATAGGAAAAATGATCAATATCAGACTGAAAATTATTTATTAGATGCTGGGTTTTGGCACAAAGACACTAGGATCATTTAGTTGTTAAATACTATGTTGAAGGCATTTTGCTATGTCATCTCATTTTCTTTACACCTGAGTTTTATAAAAACTAAGGTACTCATCAACACTTATTTATGACTTTACATAAGGGTAACCCATTCATATACCTATAAGGAACAGGTAGGTAATGTAAATGAATAAATAATATTGCATAGTGACCATGGTAATCTGGAGAGCAGATGCTCTGTCTAAACAGTGAAGTCACTACCCATTCCTGAGATTGTTAGTTCTGTGGCAATGATTTTGTGTCCTTTGCTTTACCATGATTAAGGCAAGATCAGAAGGATGAAAACAATAATGATCCTTAAGCTGTCCCTAATTTCTAGGTTCTCTTCCAGGCACTTTTTTTACATCATCATATGACTCATAATGCTGGAGATAATCTCCTATTTCCTATTTCAGGTAAAAAAGGACTTGAAGCTCAAAGAGGTTCAGTAACTCACCCAGATTTTTTACTCACATTGAGAAAAGGAGAAGATGATGACAAGTTTCAAACTCAGGATCCTCTAGCTATTGGGCTCTTTTCCCCACCAATATCCAATGCTGCCTGGTGAGACAGGAAAGCAGTGAGCAGACAAAAAGAAATAATAATGTTCGGCCATATTTCTCTTCTTGAATTAAATTAAATTCTTGGATAAAATCTGGCCATCTAGTTCACATCAGAGAAATGGAGATATCATAAAAATATATCACATTAAAGCTGAGAGGCAGCAATGGAAATGAATAAACCACAGTTCTATGTCCCTCAGGTGGGAAAACTGACATACATGGGCACTGTGCAATTCAACCTATAATCAGGATCTAGTTCATCTACTTCCAGTTGCTTTTTCTCCTTAGGTACAATGGCTTATCTGTTCTTTCACTGATGTTGTTCAGGGTAGTTCATGCATTTCTATATGAAACATTTGGTTGGATCATCACAGAGTCTCGGTCTCAAGGTAATCTTTTTGCTTGTATTTGGTACTTACTTCTCTGCATTATAATAATTGTGTATTTCTTAATCTTTTATTTATTTATGTGGCTTCTGGTCTACTTTCCCCTGCCAGTCCCTGACCACGGCAAACCCTCCCACCAAACCAGGGATCCTGCTCAGCGTCATCCAGGTCCACTTATATGATATCTTCTGTCCAATCACTATGCAGTCCAAAGGGAATTCCACTTCCAGTAAGTTCCTAGGTGTCTGTGACTTATATCAAAACCTTTGACGAGAAAAAAAAATTTTTTTTATTTTCAAGACATATTGGAAGCAGTCTCCAAGGGGTGTATGAAGTTAATCCATCATTAAAATATCGAACGCTTTTTTGCTCATCAGTATAGTTAAGAGCTTTACGGCATCCAAACCAGCCCACCTGTTAAACATCTCCAGCAGTCTGCTGCTGGGAGCTGATTTTCACAACTGTAACAACTTTATAATTTGGACAACTTTAATCAAGATTCTTACCTTGGCAGATGCCATCTTTTTGCTTCAATTTCATACTAGGCCTTCTGACAGTCTGTTTGTTGAAGTTTTTGCCCTTTATTGGATCCCAAATGATTTCTTGTTTCCTGTGTTCCTCTAGATTAATATCTAACAGCTGTATGTCTAACGTGCAAAACTCTTATATAATTAAGACTTTATCCCTTTACACCATTTATTTTCAAACCTGGACTGTGTTAACATGTTCAGTAGTTTAGAGAAAGTTTCTTTGTTGTCATTTCATATGCATGCTCTAAAATAAAGATCTACTTAATGGATGATGATATCCCAGAGCCTGTAGATACTAATATGAGTGCCATTAGTTAAAAGTGGAATGCATTCGGGCACCTGGGTGGCTCAGTTGGTTAAGCGACTGCCTTCGGCTCAGGTCATGATCCTGGAGTTCCTGGATCGAGTCCCTCATCGGGCTCCCTGCTCGGCAGGGAGTCTGCTTCTCCCTCTGACCCTCCCCCCTCTCATGTGCTCTCTCTCATTCTCTCTCTCTCAAATAAATAAATAAAATCTTTAAAAAAAAAGTGGAATGCATTCAGTTTTAAATGTTTTCAGAGAATATGAATGCTAATGTATTTTTACATTAGAGGATTTATTCTTAGCATTTGGAATCATTTTTGCTTAATTGGTATCAGCTATTCTCACATAAATAAATGAATAAATAAAACTCAAATTGCTAGCCCCCAGTGACACAAGAGAAGCTGACTTCTGGAGCCTTCCTAGACCTTGTCACTTGTTACTACACTCACATCCATCCACTTAATGAGAAGAACCATTTCAGCTGACACAACATGGCTTTGATGTAGGAGCTTAGACGAAATGTATGAAGTTTGTTTCTTTTAGAAAACATCTCATTAGATATAATTAAGATATACAGGAAGGGGATACTGAGATTTGATAGCTTATTGCCAACCAAACATCTCAACCATTCACAAATAAATCTCAGTAGCTAGGTTAATTCACCAGTCAGTTTAAAGCATTTGGGATCATACTGGAATTAGCAGCTTAGAGTTAGTATTCTGTCTCCCACTGGAAGCTTCTGAAGTGAAACTAAAGTAAAAAATAAATAAATAAGTAAGAATACTTATAGCCTCTTTGTAAAACAGTGTTTGGAAGGAGCACTTTGTTAATTATTTGAGAAAAAAATAAATTTAATTGTCATTCTTTGAAGTTTGATGGTTAATTTTGCAACAAAAAGAGAAAGTTTAAAGCATTATATATTTATATATTTTGGCTCAGGATTCAATGTGACTATAGCACAAGGAGATTCATCTATTTAGCTCTTATGGACGACCTCTCAAACACAGTAGCGGTATTATCAAAGCTATTACCTAAATATCATTCATTTATTCAATAATATAATTAAGGAGGAACTTGTGTGGCTCAGTCTGTTGAGCGCCGACTCTTGGTTTCAGCACAGGTCATGATCTCAGGGTCGTGAGATCAAGCCCCACATAGGGCTCTGTGCTCAGCACAGAGTCTGCTTGAGATTCTCTCCCTCTCCCTCTGCCCCGCCCCCCCCATACTCTCCCGCTCTCTCTCTAAAATAAATAAATAAAATCTTAAAAAAATAATATAATTAAGTTGGGGTTTTTTGTTGTTTTTCAGTTTTTGGTTTTTGCCAGGCATGAGTTAACTGTTTTGAGGATATGAAGAGGTGGTGAGATACAGTCCTTCACTTTGAATCTTCAGGGAATTTACGAGTTCCTTTGTGGAACCCCTCTCTGATTCTTGATTTATTTCAGTAGTATGTCTCTTGCTACAAATGTATAGGGTACAAACTTGTGAATACTCCTCCATCAACAACTATTTTTAGCTATTTGTCATAACTAGTGAAGGGATACTGATCACAGGGAATTCTTAGAAAATGGAATAAACTAGTGTATTGAATCTTCTTATTGGAAATATCCATGTGTTACTGAAGATGTACTATATCATTCCATTTATTCTTTATGGTAGCCCAAGAAGCTGCCCTATTATTAACATCATCACTCCCATTTCAGGTGTGGAAACTTGGTCTCAGAGAGATTACACAACTTGTTCATGCAGCACCTAGTAGGTGATAGAGATAGGTTTTGAAGCTAAGCAGTTTGTCTCTAGAGCTTAAGCTCTTAATACTATTCCATTCAAACTCTGGGTATTAGTATGACTAAATAGATTCATTTGAGTTAGACTGCTAAAGTAAATTAATGGCTGATTTTTCTGCTCAACATACAGAAATAAACTCAATAAATCCCATGTATCCTTTCATTTTTTAAGATTTTACCAGGAGAAAATAGCTTCCAAGGCTAACCTCGGGTGATAATGCAAAACCAGTTTTTTTTTTCCTTTTTAAATTTTTTTTTTCTATTTTAGTATGAAAACCCCAGATTTGTACTACAGGGTAGTTTTTGCAGAATATTTTGTGCTCAACTATTATTCCATATGCTTCCCTATATTTCCCAGACTTCCTTGCAGTTATGCTAGACCCATGTATCTAGTTTGGCCCATGGATGCTGACGGGAAATGGCATGTTTTATGTCTAGGCTAAGACAGCTCATCCATTCTCCTCTTTGCCTGCAGTGTCCTTAGAAGCTGTGTTTTTCGTATGGCATGGCTACAAGATGCAGAAGGGCTGCCCAATATGCACTAGAATTAGAGTTTATGTGAAACAGTATATTAAGTGACTGAGATTTGAGGGTATGCATAGCCTAACCTAATCTGACTAATACTAACGTTTAATTGCTCATGGGTTAAAAAATGGAGGTATCTGTCCATCAATGCATGTCTTTTCCATCACCTCAGAGACACTCTTCCTTGGAAGAGAGAATTTGTTTTATGTGTTAGCCATTAGGAGGTTGCCCAGAACCAGCCATTAGCCAGGGCCTCCTAACAGCATCAACAGCCTCTGGGTTCTCAATACATAGAAATTGGAGATGATGATGCGTGTCTGATTAGGAAGTGAGCTCATTGTCACCTATAGACTTTAACATGTGGGTGGGCATACTGAAGTCTCACCCGTAATGAGAGAGGTGTGTGAATTGTCCATAGTAGTCATTGTCCCTCTGTTGAGGCAAGTCAGAAAACCTGTGTTGCTCTTTGGTGGAAGTCCAGGGAAGCCCAAGACATTTGTTCAGAATCTTTGGCAAGGATGACTTTATGTCAGAATTTTGTCATGAAAAAATGTCAAATGAAAGGCAAGGCAAGGTAATTTTGCCATCTTCCCCCTTCCCCATTTTTAAAGAAATATGTCTCCTTTTAAATATATGGTATTCTAGATCTTATCACTTTCAACAATCTGGAATGAAACTATTATCTGAATAAAATTCTGTCCTGTCTGACTTCCTGAAATGCACTGCCTCAGAATTAAATGTTTAGATGTAAGGAAGAAAGTTTAAAATATATCTCCTGGGTTTTATGTTATAACCTGGGAGTTTACTAGAAGAATGTGAGAAAGCATCTCCTCAGTTTTAAAGATCCAAAATTATATCTCACAGTTACAAAAAAGTAACACATATTTAAAGATCTCAACTCAGATTATTTCTGAACATTTCAGATTGTCTCACTACAAATAAATTCTCCTTCATACAAATAGTACATAAACTTAAAAGAAATATTAAATGCCAAATAACAGTGGTATTGGCCAATCTAAGATCCTCTATTCTGAGAATTTATCATTATGCCTTTCAAATTATCTCTAAATCCCACCTGCTTTCAGATCCTTAGAAGCTGGCTTTCTGTTTTGCTATGATTGCTCAATAGAAAATAAACAGATGGGGCTGAAAAAAATCCAGAAATACAAATGGGGTAGAAACTGCCTCAGGCTTTTGAACAGCATCAAAATAAGGTGGTTGTTTTTTGGGGTTTTTTTGTTTTTTTTTTTTTCTGTTTGACAAACAAATCTGGAACACAAACCACGATATGGTTTCACTTTCAACCACCATCAAATGTTTTATTTTGTTTTCTTTCTCTTAAAATCCAAACCTAATTTGAAGGTTTTCTTTTTTTTTTTTAAATTCTGATGAGTGAATGATCAATGATTGGTATTTGAAAAGTATATTAAACTGGGGTTTGGGGTGAGGGACAAATTCTTGTAAGACATTAGGATATATGGATTCACTTATTTCAGCAGGGAAGAACTTCAGGGGCACGAATCTCATTAATGAAATTGCTTTCAAATAAAGGCCAGGTCCACTGACACCTGACAAAGATAAATTATGCCCAGAATAGACTTCAGTTTTTCTGCATATGCTTGCCCTTTATGTGTTGACTTCCACATACGGGATCTAAGTTAAACACATTGTTATTTTTCGAATACCCTATTTTATACCTGCGTTTTTGTTTGTGCAACTTTTTCAGAAAACTTCAGGTATAGGACTTTGAAGGGAAAATTGAAGGGCAGAGATACTAAATGCTTCTGCTCTACTGGGCACAGGGTACATTTCCACAGGTTGTATTCTGAACAAGGCATCAGTCAGTGGTATAAATCAGTACTTAAATCCAACTTGAGTTCTGCTCTCTAAGCCCCAAAACTCTTGGTGCTGCATTAGTAAGCATGAATAAATTTTCAAATTAGTTCTACCCCTGGTTGTATTTATTTGGATAATCCAGAAGAAGTATATTTTTCTGACTCACACAAAGGCACCATATGGCCCTTGCAGTGCCCTGGTTGCTCTGAATAAGAGAAGTGAAAGCTGCTTTTTTTAATAAAGATTTTATTTATTTATTTATTTATTTTTAAGATTTTATTTATTTATTTGAGAGAGAGAATGAGAGACAGAGAGCATGAGAAGGAGGAGGGTCAGAGGGAGAAGCAGACTCCCTGCCGAGCAGGGAGCCCGATGCAGGACTCGATCCCGGGACTCCAGGATCATGACCTGAGCCAAAGGCAGTCGCCCAACCAACTGAGCCACCCAGGCGCCCAAGGTTTTATTTATTTATTTGAGAGAGAGAGAGAGCTAGAGAGAGTGCAAGTGGAGTGAAGGGCAGAGGGAGAAGAGGACTCCCCGCTGAGCAGGGAGCCCAATGCGGGACTTGATCCTGGAACTCCAGGATCATGACCTGAGCTGAAGGCAGACTCTTAACCAACTGAGCCACCCAGGCACCCGAAAGCTGCTTTTATGATTCTCTCCACTTCTAAGATGAACAATTATGGTACCATTCCAGTTAGTTCAGAAACACAAGCAGGATGGCTTCAACAAGTGAGGTTATATAAGGTGGCTTTGACATTCCAGATCCAACTTTGACAGTCTATCAAAAATAGAGGCTTGCTCACTCTTTGCAGATGTTATGAAACTTTATGTGGAAAACCCAAAAGACTCCATCCCAAACCTGCTAGAACTCATACAGGAATTCAGTAAAGTGGCAGGATATAAAATCAATGCACGGAAATCAGTGGCATTCCTATACACCAACAACAAGACAGAAGAAAGAGAAATTAAGGAGTCGATCCCATTTACAATTGCACCCAAAACCATAAGATACCTAGGAATAAATCTAACCAAAGAGGCAAAGAATCTGTACTCAGAAAACTATAAAATACTCATGAAAGAAATTGAGGAAGACACAAAGAAATGGAAAAACGTCCCATGCTCATGGATTGGAAGAACAAGTAATGTGAAGATGTCAATGCTACCTAGAGCAATCTACACATTTAATGCAATCCCTATCAAAATACCATCCACTTTTTTCAAAGAAATGGAACAAGCAATCCTAAAATTTGTTTGGAACCAGAAAAGACCCCGCATAGCCAGAGGAATGTTGAAAAAGAAAAGCAAAGCTGGTGGCATCACAATTCCGGACTTCTATCACAA
The DNA here is from genome assembly GCF_054177405.1 of Leptonychotes weddellii. Classification (NCBI taxonomy): domain Eukaryota; kingdom Metazoa; phylum Chordata; class Mammalia; order Carnivora; family Phocidae; genus Leptonychotes; species Leptonychotes weddellii. Next base: position 37,690,645 of record NC_138369.1, read on the forward strand.
AGCTGTCATCATCAAGACAGTATGGTACTGGCACAAAAGCAGACCCATTGATCAATGGAACAGAATAGAGAGCCCAGAAATGGACCCTCAACTCTATGGTCAACTAATCTTCGACAAAGCAGGAAAGAATGTCCAATGGAAAAAAGAGAGTCTCTTCAACAAATGGTGTTGGGAAAATTGGACAGCCACATGCAGAAGAATGAAGCTGGACCATTTCCTCACACCACACACAAAAATAGACTCCAAATGGTTGAAAGACCTCAATGTGAGACAGGAGTCCATCCAAATCCTAGAGGAGAACACAGGCAGGAACCTCTTTGACCTGAGCCGCAGCAACTGCTTCCTAGAAACATCGCCAAAGGCAAGGGAAGCAAGGGCAAAAATGAACTATTGGGACTTCATCAAGATAAAAAACTTTTGCACAGCAAAAGAAACAGTCAAGAAAACCAAGAAACAACCAGCAGAATGGGAGAAGATATTTGCAAATGACATATCAGAGAAAGGGCTAGTATCCAAAATCTATAAAGAACTTATCAAGCTCAACACCCAAAAAACAAATGATCCAATCAAGAAATGGGCAGAAGACATGAACAGACATTTTTCCAAAGAAGACATCCAAATGGCCAACAGACACATGAAAAAGTGCTCAACATCACTTGGCATCAGGGAAATCCAAGTCAAAACCTCAATAAGATACCACCTCACACCAGTCAGAATGGCTAAAATTAACAAGTCAGGAAGCGACAGATGTAGGCAGGGATGCAGAGAAAGGGGAACCCTCCTACAC
>NC_138369.1:37691931-37723989 GCF_054177405.1 Leptonychotes weddellii
TCAAAAACTAATGGTGTAATGTATGGTGATTAACATAACATAAAAATTTTTTAAAAAATAGAGGCATGAAGACTGACATGTTGACAGCTATGGCAAACTTTAGCGTGGCCCTGAGAAGCAATATAGTAGTTAAGGCCACAGGATTTGGGTTTGACCAATCCGCGCTCAAATTCTGGTTCTTTTCTTCTGCTAACTGTACGTATGTAACAATTTACTACATAATTTTAGGATCCCCATCTCTGTATAGGTAAAATTAGCAAGAGTGCCTATCTCACAGAGCTGGTCTGTGAAGAAATATAATGTCTTACTACATTTAGGTGATCCATTAAGGATGGTTATTATACAGCATCAACATCACTGTCATCGTTGCAGGCTTGAGTCTTAAATCCTGTATATGCATACTAAAAAAACTGTATGTCTTCAGTCCTCACTCTTTATTAACTTAACCAGAATATGTGGACTTGGGATCTGGAAATCTGCATTTTGACACACTTATCACATGATTCTAATGGTACCTTGAGTATGAAAACGTCAGAGAGATAGAAAAATTTGCCTCAGAGGCAGATAATCTGAATCAACCCTTTGTTTTAGTAGATGAAGAAACATACCCATGTTAGTTTAGTGACTTTCCGAAAAGTCACACAGTTAGTTTTCCTACTCACCATTCTAAGTATCTTCCAGCATTTTGAAGGACTTCATGATTTCAAAGACCATAGCAGCTTTATTCCACCCATCATGGAAAGATGAGTCAAAGACTAGGTTAAGTGTGCTTCAGAGAGATGAAAAAACTATTGAATTTTCTTGTTAGAATACAACCATGCTGAAACTTGCCATGCTCTTACTTACCTCTATGTTCCACCTTAATGTTCTATCAAATCTAAACTGTGGGCCAGAGACTTGTTATGGGTAGAACTGTGCCTTCCTCAAGGCCCTGCTTCTAAATAACACTTATGTACAACAGGCCATGATTGATAAGTCTGGAAATATATAGGTAAAATTGGTCAGTGGCCTCCAACTCTGGTTGTCTTAATGATTGATGTCAGGCTCTCCCAAATCTAAAGGAAAAGATCACTTTGCCATTGATTGACTAACAGGCCAGGAGGCACTATGTTGTGAAATTTTGTCAGGCCACATTCTAATGGAGCTGTCTGGTGTAGAACTGGTATTGAACTATTGCAGATAAGGCCCTGAAGATTTGAGATTTATTGGTCAGACTTACAAACAGACCAAGATGAGAACAAATCAAATATTGTTCTTCCAGTTCTACCAGTTGGAAAAATAAAGTTTAAAAGCTAGAAGTAGGCTTGGAAATCATCTGACAACTCCTTTAATGTTGTAGGAAGGACGGCAAAGACCCTGCAAAGTCAGATAATACATATAGAGTCGCCTGGCAATATAGTGGTATATCTGGTCCAGGAATAAAAATAATGCCAATTTTAACTCAAACACTTTTCTAGGAACTTCTTATTCCATTAAATCGTTAAACTTCAACCTTCTGTTAACAATGAGCAAAATGCTCAGGACAGTTAAGTAACTTGCCAAAGATCACATACCTAGTACATACAGAAGCCAAGATATGTACTATTATATCAGACTGCAAACCATGATGCTTAGACCCAATTCTAATGTTTCCTGTACCATCCTGCCCTCACTCCCCATACTTCCAGTCTACTGGGTTAGTGCACCTTCTTCATTCAAACTCTTGAAATTAAATTGATTTTGTATCCGAAGTCTGGGTTCATCAAGGCTTCAAGAAACACTTTATTGCCAAGCTGTTAGGTGTCAATAAATGAAAATTGGAAGATGGGTATGTAAAGCCAGTAGAAGAGAGTTCTGCACTCCCAAATGTCACTGCTGTCATTTAGATGATTAGCTGATTTTAGAGCAACTTGAAGTTTAGAACCAACTTGGAGCATTACTTCTCAAAGGAGTAGAAAGGGGAAATGAGATGAGGGTATCTCCTAAGTGGCTGTTTGTATAGCAAAGGTTTTTGATAGTAAGATAAGCAGAGACAACTGGATACACTCAAACACACACACACAACCAATGAAGTTGCTGGAAAATCACATGCGTTCTTATGAGGGAGGCTACAAGGGAAACTCATGTACTTCCCTGTACAGCAAAAGGACAGCTGCAGTGCAATCTGCTGCTTCTGGGGAGGCAATAGCAGTTATAGAGGATCTGCCGCAAGGTGCTGTTGGAAAGCAACCATCCTGTCACTGACACATCTGTATAGGAAAAATGGCACCAGCAAGAGATGCTAAAGAAAGCTCTTGGGCACCTGAAACTAATATTACACTGCATGTTAATTAACTAGAATTTAAATAAAAGCTTGAAAAGGGGAAGAAAAAAGAAAGGAAGCTATTGGGGTCCTAGCCTTGGGCATTAAGGTCAAGTTCAAACACAAGTCTCCTACTGATTAAAATTGTTGTTGTTAATTATTATTGTTATTATTTCACACATTTTAAATGTTAAAAATATGTGTGGCCTTAGGACAAATACAAGATTTGCCCAGATTTCATTAACTGAATCTAATACTGTATAAACGCTATGGTTAAATATCAAAGTGTGTATATAAAGGCTTTACATTCGTGTCAGTAGTCGTCTGACAACTATGTAAGGAAGGCTAATGAAGAAAGAATTCCCTTAAAAATGGATGAAATTACAAGAAGTGAGAGAACAAGATGCAACAAAGTTCTGGAGACAAGAAAACAGAGGGTGCAAGTAAGGAGAGAAAAGCAATTTGGCAGGTGACTGACCCCTGAAAGGAGTCTCAAAGCAATCAAACCGTAGATAAGGTCAGGTGGGGTTGATGCTGTAGTTTCTATTCCTTGGGTAACTTATTCACAGTTTGAAGCAGTAGATTAGTAGACATGAAACATCAAATGAGCCACACCAACTGCTGACCTAAATATTTGCAAATAGAGAGATATAAAGTTTTAAGAGCACTAAAATCTGACACAAAACAAGTGGTAATAAGGCCATATAGCATAACAAAAAGTTAAGGGAAGATTTCTAAAGTCCTCTTCTTCAAAAATGAGTAACTTGCACCTGCTCTGAAGCCGATCATCACCATTACCTTCCGTTTTCCTAATTCCCTACATCAATTACTATTGAGCAGTTATGGGTACTTTTCTACCCCATCCCTCACCTCAGGACCTCTTTCTACATCTCTTCCATGGCCAGGAATGCAAAGGGGCAGAGGGAGTGGAAGATGGGCAGTTGTGGTGTGCACTGCATTCTAGGATGATGAGCTGGTAGTAGGAAGGGAACAAGATGGAAATGACCAGAGAAGAGTAAATCTGAGGGAGTTTCTGTATTTGTTCACCCTTCTAACAAAAGAAAAACTAAGCACTTTTTCAAATTAATGAAGAATAAAATTACTTCCATGTTGTCCATGGCCAGATAACATCAGCCATCTCCTTCTCAGAGCAGCATAGTCAGATTAGGTGAACAATGGCTTGAGACCTGCTATTTGACTAGAGGTTTTACAAACAGATAAGGGGTTCGATCTGAAGATTTTGGTAGCAGCCTCTTGGCATGAAGCAATAAAGAATCCACCGCCCCATTTTTACATAAAACAGAATGAGAAACAGTTTCTCACAAAAGGGAAGTGTAGAGAGGAAAAAAGGGGGATCTCAGGAAAGATTGTGTGCCATAAGAAAGTCCATTTGCATTCATAATTTAGAGAAAATATAGTATAAAAGCTTTTCTTGGAGGAAAAAGAAGTTGAAAAACATCAGCTTTATGTTCTGAATAGACTTTAAGGAGGAATGGAAAAGCAAAAATAAGAGAATATAGATGACATAAAATCACAGGTTAGAAATATACATTGATTGGTGATATGAGAAAAAATGCAAGGAAACTAAAGGTTCAAGAGAGCAAGATTGTTGGCAGTAAGGAGTTGAACTGGCATTGCAGAAAATGTCATTGTTGGAAGAAGATAGTGAGAAACTTTCCCAGAACATTCAAAGAGGGCAAAGAATGAAAATGACAATAGAAAAATTGTAGATAGCCAGGACTGAAAATGGGGATTCAGCTTTCAGTCTGTCTAATCTATACAAATGGAATAGAAACAAGATTCAAACTAGCAAAGAGAGTTTTCCTGAGCTGCTTTTTGAGCTTTCTGATTAAAAACCATCACCAAAGATGGTGTTTTAATGAAACTAGGTTGATATTGACTCAGTAATTTAGAGATAGAATAAGGGAACAGAAGAGCAAACTGAAAAATGATCCCCCAAAATAAAAAATTAATTGATAAAGGTGATGGTCCGGTTTAGCAGAGACAAGATGGGTTCTTGGTACAATGGATCATTTATAAAAAGTTTCAGTTAAAGCCTCATATAATGCTGCATATGAAAATATATAACAGATTGATTTTTAAATTAAAATTCTAAAAACAGGGCGCCTGAGTGGCTCAGTCAGTTAAGAGTCTGCTTTCAGCCCAGGTCATGATCTCCAGGTCCTGGAATTGAGCCCCGCATCGGGCTCAACTTTCAGCGGCGAGATGGCTTCTCCCTCTCCCTCTGTGCTCTCTCTCACTTTCACTATCTCTTAAATAAATAAATAAAATCTTTAAAATAAAATTCTAAATACAAAATCATATTTGAACTTGTAGAAAATATAAGTGAATGCTTCTAGTATATGCTGAAGATATATCTAAACACAAAAGCAATAAAAGAAGTTACAAAGAAAAAATAATTAGATTTGACTACCCTGTAATCAAACAATTTCTTTTCTATCTAGACATCCAAATTTTTAGAAAAATTTGTCTATATCCTCAGGCTTTACTGTCCCAATACACTCTCATCAAGGCGCTAAAAGCCTGGCTTCCACCCTGATAAATATACCTAATTTTGCTAAGGTTACCAATAACCAAAAACATATTGGTAACCAGTGGAAAATATCACAATCCTTTTCTTATTTTGTGTTTTGTAATATTTGACACTCTTTACCATTCCCTCTGTATTGAAACTTTCACTGGTTTTGGTGACTTTGTCTTCACCTTGTTTTCCTTCCACTTAGGATGTCAGCTAGCCTTTTCTGGAAATTAGAAAAAGGTGATTATGCCACGCTAAGGCATAGAGCATAGTACGTGGGATTTTAGCCCACACTTACCCCTTTGGCCAGATGTTCTTGGGATCACAACCTGCTTATCTGTATGTGGCTGCCTTCTTACTATATCTCTGTTTGCTTATTTTAACATCCTTTGTAGATTTCAAACACACTGCTGATTCTACACTGATATAATTTAATAACATTTTAAATGCTGGAGTTTTTGCCTGTTTTTAAAATTAAGCTATATGCAAAGCATTGAGGACTAATAGAACAGAATTTAGATTACATAGGCCCTGGAAACATGAAAAAACAGACAATAATAAAACTAGCAAAAATTAAAAGGAGGTGAAAGGAGTAAGTGCACCAGGTTACTCATGTTTCACAATAGGAAGTCAGTATATTTTGCATTAAATGTTATTACATCTAGAAAAAAAAGTTAAAACTATATCATATCAAATTACAATAGCAACCACCAGGAGAATAAAAAACTCAAACTAAAAGTGCAAATGGCAGTTGTTTCTGGGAAATAACTGGGGATGGAAGAGAGGAGTAAGATTATTGCTTTTTATTTTGTACTGTTTAATTTTTTAACCATGCATTACTTCTATAATAAAACAAAGTACATATATCCAATTCTGGTATTTATTAAGAAATAAATACAAAAGAAAGAAGTTGGATCAGTTGACCTTTAAGGGCCTCTTTTATCTTGAGAGTCTGTGATTCTGTGACCAGAGATGCAGTTTAGGAAGATTAATCTTGGAGCAGTGTTAAGATGAATTGGAATGGGGAGACACAGAAGTGGAGAAGCCAATTACTAAGTTATTATAGCACAGAAGGTAGGAAAGTAATGAGGATCTGAACTGAGGTGTAGGCAGCAGGAATAGAAGGAAGGTTAGAGATGTGAAAGCCTTTGTAGAGGTAGATGTATGTAATTTGGAAATTGATTGGATGGATGTACAGGGTTAGGTAGAAGGAGATATTAAATTGACTATAAGATTTCAAGTCAGGGTGATTATGTGACTAGTGGCATCATTAGCTGAAATAAGAGAGTCAAAAGTAGAGGGCATATTCCAATGACTAGCCCAAGCTGAGCGAGGCAAGATTGTAATTATGAGAAGCACCTTAATCATTAGCGCATGAGGATTTAGGAGAGCATGGTGGTAGTCAAAAGGAATTTCGGCAGCACCTAAATTTGTTGAAGAGCTTTGCTTCTTTTCTCCAACATGGGAGGACTGGAGATCATTCCTGAATGGATAGGAGTTTATTTGTAGTTTGATGTGGTCTAAGTGTAGGAAACCAAAAAAACAAAACAAAACATAAACAAAAACAAAAACAAAATTTTCTCTATTAAAAGAAATAGAAAGTATTGTATTGAGATAGCTCATCAGCATTATTCTATAGGATTGACCATATCATGCATAGCTTAAAAAATAAATAACTCAGTTCAAAAAGCCTTTCAGACACTGTGTAAGTAATAAAAGTAATTGCTCCTATAGTATATTTAGTAGTATCAGAAATAGACTCCTTACGCAAACAGATGATTATTAAAAACATACAGGTACATTTGTAATAGTTACTCTTTCTACTTTTCTTAACTCACCAGAATTGCATTAACTGAATTTCCTGATTTCAGGGCAGTAAATTAGACTATTTATCTCCTGAGTTTCACGAATTCTCAGCCAACCACTTTATTTGGATGTTTTATTATACTTATACCTGCCTCTTTTGTATTGAATGAATTTAAGGTAGCTTACACCAAAGAAATAATTAAAATAAAGAACATAAAAAACTAAAAAAAAACATTTTAAATACATCATTAAAAATTAGAGTTAACTCAAAATAAGGAAATGGAGTGAGATAATGCCAGCCGCTATTACAAATGGAAACTGAAATCTCATCAGATTAAGAAAACAGAAGTTTACTCTGCTCTCAAGTAAATAAAGTTCATCTGGAATGGGAGTGGGCATTTACTTCAGGCAGTTAGTTATTCAAGGCTCTAGGTGACAGAACTTTACCATCTTCAATGCATTTCTTGCAAGGTCTCCCAGAATGTTAACTTTTTATCAGCAGATAGGGGAGAAGAGAGATGAGATTGCACAAGAAGTTTTTATTGGCCAGACTTGTAAATGATGTCACCTCTGCTAGCATTCTTTTGGCATAAACGCAGTCATATGGTCACAACTAACTGTAACAGATGCTGAGAAATAAAGTCTAACACTATGCCCTAGTTGTAAAGAAAATGGAATTGGTTTGGTAAATAGTCTTTGCCACAGTTCATATTGCTGATCAATATCTGGTTTACTCTAACTCCCATAGGTCGAACACATCCATCTCCTTCCCCGTCCCAACCAGTTTCTGCAGGTAGCTAAGTTTCTGAGGTTTCTAGGTAAAACACACATACCTCCATAAAGACCCAGTATGGCTCCTCATGGATCATCCACCTATGATTAAAAGGGCAAAGTATCGGGGCGCCTGGGTGGCTCAGTTGGTTAAGCGACTGCCTTCGGCTCAGGTCATGATCCTGGAGTCCCTGGATCGAGTCCCGCGCCTGCTCAGCAGGGAGTCTGCTTCTCCCTCTGACCCTCCCCCCTCTCATGTGCTCTCTCTCTCTCTCTCATTCTCTCTCTCAAATAAAATCTAAAAAAAAAAGGGGGGCAAAGTATCATCTACCACTTCAACACACACACACACACACACACACACAGGCGCGCACGCACGCGCAAACACACACAATTTAGTGGAGAAGTAGCAACAGAATCATCTCAGTAAAGCCCTTTTAGAAAAGGGAAGAACATAGTAGTCACTGGTCTATACTGGTCTGTATATAGGTCATATGGAATTATATATGTCTATGATGCTAGGCACCTCTGTCCTAGCAGTGGGTCAGTTTCTTAAGTAGATCCTGATTTTTGCTTTTTTGGGAGCGAGGGGGATTGTCATGTTTTCTATATTCTCTGACTCTGCCCCTACTTGGCTTTTCCCTGTTTACTCTTATGCCTGGCCACATCTGAAGTAAGTGATGAGGACACCCTTCTTAAGACTGCTGAACTTCCACAATGTGCTTTCTGCCCATTATGCCTTAAGAAGTCAAACTTATTTTTTTAGTCTAGGTTTGTGGGGGGTTTTTAAATACAATACCTTCAAAATCTTACTAGGCATCTGATTTAACTGGCTCCAGTCAATTCCATATTCTGATGGACTAACAGTTTTTTCTGGGCCATAGTTATTGACTGTGTTTTTTTTTCTTCTTCCCCTTCATGCTTCTCTTGCAAATAAATATTGGCTATATTGAGGCCTTCTGGTTTCAGTGGGAAGCTCCATATCAGATGGAATTTTGCTGCATAGTTGAATAGAAATGAAGCTTTGTCAGAAGCTATTTTGATCTTACTTTCTGTTTGGCTTCTACTTTTTCTTATTTTTTTTTTAAGATTTTATTTATCTATTGGAGAGAGAGAGAGAGCATATGTGCTTGAACAGAGGGAGAGGGAGAAGCAGACTCCCTGCAGAGCAGGGAGCCTGATGCAGGGCTCAATCCCAGGACCCTGAGATCATAACCTGAGTCGAAGGCAGACGCTTAACCAACTGAGCCACCCAGGCACCCCTCTCTTCTACTCATTCAATCAAGTTTTTCAAATCCTGCAGAACCTCAAATTTCTAGACACTTTCTATTGTTTTTTATTTCTCTGTGAAACACAGCTAATTATTGTTGAAACTTATTTCCTCTAATACCATGTTTTGCTCAGCCAGTGGAAACCAGTCCTCACCAATGATACCATTTTCAACCCTTTTATAGCCAAAGGCTTTGCAAACATATTGTCTGTCTTCAGGTTATCACAGGCACACAAATTCTTAGCCACCAAATGACTTGCATTTATATCTTTCTTGCCTCTGACATCAGTTTTTTTTTTCTTGCTAACCACTAATTAACTGCTAAGCAAAGAATAACTTTGGAAGGGATGTTTTAAAGATGGCAGAGCCTCGGGGATCCTGAACATCTGTGTGAAATAGAACCCACTCTGCTATAATTTTTGTTACACACATACCCCACATCTTACTTCAATAGAGCTTAAAAAATGGAGGGAAAAAAGAAAAGGAAAAAAAAAAACAATGTCTGTTACCTATTTATTTAGTAATTAATAAAATAGTAGCCACTGTAATTGATACCCTCTGAAGCCTCAGTGGCTTCAAACATTAGAAGTTTATTTATTGGCCATGTAAGGTATAACTATTGGCAGGGAGGTGGGAGTGTGGGGTTGAAAGAGGCTCTGCTCTCTTCAATACATACCTTCAAAGATGACCCTTGGCATTGTGAATCAGCAAGTGGTTTGGAGAAGGGAGAGAAAATCAGCAGTGGGTGGCCAGGCTGAACATAACACACATCACTTTTACCTACGTTTCATTGATTCAGATTAGTTATATACCTGCAGAGGAGGCTGGAAAATAGTCTAGTTGTGTTCTCAGTAAGACGGGAAAATAGGAAAAGGTTAAAATGACTGCCACAGATGCTAAATGATTGCTTTGAAAGAGCATTCATATTGGGTTGAGCTTCCCAACCACCAAGGTAAAAATGAAACATGTTACTAAGACAAGACATACAGTTCCTTAGTGGAGAAGAAGCCTTTCTTGAAAATAATTTCCACAAAAGAACTTTCTAACATGGAAACTTAAATAGGGACTGTTAAATGATATAGCAGGCAATGCTTTTGACAGGAGTCTTAGAATCAATTTAATAGTGTTTTTCATATATTTCCCATGACATTAAGTAGTAATTTGAGAATAGTTTTTCCCTCATTAGCAGGAGCCTAAATCCCCATTTTAAGAAGGATGTATAGCATTTTATAGTGGCTTCGTAGGCATTGGAGAATAGCCTTGCCCCTTAATTGTTCTTCTCTAATCTCTTCTGTAAAGAGAATGAAATGCTCTAATGCTTTCTACTTGAAAGCAAAAACAAATGAATTTCTTTAAGCCTCATTTGGTCAGATTTATCATGGCCACCATCCTGAAATCAACAGTTTCCAAGCATGCCACTGACAACTTTGTTAGCATGAAGAAACACTCCTTCCTACCCTGACTCAAACCACTGGGTATGGAGACACAATGACAATTGCTCAGAGGCCACAACTGAAGAGGCTAAGTAGGCAGAGGGAGCTTTGTAGTGTAAAGAAAAGATGTCATACTTTGGAATCACAGAGCCATGGATTCAAAAGTGACTTCTGTCCCATTTGACTTGTGTGATTTGGGCAACTCGCTTCACTATTTTAAGCACCAGGTTTCTCAACTGTAAACTGAGGATATCAGTAAGAGCACTCTCCTCATAAGCTGTAGGGACCAAATGATTTCTTGTATGTAAACCACTGAGAACAAAGCCTGGTAAAAAGCCAAGCCTGGGAACTCAATAAAGACTAGCTATCATTTTTTATTATTAGTTATTAGTACACTTTATTACTGTGTGAAACGTGTTACAGCCTAGAAGAGGGATTGGAACATTATACTTACCAAACAAATGATAACTGCCTTTGATGCTCTTCCTTCCATCAGCTGGCCATAAATGACCACATGTATCTGTTTCTATCCATCTTTATATAGAAATAGTATATCTCCAAACCATGCCAAATGGATTTTAAATTTACAGTAAGGAAAACAAACAAATAGGAGAGTGAATTTTATCTAGAGTATCACTTTGAAAGAAGGAATTGAGGCGTTGAAATTCTTAGGAATAGAAACAAACATTGTGGTTTTTGAAAACAATCTATGGAAGAGGATACAGAAAGATTGTGCTGTTACATAAACTAATTTTATCAATGGTTACAATAAAAGCACTTCCCAAAATTGCTTGATATACTTTTTTTTTTTTTTCAGAATTTCATGCTATGTCTGGAGATAACGCATGAGTACAATAAAATCAGCATTCTTGGTCTGGCATACAATTGTATTTGACCATGCCTATCTGTAAATCTAACAGAATAATAATCTACTTTTTCTTATCACAGTCTTTGGTTTAATCCCACTGTTCTCATAGTTCTTTGAAAAGCCATAAATACGAGTACAAATATGACAAGCAAACATTTACCATATGCAGACCCCAACTATTAAGCCATATGCTGTGTTCTAGTAGTACATTCCATATTACAGGTGATTTATCTATTGTTCCATTTTATAATTTCAAATATATTAGAATGTATATTGTTGATTTATTTTGCAATTTTAGTAATATGAGACTTTCTTACTCACTTTGTGATATGCGCTTTCCAGAAACACAGTGAAGAAGTTATTTTAACCAAGACTGTTGAATTTCTAATTTTCCTAATCTCTATATAAAAGTACCCAAATTAGGTTTTCTTAATTTTTTCAACAGTTTTAAACACACATCCAAAATGGACACTTATTCTTCCCACTTAAAACAGTATGTGTGTATTTATCCAAGATATCTAAGAAATGTTTAAATTGTCTTATTTCAAATAATTTCTGTCACAAAAGTGTCTGCATAATTTGAATTTCCCAAACTTATGAAATAAAACAGTAGAAACTTTTTCTTCATGATGTGAAAGAAGAACCTAAATGAAATAATTATCTCATCAGAAGAGAAGTTCATTAATGAAGGAAGAATTATAAAAACATAGCCTTTGTCGGCCTGTTATGATTCACTAATACATGGTGATAAATTATCAAAATATTACTAAAAATCCTAAATCAAACAAATTAGGGATGAAAATGGAGTCTCCTGATAAAGGACTGTGTGACCTAGGTAATTTACATAATGCCTCTGTTCAGTCCCCTCACTTATCAAACAGGAAAAACCACACTGTCTATGGCAGACATGCTGACTGCTCACCTAGTCTCTGTGTGCCCCCTGCACCATAATCTCGGCCCCCTGCACTTAGGCAGGGTCATGTGGTAGTCATGGCCAATGGGATCTCCTGAGTCAGTTCTGGGCTAAAGCATTTTAAAAGCAGATGGCAACTCTCCAGGTCTCTCTTCTCCAGATTTGGGGACCTGGGAAGCATGTGTTGAAATGGTGTCATCACAAAATTAAAGCAACATGAATCTCTGAGTTACAGCATGCCAGAGAGCTTCTCTGAAGATTCACCTAACTCTGCATCAGAATTTTTTGTGGAAAGCCAACTGAGATTTGCAGGTTTATGTTAACTCAGGATAGAAATAAACTACCTTGTAGGTCGATTTGAATATTAAATGACATGACACAGAGTATGAATTCAATAAGTGATGTCAGATAGGAGTAATAGTCGTTGTACAATTGGCCTCACAGTGATCCTTTGAAATAATCAGAAGCAGTGATTATCACCATGACGCTTTATACCAGATGAAACTGAAGTTTCTAAGGGCCTTACCTATAAGCTGTGATAGAGCTGGAGTTCTAAGCTGGTGACTTTGTTTCCCGAGCACTGCATTTCCCACCACCACAAATGACAGTAGTCAGAGTTTAATGCATCATTAACACAACACATCAAAAATGAACTCCCAGCATGTCTGGTTCTAACTGTCTTCCAACAAATGATAACACATACTCATGTTGATTATCTCTGCTGACCAAAAAATCTGATCAAATAAAGTACTTGATATAGGAAACCCCTTTTGTGATATTTCATGCCTCAGAGAAGCATCTAATAATAATCTGGTTAATATTCTTAAATTTTACAAGTTATTGTTTCAACCATATTTGCCATCCAAAAACTTATTAAAAAATATTTTGTGTTGGGATCCAAAAATTGTCCAGGGGACTAGACAACCTGTTTACTGTTTCTCCCCCTGGCAATTACCTGATCTCTCAGGAAACTTTTTCTTGGAGTGTGTCTCCCTAGCTAGCATGTCTGTGTCAGAACAATTATAGTGGTTAATTGCAAATGAAGAGCCTTTTAGGCATCTGAATGGATTTTGAGAAGTAAGTATTTGCTAGGTGGATGGGGTTCAAATATGCTGAAACTGCTGCTTGCATTGTTCCAGGCCGTTATTTTTGGTCCACTGAATAACAGCTGCTGCATATGGTAGTTGTTGAGTTTTCTGCTAAAGATCCACTTACTGGCACAAATAGTAAATGTTTGCATGTGCTATTTTGATACATCTCCTGTGAGGCTCTGTTTCCACATTTATATATGGATCACATATGGTGAATTGAAATATCTTTTTGTATGTAAAGCATATGTCCAAGGAGTAAACCAAAGAGACATAGTCTATGGCACTGTCATGTTCCATATGCCTTCTATATGAGCTATAATTTAATGAAAAAAATAATATAACCAGAACCACATAAGAAAAAATTAAGTTCCTAGTTATAACACTGGTGATTGGTAACATGGAGAGTAGACATGTATAATGTATAACAAATACTGGTTGCTCAAAATTTAGTTAATATAAAGACTATATAAAACTATAAGACAAAAGTAATAAGGATAAAATATATCACCAAAATACTGCAGTAAATTGCTATATATTTGATTTCATAACAACTAGAAAATTCAGAAATTTAACAGCCCTCCCGAATCCACAACTTAATTTTTATGAAACATAGAATAGTTAATATATGGACAACAAGTCAATAGATGCTTCAGATGTGGATTCTCTATTCAGGGAACTTACAACCTGGTAGGATCAATATGATTTGTAGAAAAAAATATGTTTCGTAGAAAAACAACTATAATAAGGAAGAAAGGGAAATGTGTGCTAGGACACAGTCTGATAAAGTACTCTCAGGGTTTACTGACCAAGAATCTGGAGCTTTGGGGCCCAACTGAGCTCTGCCAATAATTATATATCATTCTAAGCTAGTAAATTTGTTCCTTCTCTGAGCTAAATTTCTCCCTTTGTAAAGTTAGTGGGTCCTATGGACTGAATTGTGTCCCCCTCCCCCTGCCCAGAATTCATAGATGGAAGCCTTAACCCCCAATGTGATGGTATTTGGAAGTGGGACCTTTGAAATGTAATTAAATTTAGATAAGGGTGGGACTCCCATTATGAGATTAGTGTCCTTATAAGAAGAGGAAGAGAGACCAAATCATGTTCTCAGTCCTTCTCTCTCCCTCTCTCTCTCTCTCTGTCTCTCTCTCTCTTAATTCCCATCTCTCCCTCTTGCTCTTTCTCTTTGCCCTATGAAGACACAGTGAGAAGGTAGTCATCTGCAAGGAAGAAGGCCCTCACTGGGGAATTGAATCAAGGCCTGCACCTTGATCTTAGATATCATAGGCTCTAAAACTGTGAGAAATAAATTCCTGCTGTTGAAGCCTATGATATTCTGTTATAGCAGCTAATATAGTACATAGCAGACTAATACAGTACATAAATTCAGGGAAGCTAAAAAGTTTTCCATTTATGCACCATACTTCTCCAGTTGGCATCTAGCAGTTTTTTTTCCTCCATGACTCTGAAACACCATAAGATTCTAAAACTAATTAAAATTAAAATATGTTCTATTCCAGTTTTCATTTTTATAGCATTTCATTTTTTAATTTCTCAAATATTTTAATGTTGGAACCACCTATAGTTTATGTAATAACTCTGAGTAAAATAGAATATTTAATTAAACTGAACCTCTTATTCCCTAAGCATTAGGGGAGTGACTTGTTACTGGGTGATATAAATCCTACTGATACCTCACAACAACCCTTTGAATTAAGAACATCTTAATATTGTTCTCTCGAGCATTCAAAATAATGGAGCAATGACTAGCTCAGGTTGTATCTTCTTGGCTCACAAAATTTTCAAGCTGAAGTAGATATTTCAAATGGTATATTTTAAAAACAGTACATATTTGAAAGAAGCCTTATTTAAGTAAAGCATCCTAAAATAAGAAAAAGTTTACATGTGAATACTCTATTCCATTATATGATAGTCAACAATTCACCTTATAACAAATGACAAGGGTAAGTTAAATACTATGAGAATCTGTCACCAAACTTTCATATTCTCATTGCAACATGCCAAATCATCTTAATTAATTTTTTTTAAATGCAAATTCCCGAGCATCTATTTTTGACAGCCAAACATTATTCCATTGTTTGAATGTACCAAAATTCATCTTCATAAATCCCTGTTCCTGGCCATTTGGAATTCTTTTAGTTTTTTACCATAAAATAAAAAGCTATAGTTAACTTTCTTATATGCAAATATTTGCTTATTTGTGTCAGCATATATTTTTCTTGGGTAAATTCCTAGATGGAGATTTGCTGGATCAACTCCACATGTAGTGATATTGAAGTGTATTAAGACAACATTGGTCAGAAAATAACATAATTTTATTTTTCAGTAACTGAACTCAACATAGCTCATAAGTTCTCATTTTAATGGAATATTCAAAATAACTACACATTAATTTAAAGTGTATTGGTCATTTCTTATTTAAAACTCAATCACTTTGGGGAAAGTATTCAATTAAATATAAGATTCACTTCCTCCTCCCCCCCCCCCAAACTCTGCCATGTAGCCTGAGTCCAAAGTGTGGGGCATGTGACATTGCATCATCCTGGCTTCTGTTCCATGCTTCCTTTGATCCCTGTTGCCTCTGTTGAGGTATCTGTTCATGTGTAGTCTTAGGATGCCATCCCCTGTCTTTTCTGTTTCCCAATCTACAAAACCCATGCCCTCTGCACTCCTGGTCTAAATTTCAGGCCTCTTTATGTCCAGAGGCCTTCTCACCATTTCTATCCTGATCCTTGTGTGGCTCAGGGACTCCCACCTGCTTTCTTCACAGCTGACTAAGACTTTGGTCTCTAGTTACTTTGGAAAGTGACTATTGCAATGATAAAAGATCTTCCTATTTTGTATTTATTTAAGAGCTGCTTTATTAGTCAAATTATAGATATCATAAATGAGTAATTTCAGGGTAAATTTATGAAGGGATGATCAATGAAGAAAACCATTTATAGATATAATTGGTTTTACTGTTTTTTACTAGTTTTATAAGTGATTAATCTACTACTTTTATTATGTTTATATGTACCTGTGAAATCTTTTCGTTTCCTAAGTTTCTTACTCCTGATTATGGTTTTTCCTTTCTACTCAAATAATACCCTTTGACATTTATTGTAAGACTGGTTTAATGGTGATGAATTCCTTTAACTTTTGTTTGTCTGGAAAAGTCTTTTTCTCTCCTTCTACACTCAGTGATAGACTTGCTGCATTGAGTATTCTTGGTTGCAGGTTTTTTTCCTTTCAGCACTTTGAATATATCATGCCACTTTCTTCTGGCCTAAGGGTTTCTGCTGAAAAATCAGCTGATAGCTTTATGGGTTTCCCTTGTATGTAACTGTTTTCTTTTCTCTTGCTACTTCTAAAATTCTTTATCACTACTTTTTGACATTTTAATTATTTTGTGTCTTTGTGTGGACCTCCTTGGGTTGATTTTGTCCAGGGTTCTTTGTGCATCCTGAATGTGGATTTCCATTTCCTTCCCTAGATTAGGGAAGCTTTCAACTATTATTTCATTAAATGAATTTTCTCCCCCTTTTTCTCTCTTTTCTCCTTCTGGGATCCTTATGTTATTATGCTTGATGTGTTGCTAAATTCCCTTAACCTCTTCTCATTTTTTATTATCCTTTTTTCTTTTTCTCCTGTTCAGTTTGCTTTCCATTACTCTGTCTTACAAAACTATAGGGTTGTCAGATAAAATTTAAGATATCCAGTTAAATTGTAATTCAGATAAATGACCAATCTTTTAGTATAATATAGGTTAAAGGGTATTGCTCTAGACCAGTTAAACAGTCAAGAAAAACTTTATTTAAGACTATTTCAATGGAGAAATAGACTATTGCAATACAGGAGAGAGATTAGACTCAACTACATTGAAACAAAGGGCAGGAAAGTTTTTAAGTGCAGAGTGAGCTAGTGAAAAAGCATTACAGGACATTGAGGGGAGGTTGGTCAATATGATTAGGCTATGCATCTGTGTTTACTAATTGGTGCTTGTGAAAATTAGGCTCTGATCTTCCCACTGAGACTGAGAGATAAGGGCCCTATCTTTTTTGATGATTATATTTCCAAGGGAAGTCTTTCAGGTCCTTGAGAAAGACATTCCTGGGTTGTGCAAGATTTATACCTTAAAAGGACAGAGATAATTTACAATTGCTAGTTTCCTGAAATAAATCTTCTAAGAAAGGGGAGGCAAGGGTCTAAGTCAGGAAAAAAACTGTCTAAAGTTTATTGTACCTGAGGGCACCATTAAGACCATTTTGGTTATATGTCCCAAATATTGCATGGGACATAATTATATTAAAAATTATTCATTGATGATCATTTCAAATTTAACTGGGGATGCTATATTTTTATTTACTAAATCTAGCAACTCTACACATCTAGCAAGTTGTCCCAGCTCCTTCAGGGATTATACAGGAAGAAATGTCTTCACTAAGTGTACCTACCCAGCTTTATTGTGCAACTATAAAAATGGTTTCAATCTTTTAAATTTGTTGAGCCTCATTTTAACAACATGTAATCTATTCTGGAGAAATTTCCCTGTGTGCTTGAAAAGAATGTGTATTATTCTGCTGTTGGGTAGCAAGTGGATTTGGTTTATAGTATTGTTCAAGTCAGCTCTTTCTTTATTCATTTTCTGTCTAGAGGTTATATCCATTAATGTAAGTGGGATATTGAAGTTCCCTGCTATTACTTTATTGCTGTCAATTTCTGTCTTCAGATCTGTCAATATTTGCTTTATATATTTAGGTGCTGTGATTCTTGGTGCATATATATTTATAATTGCTTACTTACTGTTGAATTAAACTTTTCATCATTATATAATGACTTCCTTTGTCTCTAGAGACAGTTTTAGACTTAAAGTCTAATTTGCCTGATGTAAGTATACCAACCTCTACATTCTTTTGTTTACCATTTGCATGAAATATCTTTTCCCATCTCCTCACTTTCAACCTAGGTACATCTTTAAATCTCAAGTGAGTCACTTGGAGACAGCATAACACTGGATCTTGCTTTTTTAGCCATTCATATACTCTCCACCTTTTGATTGATGAGCTTAATCCATTTACATTTAAAGTAATTCTTGGGTCTCCTGGGTGGCTAAGTGGGTTAAGCATCTGCCTTTGGCTCAGGTCATGACTCCAGGGTCCTGGGATCAAGCCCTGTGTTGGGCTCCCTGCTGAGCAGGGAAGTCTGCTTCTCCCTCTCCCTCTGTTCCTGCTTGTGCTCTCTACCTCGCTCACTCTCTCTCAAATGAATAAATAAAATATTTTTAAAATTTTTTTAAAAATAAAGTATTCTTGATAAATGAATACTTACTATTATCATTTCATTGTTTTGTGTCAGTTGTTTTGTTCCTTTCTTCTTGCTATCTTCCTTTGTTATTTAATGAATCTTTGTAGTGATTTGCTTTCATTATTTTCTCTATCTTTTGTGTTTTTCTTAGATTCTTCCTTTGTGGTTAGCTCAAGGCTTTTGTAAAATATCTTGTAGTTATAACCATATATTTTATGTTGACAACAGCTTAACTTCAATTGCATATAAAATCTCTACATTTTTACTCGCTTCCCACATGCATACACTTTGTGTTCTTGTAATTGCTTGCTTCCTTTTCCATTGCGTATTCATTAGCCAATCTTTATCTTTTAACTTTAATATTAAAGGTTAAAAGTAGGGGCCTCTGGCTGGTTCAGTCACAAGAGCATGTGACTCTGAATCTCAAGGTTGTGAGTTTGAGTCCCACATTCAGTGTAAAGATTAGTTAAAAATAATAGTAATACTACTACTACTAATAATAATAATAAATTTAAAAATAAAGGTTAAAAGTAATTAACACACCATCTTTACAGCATTACACTAATCTATGTCTATATTTACCTTTCTGAGTGAGATTTACATTTCCATATGCTTTTCAGTGTTTAGTCTGTTTTCATTTCAATTTTAAAAACTCCCTTAAGCATTTCTTATAAGATAAATCTAGCAATGAAGAACTCCCTCAGTTTTTGTTTCTCTGGGAAACGCTTTATTTCTCATTTTTTAAAGATAATTTTGCCAGGTACATTGTTTTTGGTTGGCAATTTTTTTTGTGTTCTTTTTCTTTTAGTATTTGAATATATCATCCCATTCTCTCCTCGCCTGCAAGTTTTCTGCTGGAAATTCATTGATGATATTTTGGGCATTCCTTATATTTAATGAGTCATTTTTCTCTTGCTGCTTGAAAAATTCTCTTTTTTCTTTGATTTTTGATAATTTTTTTTTTAAGATTTTATTTATTTATTTGACACAGAGAGAGAGAGACAGCGAGAGAGGGAACACAAGCAGGGGGAGTGGAGAGGGAGAAGCAGGCTTCTTGCAGAGTAGGGAGCCCAATGTGGGGCTCAATCCCAGGACCCTGGGATCATGACCTGAGCCGAAGGCAGACGCTTAATGACTGAGCCACCCAGGTGCCCCGATTTTTGATAATTTGATTATAATGTGTCTGAATGTAGTCCACTTCAGGTTGATACTGTTTGGGAATCTTTTGGCTTTATGAATCTGGGTTTTCATTTCCCTACCAAGATATGGGAAGTTTTCAGCCATTAGTTCTTTAAATAAATTTTCTGCCCCTTTCCTGTCCTCTTTCTGAGACTCCTATAATGCATATATTGAATCAGTTTATGATGTCCCATAAATCCCATATATTTTCATTACTATTTTTCAATATTTTTTTCTTTTTTCTCCTCTGGATAATTTATAATGATGTAACTCTGAGTCCACAGATTGCTTCTTCTGCTTCATCAAGTCTGATGTGGAAGCTCTCTATTGCATTTTACATTTGATTCATTGTATTCTTCCACTTTAGAATTTCTGTATGGTCCTTTTTTATGATTTACAAATCTTTTTGTTGAACTTGTTTTGTTCTTGTTTTTTTTTTTTTTTTTTTTTTTCTGATTGCGTTGTCTGTGTTCTCAAGTAGCTTGCTGAGCTTTAAGGCAATTATTTTGAATTATGTGTCAGACAATTGACAGCCATTTCTTTGGGGTCTGTTACTGGGAAATTATTGTGTTCCTTAGGATATGTAACGTTTCCCTGGTTTTTCATGTTCCTTGTATTTCTGTGTCCATGTCAGTGCATTTGAAGGGGAGTTACCTCTTTCAAACTTTATGAACTGGCTTTGGTAGGGAAAGATTTTCACCTATGAGTATGTAGGCCTGGCTAGTTGGGGTGCAGTGTCTCTAGCTTTGAAGGGTTGTCACTCCTCTTTTTTCTTTTTTCTTGATTAGACTATACTTTATTTATTTACCAATTTTTAAAAATTTGCATTTTTTTATGTTTTGAGGTTTCTATAATAATTTATTCTTGAGTTTGCCTTTATTATACATTTCTTAGTTATATTTTCCTTCATTTTATTTTTCTAAACTTTTTTTACATCTGATGCTTAATTTTTTTGTTCTCATTTTTCTTCTTTAAAAAAATCAATATATATTTCAAGATTATGAGTTTCCCTTTGAACATGGTGTCCCTTGGGTTCTGACAGATATCACAATTATTTTTATTTTTTCTGTATGTATTCTTCAGTTCTGTTCTTTCCTCTTTGAACTAAAGGTTGTTTAAGAGAGATTATTTAAATTCCCAAGTAAAATAATCTCTTTTAGACTAATTTCATTATGCATTCATAGTTTTCTTTCACCATGATCAGGGAATACTATCTGTATGAATTCTTTTATAAATTTATCAAAGTTTACTTTATGCTCCAACACTTATCTAATTTTTATGAATGTTTATTGTGCTCTTAAAAAGAAGATATTTTCCTCTTTGTAGCAAACTGAAGCATATATATGTATTGTTAGTCAGATCATCCTTGTTAATGTTTTTTTGGTCACCCACCCTTATAATTTGTAAACTTGATTTGTCATGAGCTGATTAATTTAGTCATGTACTACTAGTGTGTTTCTATTTATTGTTGTATTTTTAGTAATTTTATCAAGGACAACTTTGAACTCTTGAATTATAGCCAACTTACATTCATAAGGTATATGCAATCACATGTTTATGTTATGTACAGCATTTATGACAGGGTGTAAAATTTTATAAATTTAATTTTATTTTCTTCAAATTATAATGTGCAAATTATGAGATAGAGAAACTGAGTACTATAAAGCCATGTCATTCCCACCGCTCTACTATTTCTTTGAGTAAAAAACAGTAAAGTTTATCTGCCCTATCATATCAGAAAAATCAGGATTTTTAAAATATTTCTGTGCAGTTTGGAGTGATTTCCACAGGACCTGAACTTTTTTATAGCATTACTTTTCAGAGCAATTGGCTTTTACATGAGTAATTTAAGTACTAAGACCTGCCATATTTTAATATTTCCTTAGTGTGTGAAAGTAGGCTAATGCTCCTCATGTGATTTCTATAGAGAAGGAAACAGAGAGAAATTAATGTTTTTCCTGACAATGAAAAATTCAGTACCTACTGGACTGTGGACTCAAACTGTTCTGAAGAATTCAATGTTTCCTCACTATATTTTGCCTTGTTCATCTCTGAATAAATAGTGTGTAACCAGAGTTTTCTCCTTTCTTATTATTCTCTAATTGCTACTCATCCCTAAAAATCATACTAACATGCTTCCTAAATCTTTAAATTGTTTGCTCCTTCTTCAGAGCCTCCAGACACTCAATCTTTGTAATTTCCCTTTTCAATACTTTTTTCCTTTTTCTTTCCCCTAAGTGAACCTATTTCATAAAGTCTTTATGTCTTCAGATTTTCACTTCAAAACCAAGTTTCTTCACAGGAGAAATATCAAAAAGTTTTATATTCTATTATTTTCTCCATGACTGTGTTTTTTTCATCTCCTAAAGCTTTTAGAGATAATTTTTCCACGTATGTAGACAGTCACTTTTAAATGTTAAACTACTTGTAGGAAAGGAATATGCATTCCTACATGGTGATTAGAACACTTTTTTTAATCCCAACAGAACTGAAAAGGAAAGCATGTATTGTTTTTATATTCACAGTTTTATGTATCAGCTATAATTATTATAACCATAGATTTTTCAAACTAGAAGAGAGATACCATTGAATCCAAGTGATCTTCTTAATACCTAAATCCACGGTGTGATTGTTCAATAGCTGACTTCATCATAAAAAGAAAATATTTCTACTTACCATTTATATTATCCCCACAGAAGTATAATTTTTCAGCTCTGTCCTCATTTCTTTAGTCATTTGAGTTGCAGATCCAGAGAGAAATCAGTTTTATTTGTTGAGGACCACTGGGCTTCCCTCTGAGTAGGGAGTGCTTAGGTGGCCTGAGAATGGAGTTCCATTTGTATAAATAATGTGCTTTAATGGTGTACATGATACTAAGAAAGTGTTGTTGCTTTCAAAGTATGCTGCCTGGAAAGCACAGGTGGGATTTGTGGATTCACTGTTTAAATATTTATGAAGCTATTTAGACATATTTTATTTATTGCAAAAATGTTTATACTATAATTATTTCAAGAATTAAGTTTCCACATGCTATCAGAGGCTAAAACTAAAATCTAATTCTTTTCAATTACATCCTTCTAATGCTAGATCATATCCAAGTGGAATAGGGTGAGAAAAGTTCTTCAGTGAATATTTGTTGCCATAAACCTATTGAGCTATGTATCAGTCAATTAACTCATATTTTAAAAGCATCCTCTATGTGAAAAATCATTGGATAGATCCATTGCATATTGCAATATAAACTTGTAATAATAGTAAACACATTTACCACTTACAAAGATACAGGAGCTGGTATACATTAACTCATTGAAGACCCAAACTAACTTTGCAGTTAGGTCCTATTATAATTCCACTTATACAGATGAGGAAAATTCCACTAAAGTCTATAAGCTTAAGGTTAACTTGAAGACATAAGTACAACTAACAACTTTTGGTAAACATCGAAGTAGGATTGAGAATCCATTCAGTAGAAATTAATAGGATCTAGAAGAATAAATTACACAGCTGAGCAATTAAAATACAAAGAAATGAGACATCAGTAGTGACCTGTGGACCATATTCAGCCTTTAATTAAATATTAGATATCCCATATTTTTATAAAGTCCATTAACTCTCAACATTATATAATCATTCATGTGATCATAATGTAAAATCTTCCACATAAAATTTCAGATTTCTAGCTTTTCTTGCAAAAACAAAAAATAAAACAAATTAAAAAAAGAAATGAGAAGGTCTAGAAACATTTGCTTCCTGTTTTCAGATGCCCACAATCAGCCTGATCTAAATACCAACTCTCCATTTTAGATGAGCATTTCTGTATTTTACCATGAACCCCCACTGCTCTGTAAATGCCTCTTAGAGCCAACCTGCCTCCTTAAGATATTTAACCCCCTTGCTTATGTAGTCAAATGTGCTAAATGTATATTGTTTCCTCATCATTTTTTTGTTATGTCAACATTATTCATTGATACTGGGTGGCAGTAAGTTCACTCAGATGATTTTTGTTATCAGACATATGAAATGGATGGCCTCTCATTTTTTCCTGTCCAGAGGTGTATAGTTACATTTAGTGATGAATAACAGGAATTGTTCAAGACAGGCTTTCAGTTGCATTCTAGTTTTTTAATCATTTCTTTTTTTAAGATTTTATTTATTTGACACAGAGAGAGACAGTGAGAGAGGGACCATAAACAGGGGGAGTGGGAGAGGGAGCAGCAGACTTCCCACAGAGCAGGGAGCCCAATGCAGGGCTTGATCCCAGGACCTTGGGATCATGACCTGAGCTGAAGGCAGATGCTTAACTACAGAGCCACACAGGCGCCCCACATTCTAATTTTTTTTTTTTATTTTAAGCACTCTATTTGTTTGGATCTTTTTTTCTTTTTCTTCCTTTCTGTCTTTCTGCTTTCTTTCTTTTTTCAGAGCAAGGGGCAGGACACTATCGAGTCAATTTTGAAGCAATAAGTTAAATTTTTTTTTAAAGTTAAAAAATAATAGCTTGTACTATATATGTTTATCATAAGCAAAAGATCTTCCAGTCTTTAATTTTTTTTTCTTTTTTCTTTGCTTCTAGTCACCAGAATAGAAACACACTTCTGGGCACTGAAAATAAATATAACCAAACCTTCAACCCTGTAAAATGACATGTTTGATGCTCAAATTGTGCATGTAAATGAAAGACTACAGGCAGTTTCTCCTTTCTCCCTGCAGACCACTAGACAGAAAAGTTTGGGGATTTTAAATTTCAAGCTTCATGATCTCAGGAATCCTATTGTCTATCTCAGTCACATGTACTTGTTGCAATACACTTCTTTTCCCCCAATCTATTTAGGAAATTTTCTCTGTGCACTGGCCCTCACATTTTCTCATTTTGTGGTGCTTGTATGGTGGTTTGTTGAGTGTTCATTGAGTTGAATTATAAAGCAAAAGAGAATACAAGAGCAAGTCATTTGTCAGGAATTTCTGTGGTCTTATTTATAAGCTTTCAGGCCTTATTTTCTCTTCCTAACTTTTATTTATTTTTCTCATTGGTGTTTATGTTTCACACCATAAAAGGTAGCAAACATCCTTTAAAAGATGCAATTGCAGGTGAAAACTTTTAGGAGGGAAAAGGCACATGAGGAAAGGGCGATATGGCTTATTTTGAAAGTGTGAATCTCATACTGGAACTGTTATGCCACCAAACAAACCATGGAAATACACCTTTGGAGGTGAAAATATGATTTTCAAGAATGTGATAATAGTTTCTACAGAGTACAAAGAAAATATCATTGAAAATTTGCTATTCCTTTTCTCACTACAAACATTAGAAAATTGAAAATAAGACCTCGTCGAAGAAAATAAAATTGATATCAATCTTTGATTTTTTTTTGGTCAAAATTAAACCTCAGAATCCTCCTGGAAAAGAACATTCTTCTACTATAGCCATTTCTTAGGTAACTATTGTAAGTTGAGTGACCTTGCAATAAGGAAGAAGTTGGTGGAGATCTCTGCCTATGTCAGGGAACTGGAGTAATGGTTCTCAAGGTTGGCTTCATACTAAAATCACATGGGAGCTTCAGAAATATTGATGTCTGCGTCCCAACTACAGATATGATCCTGTCATTGACTGGGGGGATGGCCTGGGCATTAGAGTTTTTGAAGCCCCCAAGTGATTCAAATTTTAACCAAGGTTGTAAACCACTGAGAAATGGGAACTATTTCAATTGTAAAAGAGAAGGAGAAAGGATAAAGAAGTAACAGAAGGAAAGAAGTTGGGTTCCCTCTTTTCTTTTTGCAGTCATCCACATGTGTAGAAAGAACGAAAAAGTAACTTTGTTCTCCATTGAAAGGATAAGTATTAAAGAGCATTTATCATTTGCACGAATTAAATCCTTGATCCAGACCCAAAATTGCAAATTCATATTGTTTAACCCATTCAATAATTGGGCAAAAGGTACAAAAATATTCAACATTGGTAAATATGTGGTGATATAAAGGACACTATATTAAATATCAGTTTACTAATGTGAATAAAATATATAATTGTGTATCTTAATGTTTTATGGTGCTTTATAGTTTACTAAATGCTTTCATATGCAGTGTCTTATTTATTTTTTCGAGCAACACAAGTGGGAAAGTATTAAAGTGAAAGTACACTCTGGAGACATGAGAGGGAGGGGATGAGAGAGGGAGAGAGAGAAAGAGAGAGAGAGAGCTGTGCCTCCCGGGGGTTGGGTTTCTATCTTTTTCCTTAATTCTTTTTTTTTTTTTAAGTTTCTATTTTAACCACTGAGTGTTCATCACAAGAGGACTCCTTAATCCCTATCACCTATTTCACCCATTCCCCTAGCACCTCCCCTCTGAAGTTTATTCTCTATAGTTAAGAGTTGAGAGTCTCTTTCTTGGCTCGTCTTTCGCTCTCTCTTTTTCCCTTTGCTCATTTATTTTGTTTCTTAAATTCCACATATGCATGAAATCATTTCGTATTTGTCTTTCTCTAACTTATTTCACTTAGCATTATACTCTCTAGCTCCATCCATGTTGTAAATGGCAAGATTTCTTTCTTTTTTATGGGTGAATAATATTAAACTGTATATAGATACCACTTATTTATCCATTCATCAATCGATGAACACTTGGGCTGCTTCCATATCTTGGCTATTGTAAATAATGCTGCTATAAATATCAGGGTGTAGGTATCCCTTTGAGTTACTGTTTACTGTTTTAGTATTCTTTGGGTAAAAACACCCAGTAGTGTGATTGCTGGATCATAGTGTAGTTCTATTTTTAACTTTTTTAAAATTTTGTATTTATTATTATTATTTTTTAAAGATTTTATTTATTTATTTGATGGAGAAAGAGACAGCGAGAGAGGGAACATAAGCAGAGGGAGTGGGAGAGAGAGAATCAGGCCGAGCCCGATGCAGGGCTCGATCCCAGGAACCTGGGATCATGACCTGAGCAGAAGGCAGATGCCTAACAACTGATCCACCCAGGCAGCCCACTATTTTTAACTTTTTGAGGAACCTCCATACTGTTTGCCACAGTGACTGCACCAGTTTGCATTCCCACCAGCAATGCACAAGGGTCCTTTTTCTCCACATCCTCACCAACACCTCTTCTTTCTTTTGTTTTTTATTTTAGCCATTCTAATAGGTGTGAGGTGACATCTTATTGTAATTTTGATTTGCATTTCCCTGATGATAAGTGATGATGAAAACCCTTTCATTTGTCTGTTGACCATCTGTATGTCTCCTTTGGAGAAATATCTGTTCATGTCTTCTGCCCATTTTTTTAATGGGATTATTTGTTTTTGTGAGTGTTGAGTTGTATACAGTCTTTATATATTTTGGATACTACTCCTTTATCAGATATGTCATTTGCAAATATCTTCTCCCATTGTATAGGTTGCCTTTTAGTTTTGTTGGTTGTTTCCTTCACTGTGCAGTAGATTTTTATTTTAATGTAGTCCCAATAGTTTATTTTTGCATTTGTTTACCTTGCCTCATGGGTATCTAGAAAAAAGTTGCTACAGCCAATGTCAGAAAAATTACTGATTGTGCTCTTTTCTAAAATTTTTGTGGTTTCAGGTCTCACATTTAAGTCTTTAATCCATTTTGAATTTATTTTTGTGTATGGTCTAAGAAAGTGGTCCAGTTTCATTCTTTTGCATGTTGCTGTCCAGTTTTCCCAACACCATTTATTGAAGAAACTGTCTTTTTCCCACTGGATATTCTTTCCTGCTTTGTTGAGGATTAATTGACCATATAATTATGTGTTAATTTCTTTTTTTTTAAAGATTTATTTATGTATTTATTTGACAGATAGAGACACAGTGAGAGAAGGAACACAAGCAGGGGGAGTGGGAGAGGGAGAAGCAGGCTTCCCGCGGGGCAGGGAGCCCAATGCGGGGCTCAATCCCAGGACCCTGGGATCATGACCTGAGCTGAAGGCAGATGCTTAACCAACTGAGCCACCCAGGTGCCCCTGTGTGTTAATTTCTGAGTTTTCTATTCTCTTCCATTGATCTGTGTCTTTTTTTTAATGCCAGTGCCATACTGTTTTGATCATTACAGCTTTATAATGTAACTTGAAGTCTGGAATTGTGATGCCTTTAGCTTTGCTTTTGTTTTTCAAGATTGCTTTGGCTATTTGTGGTCTTCTGTGGTTCCATACAAACTTTAGGATTGTCTGTTCTAGCTGTGTGAAAAATGCTGTTGGCATTTTGATAAGGATGAATTAAATGTGTAGATTGCTTTGGGTAGTACAGATATTTTAACAATATTTGTTTTTCCAGTGCATGAACATGGAAATGTCTTTCCATTTCTTTGTATCATCTTAAGTTTCTTTCATCATTGTTTATAGTTTTTAGAGTACAGGTCTTTCACCTCTTTGGGTAGGTTTACTCCTAAGTATCTTATTATTTTTGGTGCAATTATAAATGGGACTGTTTTCTTTATTTCTGTTTCTGCTGCTTCATTATTGGTATATAGAAATGCAAGAGATTTCTGTAGATTGATTTTGTACAGTGTCTTATTTAATTACCCCAATAACAGTATGTAAGAAAGTAGAAGTTGGGGTGCCTGGGTGGCTCAGATTGTTAAGCGTCTGCCTTCAGCTCAGGTTATGATCTCAGGGTTCTGGGATCAAGCCCCATGTTGGGCTCCCTGCTCAGTGGGGAGTCTGCTTCTCCCCCTGGTTGTCTCTCTCTCTTTCAATAAATAAATAAAATCTTTTTAAGAAAAGAAAGTAGAAAGTTATCTTCATTTTACTGATAAAGATACCAAAGCCAGGGAAGTTAAGTGACATGTCAAAGGTCACACATGCTTGAAGTTGGGCCCATAGCAGAGACAGTCCAGTGACCCTATAGATAAACCTTGATTATTTAAACCAGAAATTTCTTATCCTTGAAGGCTTTTTTCTTCTGGATAAGACTTTCCTCTCAACTTAGAAGCAATATGTATTCTAGTAATAACTGACTTGAAAGTTCTCTGAGAATATTGAAGATGTTCTGAAAAATGTTGAAGATGCTTGGACTGAATGTATGAAAAGATGTCTCTGTTCTCCATGAAACCAGGATAGCATGCTTACGTGATCCTTTAGGTAAAGAGAAAAACATAACTTTGTTAAAGAACAAAATACAATTAGAGTCATAATAGAATCTCCTTTATTCCAGACTCTGTACTTGGCACTTCAAGGCATTTAATATCTGGATTAATCTCAAAAAAAAAAAAAAAAAACCCACAAACAAACAAAAAAACAAACACAACAACTTATCCCCATTTAACAGAAGAAACTGAGACTCTGAGATTTGTCTAGTTATGGGTCAATACTCTTCCTGTAGTTCTGGAGTCATACCAAAAAAGAACTTTCTGAGGGTGAGGAGTCCTAGGTTCTAATCTTGGCTCTGTCACCAACTGGTTACACACCTCATACTTCCCAAAAGGTCAAGTCTCTAAGTAGGTCTCATCTAATTCTAAAATTGTATATGAGCTATAATTCAGAATATAACTCTAAATTGCTTAGAATTTGCCCTTTTTTAATTGAATGCAGTAGGCATTTGCTGTCTGTCATTTCTCTTGCATTCTAAAATTGCCTGATATCAAGGTCCCCAATTGTCCTGCAGTGAACCACCCTTTTTCTCAATCTCAGTATAAGATTTTCAAGCAGAATTTTCTCTGTCTCTGGCCTTCTAAGTGGACTGGTCACTTTAGCCTTGTTAATTGTGTACTCTTTAGCACAGTAATTGTACTGTAGAGAGGAAGTAACCCAGTTCTGGTAAAAGAGATCAGAGATAAGACTTACTTTTCCAAATTAGTCCAAGAGACGGTTTTTTTCTTTCCTGCTGAACTTGGAAGCAGAATGATGTAGGTGTGTAGCTGTTGATGGCCATCTGGCCACTTGGTGGACACTAAGAATTAGACTAATAGATGTGCATAACCAATGGATGGACCATAAAGTGTGACATGTCAATGTTACTCAAGTCGCTAAATCAAACTTTTCCTAAAATTTTCAGTGATATGAGTAATAAATTTCTCTTTTTTGTTTAAGATAATTTGGTCTTATTTTCTGTCACTTGGAATAGAAAGAGTTCTAACCAATACTTATACCCCAAAGGCATCCTTTATTGGCAGATGCAGAGATTTTTGGGTGATTATTATGGGTTTAGATCAAAGATACCTATGTGACAGAGGATTCAATTTAACCTGAGCTGTGGCACTGCAGATGAGTCATTAGGAAGCTATTGGTTGTAATGTCTCACTCAAATAGGATGAAACAATAGAAATAGTTAATGACACAAGTAACTGTAAGGACTAAAGGTTCATCAGGATCAAGCTGGCCAGCAATATTACAAAGACCTAATTTATTTCTATATATTTGCTTCACCCTTTTGTAGTAGCTGTTTTCATCTTAATGCGGTTACAAAATAGTCCCCAGAAGCTATAAGAGTTACATATTTCTCTGTTCTTTTCCTACAACTCAAGTTAACATTATTCCCTATAGCTCTTTTAAAAGTGTAAGGAAGCTTCTTTCTCAGAAGCCCTCATTAAATATCTGCTCATAACTAATTAGCCCCCCTTGGCTCTTATGCCCTATAACTTACCTGTGGCCCTGGAAATTTGTTTGCTAATTGGCTTAAATTAGGGGTGGGTTCAGCTTTACCTGAAGCACAAAGGCTGAACCCACCTCCAACTTAAGCCAATTAGCACAGCCAATTCCTAGCCCACAGCTAAGTTTCAGGGCATCTGAACCAAGCTGTTTCCAGGAATGATTTCTGTGATACTGAGCATTTTGGTTTAAAAACACATGTATATAGCTCAATGTCCACATTAACTACAAGACATGAGATTTGCTTTCATAAAGCAGGGAAAATTGTATGAGCCTGTGCTATAGTTTACCATTTTCAGTTATTCCTATAATTATGTATCCATTTGGCAAATATTTAGTAGTCCTAATATATGCCAGGAACCATGCTATTCATTAGGTTATTGCAGCAGATCTATGGACCAAATTCTGCATTAAATATCCTGCAAAATTATCCCATCTAATTTTTATCAAACCTCTTTTAGAGTAGGCATTTGTATTATTCAGCATCCAACTTTAGATAACTCAAGCTGAAAGGAATTAACTGAAAAGAGATTAGGGAGATAACCAAACTGGTAGGATCTAGGGAAACTGGGTTGAAGAAGGAAGCAAAACATCTCCAGTGGTGTGGCTGCAAGAATCCCAACAGTTTCTCAAAGCAATGACTGTTTGGTACACCATAGTGTTCCTTGCAGAAAACGCTTACAAGTTTCCAAATACTTGTGTCACTTACTCAAGCAATAAAGCAGCTGATTGGCCAAGTCAAATTTATGTGCTGGGGAAGAGAAAAGAATCTTCAGATTCTGTAGTAGAATGGACATGATTTTCTACTGAAAACTTATTCAATCAAGTACTCCTCCAATGTGAGCTAGGGGTACTAATAGTAAGCAGATTTGGATACAGGACAGCCAAAATCTGATAAAAGTCCATGCCACAATTATTATCTTCATTTTACAGAATGGTTATCTCTATTATGAGTCATAAATTCCTTTATTCTCATATTCTTTAAGAGTTAACAAATCTGCCATTGAATCATATGACCCTAGTTTATGATGTGTCTAAATTCCTGCAGTACAGGACTTATTTCTGTTTGGTATCCTGCTTATTTTGACTTAGTTTTTAAATTCTATATTTTGAAGTTATAATGTAAGGATTTTGTTGATTCATTCAAATTCATATATCAAAATATCTTTGTTTCATAAGGTTTTTCTGAAGTCTATAAGTCACTAGACAATAGGATTACCAATATTTAGCACGTTTACTGTTGATTTACATGCCATGAATTAGAACCAGTACAGATACCCCTTCTTGTGAAACAAATAATTTCAGAATTAAATCCAAAAATATTTATTGTTTCTTATTTAAGAATTATTTGAGCACATGTGACACTGTACTTGATTCTATAAATACAGCAAATTATTAGTTAGAAATGTTGTTGCAGGAGAAAGTGACTCAACTCATATTAGCTTATGCAAAATAACCAAAAAATTAAAAATTGAATATTTTGGGGTCAATTAGCCATACTGTGGCAGGGGCAGAAATGGAGCCAGCCTTGGGACACCTTAATCTCAGGACTCTAATACCTGAGACGTCACTATCTCTATCTTTATCTTTGTTTTTATCTCTATCTCTATCTCTATCTCTCCAGCTGCTCCTAAGAGGATGGATCCAGGGCACTTGGATTACATCCTATCAATCAAAAGGAAAAATAGTATCTTCCTTAGCATCTATAGTTTTACAACTCCATTATGACTCATATGCTGCTCCCCAGATCAGTTACACTGGTATGAGGAGTCTGGTTGAGGCTGGGTCACTTGCCAAAATCTGTGGCCACAGTTGGCATGGTCTGCAAAAGAAATGTAGAAAAAATAATCAAAACAGGTAAGTCTCTGCCCTCATCAGAGCTTGCAGGACAGTATGCAAGAAAAATTGCTAAACAAATATAAATTACTATTGATTACAGTTGAATGCATGCTACTGATAAGGACAAGGGTAGAAAAAAAGCATTTTTTTTTTAAAGATTTTATTTATTTATTT
>NC_138369.1:37724489-37767877 GCF_054177405.1 Leptonychotes weddellii
TTTTCTGAGTACAGATCCTTTGCCTCTTTGGTTAGATTTATTCCTAGGTAGCTTATGGTATTCGGTGCAATTGTAAATGGGATCGACTCCTTAATTTCTCTTTCTTCTGTCTTGTTTTTGGTGTATAGGAATGCCACTGATTTCTGTGAATTGATTTTATATCCTGCCACTTTACTGAATTCCTGTGAGAGTTCTAACAGTTTTGGGATGGAGTCTTTTGGGTTTTCCACATAAAGTATCATATCATCTGCAAAGAGTGAGAGTTTGACTTCTTCTTTGCCAATTTGGATGCCTTTGATTTCTTTTTGTTGTCTGATTGCTGTGGCTAGGACTTCTAGTACTATGTTGAATAGCAGTGGTGATAGTGGACATCGCTGCCGCGTTCCTGGCCTTAGGGGGAAAGCTCTCAGTTTTTCCCCATTGAGAATGATATTCGCTATGGGTTTTTCAGAGATGGCTTTTATGATATTGAGGTATGTACCCTCTATACCTACACTCTGAAGTTTTAATCAAGAAAGGATGCTGTACTTTGTCAGATGCTTTTTCTGCATCTATTGAGAGGATCATATGGTTCTTATTCTTTCTTTTATTAATGTATTCTATCACACTGATTGATTTGTGGATGTTGAACCAACCTTGCAGCCCAGGAATAAATCCCCCTCGGTCGTGGTGAATAATCCTTTTAATGTATTATTGGATCCTATTGACCACTATATCATATCCAACAAGAAGATCTAACAGTTGTAAATATCTATGCCCCTAACATGGGAGCAGCCAATTATATAAGGCAATTAATAACAAAAGCAAAAAAACACATGGACAACAATACAATAGTAGTAGGGGACTTTAACAGCCCCCTCACTGAAATGGGCAGTTCATCTAAGCAAAAGATCAACAAGGAAATAAAGACTTTAAATGGCACACTGGACCAAATGGACTTCACAGATATATTCAGAACATTCCATCCCAAAGCAAGAGAATGCAGATTCTTCTCTAGTGCTCATGGAACATTCTCCAGAATAGATCACATCCTAGGTCACAAATCAGGTCTCAACTGGTACCAAAAGATTGGGATCATCCCTGCATGTTTTCTGACCACAGTGCTTTGAAACTAGAACTCAATCACAAGAGGAAAGTCAGAAAGAACTCAAATACATCAAGGTTAAAGAGCATCCTACTAAAGAATGAATGGGTCAACCAGAAAATTAAAGAAGAATTAAAAAAATTCATGGAAACAAACGAAAATGAAAGCACAACTGTTCAAAATCTTTGGGATGCAGCAAAGGCAGTCCTAAGAGGAAAGTATATAGCAATACAACCCTTCCTCAAGAAACAAGAAAGGTCTCAAATACACAGCCTAACCCTACACCTAAAGGAGCTGGAGAAAGAACAGCAAATAAAGCCTAAACCCAGCAGGAGAAGAGAAATAGTAAAGATCAGAGCAGAAATCAGTGAAATAGAAACCAAAAGAACAGTAGAACAGATCAACGAAACTAGGAGCTGGTTCTTTGAAAGCATAAATAAGATTGATAAACCCCTGGCCAGACTTATCAAAAAATAAAGAGAAAGGACCCAAAGAAATAAAATCATGAATGAAAGAGGAGAGATCACAACCAACACCAAAGAAATACAATTATAAGAATATATCATGAGCAACTATATGCCAGCAGATCAGATAATCTGGAAGAAATGGATGCATTCCTGGAGATGTATAAACAACCAAAACTGAACCAGGATGAAATAGAAAACCTGAACAGACCTATAACCACTAAGGAAATTGAAGCAGTCATCAAAAATCTCCCAACAATCAAGAGCTCAGGGCCAGATGGCTTCCCAGGGGAATTCTACCAAACATTTAAAGAAAAATTAATACCTGTTCTTCTGAAACTGTTCCAAAAAATAGAAATGGAAGGAAAACTTCCAAACTCATTTTATGAGGCCAGCATTACCTTGATCCCAAAAGCAGACAAAGACCCCATCAAAAAGGAGAATTACAGACCAATATCCCTGATGAACATGGATGCAAAAAATCTCATTCACATCATTTCTTAATCTAATTACATTATAGAGTAAGTACGAACGTGGGCTCAGAGCTACTTTTGATAGTACTAATACTGGATGACTTTAAGTAAACTATTTCCCTTTTTGGCATCTCCACTTATTCATCATTATGAGAAAGGAATTGCATTGTACTAAAATATTTTTCCCACTAACTTGTGTCTCCTGCAAGTAGTGGAAGCTTTGAGGCCAATAAATAGATTAATTTGGGAAAAGAGCAGAATGGGATTAATGGCAGGATTAATTAAAGGGCCCTGAAACTTCACCAATATAAAAAGAAAAGAAAGAAACTATCTGGAAATAGAAGGAGGTGTAAAAAAAAATTTACCAGAGTCCTTGTGAGGAAAATTTCATTTGAAAAGACTAGTTTGAACAGCCACATAGGGTAGGGGTGATACCTCTAAGAAATATGTTAATAGAAGAGGAGCCTCCAATGTGTCTTCCAAGGAAAGCCAGTTAACTGGAGAGTTTTGTTTTACTGATTGGGGTTTGCTAGTTTGTCACCAAAGGTGAATTAATTGTTCAGGAAAATAAATTCAATGCTGAAAACTGCCAACAGCAATGTTTTTCCATCTACATCTGTTTCCTGCATATACCTCAGACTATTTTCTAGGTAAATATTGAAGAAATATTTACTGTATATTGATTTGAAGGGTGGCCAAAGTATTAGGCTCTCTGGAATAAATCCAGGTTTGGTACAGCTCTAGGTGAGAAATTGTGCCTTTTAGATTACTAAGCATTGTGTTTCCACATTTTACCCAAGTGAGGAGACAGAGGTGGGGCAAATCTTGATGTTCTTCCAATGTTTGCAAAGTAGTTTAGCATTGAATTCCAAGATATGTGCACAAATTTGAGTTATCTGGTAAAATGCAACATCATCCCCCAGCAAAGAGAACACTGAGAAAGAATGTGATCCTGGCAGTGTAAAGAAGGAAAGGATGTGACTAAGGGCATTGATGACCAAAGGCATTGACTGTGACCCTTGGAATAAATTTGATAACTCAGAGCAATAATATATAACCCCAAAAGTGAGAAGGCTGAAGATATGATCATGTGTTTCTAGGACAGTGATAGACCTAGAAGTAAAATGTCAATATTTATCTTTGCTAAAAGAACAGTAGTTTAGGGGATAGCTGGGCTAATCAGGGGCAGTTGTTGTAAATATCACTTATTCTATTATATGTTTTCTAGAAAGGAACACATACAAACTAATTTGGTTGTTCAGTGCAATGAAAAGAGTCATCAGAATGCATTTTTAATCCAAATAGATCTCTTGTGAAATTTTTTTCTGGAGATAGTCTAATGACCCAAACTTAGAATCTATAGATAATTTTCGAATCAGTAGAAAACTCTGAGATGGAAAACATCTTTACTTAGTGCCACTTTCCTCTGTAATAGTCAGAGAAAACAAGGTTGTAGTTTGGTGGGGTTTTTTGATTGTTTTGTTTTTAACTTGAAGAAAAGGTTGAAATCTATTTTTTTAAAGATTTTATTTATTTTATTATTTGGGGAGGAACATGACAGGGGCAGAAGGGCAGAGGGAGAGGAAGAGAAAGAAGCAGAGTCCCCACCAAGCAGGGAGCCCAACACAGGGCTCCATCCCAGGACCCTGGGATCATGACCTGAGCCAAAGGCAGATGCTCAACTGACTGAGCCACCAGGCACTCCTGAAATTTATTTTAAATAATATCTATATTCTTACTGTTCTACAAGAGAACTTTCTTTTCCTGTGTTTTCAGAATGTTGTCTCTCAATTTTTAAACTTTTCAGTCACTCCCTTTAGAACAGAATAAATGATAAAGAACACTCTAGACTATTAGCAGAACTAACCTGGTTCTTTAATGCTTTTTATTCCTAGATAAACTACTTTTACTTACTTTATTTTATTTTAAAGATTTATTTATTTATTTATTTTAGAGAGAGGGAGTCTGTGCACAAGGGGGAGGGGCAGAGAGAGAGAGAGAGAGAGAGAATCTCCAGCAGACTCCCCTGAGTGAGGAGCCTGACATGGGGCTCCATCCCAAGACCCTGAGATCATGACCTGAGCCAAAATCAAAAGCCAGATGCTTAACTGACTGGCCACCCAGGTACCCCTAATTTTACTTATTTTAAGCCTAGTTTTTCTTTTTGTGGAATGGAGATATTACCCTTCCTAATTCATGGCAATCATATGAAAAATTGAAATAAGAAAGTATCAAGTCATCTATACATTTACTTGGAAAAAAATATTGTCTTTAAGATCAAAGACTGGATCTATCAATTCTTTAGTGCTTTATATTATGTAAACAATAAATAAATCCTTGATGAAGATGATGATGAAGATGATGGCAATAATCATAGTGATTATCAAAATCAGAGTGAATCAATGTATGGATAATCATTTTCTAAACTATAAGGCTCTGTAAGATGAAAGGTGCAATGTTGAAATGGATCTGAGTTGTCATCAGCAATCATAGATTATTACTGATGTTAATATTATTCACATGTATATGTAACAATTGGTCTTTCATCACCTTATTTTGCAAGTATTCCAAGATAAACGTGTGCCACCCTGAGTTCTTTAGAACAAAAGTTAAGTGGAGAGTCATCAGCAATTTAGCAACCTCAGTATTATTAAAGTTGTTAAAACAATCAAATACAGACTTAAAAGCAACTAAATCTGCTATATTTGCAAGCTCAAAATGTTGCCTTTAAAAACTGCATATATACACTGGTTTTATTTTCAAAGGTCCAAAGAGGGACAGATTTTGCCCCTGAACATTATTATTAATAGTTTGGGGAGTAAAATAACTAGAATATGTCACATACATAAGTCAGAGTCATTTGAATGTGTAATATGTATTTTAGCATCATTAGCATATTCACACTGTCTGATGTTTGCCAAGGATTCATGAACTGGGCTCTCAAAAAATTACCCAAGCATGCTTTACAGAAAAGCAATGCAAAAGTGGTGAGGAATCCAAAAGGTCAAAATAAAGTATTTCTACCAAATGCAGCCAGCATGTCTCAAAGCACTAGATTTGTAACAGGATAATCTGAGTTAAATACTTGAAAATGAATGCAGATGGAAGGACTGTGAATGTGGCCAGGGGCAGGAAATTTCCAAGTGTAGTGCTCTCACATTACTGTTATTGATACTTAAAAAGTGAAAGTGCTTCAGAGCAGTTCCACACATACTCCACACATCAACATACATGACTCCTCAATCCCACAAAGAATGTCTATTGCTAAAACAGGGTACCATACAAACACATACCCTAATAAATAAAAATTGATACCTAGGTGAATGGAAGCTAATGAACCTCTCCAGAGTTCTAGCAACTACAGGAATCTGAGCCAGTGGGACACTTCCTTTATGAACAATTGTTTGACAAGTCAACGGAGATCTCATGGTTTGGTAATGGTTGGTTGCCATTAAGACAAAAGACTGTTGAGTCTGGCGTCTCAGCCCACAACTGTAATATGTATAAAATTTGTTTATACTTTTAAATATAAGCCCACCATCTATCCTGAAAGACAGTAGTAGTGAAGTCTGCTGACCACTGGACAGATTAAGCAGTGATTAGAATTGATACTAAACAGATAAAAAATATTGTTAATGAGGGGTACTTGGCTGACTCAGTCGGTAGAGCATATGACTCTGGACCTCAGGGTTGTAAGTGTGAGCCCCACATTGGGTGCAGGGATTACTTAACAGTAAAATATTTTAAAAATATATATCGTTAATGAATTTTCTAACACCTTTTCAGAGCACATTTGGGCCTCTCACCTCATTGATACAGTTGTTGTGGAAGCTAACAGGTAGTGCTTTTTGTTGTCAGCGTTCTCAAGACTGGTAGATTTTTACACCAGTTTTTGTTTTGGTAACAGACTCCAGTGAAAGTAACCATCATCAACAAATAAATAAGCCACTGATTTGATCACAGAAGTCAACACAGCCACAATCACATGCAAACATGAGGTATATGTATATTATTCATACACAATCATACAGATTCATTCTCCGAGGTCAAGAGAGACCAGAACATTTTCATTTTCTGACATCCCTGGCATATGAAAAATTAGGAAAGGCCAACACTAGGATAGCAAAAATTATAAGATGTTTCAAATGTTTACATGTAACAAACCAATGTCTGATGAAAGTCTTTTTTCAATTCTTGTCACTATCTCTGCAACTAAATATTGTATCTTATTTGAAGATGACATCAGAAACTGACTGATTGTGATTGCCAGGCTTCCCTTATGATATGGGATTTGATTTTCAAATATGAGTATAGTAAGAATAATAGTCAAATACTTTATGCAAATATCATTATATAGGGAGGAATAATAAACAAATAGAAAATACTGTTTGAAAGTCACACATACACAAAAGCCAAGGCTGAGGAAGAGGAATAAATATTTAAAGTATTGAAAGCATAATATTTGAAAGTGACTTCTCATTTTTAATGATTCTCTAACAGTGTATCATGTATTATAGTCATTGGAATACATGTCCTGCAACGTGAAGACAAGAACAGTGTATTAAGCACGTAAAACAAGCAAGTGCTGGAGTTACAAAGGCAAAACAGACATCACCCATACCATGTCTTACCACTGCCTGGTATGTTGTGGATGCTCGAACAAATATTGTTATATGAATGAATGAGTGAGTAAATGAATGCTAGCCTTATTGCAATGTTAGGTGACAAGGTGATTTTGTTATTGTATTTTGTAGCCCACCAGACCTTTCCCTTCTCGTGATGAAGTCAGAGCATCTCCAGCACAGGCTGAGTCTCTAGTGCTTTTTCTCTTAATAGACCTTGTTTCTGCTGAGGAGGCGGTTCTTGGTTTGTTGGTCTAAGAGGAGGTATTCAGTAGTAGTCTGAGGCTGCAGCTTTCATGAGATATGTAATCAATTTTGCATTGAATGCATGAACTCTCGCTAAGGGTGTGTACTGCATGAAACCTAGGCTTGAATCCAGTGCTTTGTGAAAACTATTCAACTTTCAGGATACAGTGAGCCAAGACCGCATCTTTTCAGTATTTCACTGCCTTCAGAGATGACCCAGTTATTATTCAGGGGTGGGTCTAATGGTCCCTGAAGATCTAGTTCCATAATGCTTGACATGTTTAAGAAGACTAACAATAGATGCATAAAACCCCAGGGAATTCACTCAAGATGTAAGTCCATTTCCTCTGGCATTCCTATGCCACAACTCTCTGGGGGAAGAGCTCTGACATACAACATGCACATATCTAATTTTCTGACAGATTCAAGTAACAAATACCGAACAGTATCACATTATTTGATTGAATTAGGCTGTTTATTTTTTTTCTCTATGCCAAGTAGATACTAACAATTTAGTCCTTCATACCTTAGAACCAAGGCATCCAGACACCCAACTCATATATATATATATATATATACATATATATATTTGTAGTAACAGAATAATCACAAAAATTAAAGCCTGTTCTATCATATTTCCTCCATGAAAAGTCCTTATATTTTGAGGGAAGTGTAGTCAATTAAACAGTAGTCTCTCACAAAGAGAGAAAAATATTGGAAACTTCTGCACATACCGAGAAGTAGTCTTTCAGCACTCTTTCTAAGACTGATTTCAGTGGGCTGGGAGATTTCTCTTAGAACAGCAGGAAATGAAATTAGTCACATAGGCCACAG
Source organism: Leptonychotes weddellii (assembly GCF_054177405.1). NCBI lineage: Eukaryota > Metazoa > Chordata > Mammalia > Carnivora > Phocidae > Leptonychotes > Leptonychotes weddellii. The sequence continues at coordinate 37,732,213 of NC_138369.1, forward strand.
TAAAATATGCTTATTTAGCACAAAACGGTAAGAAAAGGGGTGGCAATGATTCACCGTGACTACTGGGAATGATTTTTGGGAAGAATACAAATCATAAGTAAAGAAGTTTTATTTGAAAGTATTTAAGAAGCAATTACAGACAATGAAGAGTAAAAAATAAATAAATAAACAAATAAATAAATGATAAAGTGGAAAGTACTTGAAAACCGATGAATAACAAATGAAGCTTATGCACATAATAATAGGTTGTAGCAAAGTTGCAGGAGTAGTCTGTCAATATTAAGGAGAAGGACAAATACATTTATGCTTAGCTATTTGAAGAATAAATCCATGTGTGTATTTTTATCACTCCTCCAAAAAAATAAAAGGGTGCACTTAGTAAGCAAGTTAGGGTTTTATGGTCCTAATCAGGGTCAAATTTTTAACAATAAGTCAAATGCTAACATACACAAAAGGGCCCTGCACAGCAATAACATTAGTTAAAAATGTGAAAATTTCCTGAGCTGGTACAATTTCCCAACAAACACATTATGCTTAAATTGTATTCAGAACTTAAATTACCAAGACTGAACAGAAAATGCTTCTAGCTAAGGCTGCTTCATGGTATCTTGGGTTGTAAATTTCTCAGAAAGAAGTTTTCTAATATGCTAGTTTTCATTTTCTCTCTCTCTCTCTCTTTTTTTTTTTTTTGGCAGCAGAGAATGTACCCTTTTCCATTGACCTAAAAAAAGAACAACACTATTCTTCAATAATTACTTTAAAACCAGCTCAGAAAATGTGCTGCTCTTGACTTGTAGGTCTAGAATAACTTTAATGTAAGAGGTTTTAAGACATTCAATTAAAAACTCCAGAGATTATATTTTTTCAGAACTCAGTGCCATAACATATAACCAGATGTTATGTGTTGTTACTTCTCTAGCACTTTAACTATAAGAACATCTTTTATATGAAGAGTTCAGATTGTGGTTGTGTGCAGTTTGGTTCACTTCCTGTAAGTTTTTGTAAGATAGGGTGACAAGTAAGAGTGATTTCATGCATGAGATGTGGAGTCTGGGGTTTCAAGTATCTTCTTTAACCATAGCCTAGTTTTGGTTTTTTGTTTTGTTTTGTTGTTGTTTTAATCTCAAAAGCAATGTTATTGAAGAACAAGTTGCAAATTACGCAGGAATTATTTCTACTTACATACTAAACTGTTTCCTAACTTAGATATAAGTGCAATTATATATTGCCATTCATAATCCTAACCGTGAAATAAGCTACATGGAAGCTTGCTCTGTCTTACTCAATGTATAACAACCACACTGTAATTCTGGAAATAAATTGAGCACATAATAAATGTTACAAGCTTAAAGAGATTTGAGAGAACACTAATTACTGTGGTTTTCAAATTGTACCTTCTTGAACCTCTGCAGAAGGGAGCAGGTTGAAGGAGGAGGCCAGCAGTTGTGATTTTAAGACACCCCTCCTTCAAAGATATCACACATGAAAATGCACCCATGTGAATAAAATATTTGAAATAATTTTGTAACTTTATTGGTGAAAATGAGTGGCTATAAGAAATTCATTTAATTTATTGCCTGTGATTCCTCAGCAATCATAATGCATATTCAGGAATTCTTGCAAAGTGAAAATAGTCTAATCCATACAATGTTCTCATAAGTGATGAAATTTTTGTGAATAGTTAACAAAATATGTTCACAAATATTCAATCAAATATTTATCAGTTTATCTTTGGAAGGTTTTTGGTTTTTGTTTTGGAGACTTATACATGTTTTTTGATTCTCAAATCTTCTGAAGGTGCTAAAAGTTTATAGGTCCTAGGCTTATGATGCCTAACAGTAAAATGGCTCTTCTCTCATCTCCACTTTAACAAGAACAGACCAAATTTGAACTATCTTACACACTAGACATTCAGTAAAAAGCAATGTTTGGAGTTAGCAAACTGATACAGAACTTTTTCGCCTACCAGATGTGGAAACAGAATAACATAAGCCCCATTTTGAAATGAGAATTCAGGAGACCAGAAAAGTGGGACATTTATGAAAGAAATGAGCTTATTTTTAGGGACAATTATAAAGTCATCACCTGGACATTTCATTTATTCATATTCAATGTAGTAAACTGCCTTTGCTTCAGAATATGTAAATTATCTTTGGGATTTGAATGCTGGCTAGCTAAATTACTTGGGCTATTTTTTTTTAAATCCTATTCAGACTTATTCTCCTATACCATATTCTTTCTCATGAGGTTTCAGTTCCCCAGGTCTCCTGACATCTATAGTCTGAGAAGGTATAAGTGCTCTAAGATGAGCATGAGGCATATTTTTATCTATTAGAGTATAAATTCAAATGCTATATTTTGTAGATAATAAATGCTCTGAAATATATTTTCAATAATTGCAAGAAGTCATAAAACATAGCTAGTGTAGTATGTAGTAACAGTTCATAAAATGACCCTGTAAGATGCAAATGATTTCCCAATAAACTCTGCCTTCTTCCTCATCTTGAGTTAAGAACTTTATTTAACATTCCTCCTAAATTCTGTATGAAAACCTGAAATATGACTTTGATCATCTCACTCCTGGTTATATTAAAGTAATATGCTTGTGCTTTAAATGTTTCTAAAAGAAAATTCATCCTTTCTAGAGTATGAAACATCATCTAGATACTCTACAATTTCTTGCACTCAGAATTACTGAAATTTTAGTAAAGAAAATGAAATGATCAAACACCAAGGGAAAAAATGCAGATTATAGAAACAGATCCAGTACTGTTAAGATATTGGGATTGTCAGACAGGGATTTTATAATAACTGTAATTGGGAAGGGAGGAATTCTGTATCCAATAGCTTAATTTCCCTTCAGTAAAAAACTATAAGTCTATGAAAGTAGGGAATGATAATAGGTGAACTCTGTATTTACCTGAATTTTCCCTAAGTGCACATTCCAGTTCACTATGACAAACAGGGGAAGAAATCAAGCATAAAGAGACAGGGCTGAGGAAATGGACACTGGAATTCAGGACTCCCAGAGAGGCTTGAGACTGAGGGGAAAATACCCAAAAGGACTCAACCACAGATCAGTAAGTTCCAAATATGAGTGCAAATTCATCTCATTACCTTGGCTGAGTCCTAAACTGCAAATGTGCATGATGAAAAAAAATTTAAATTGTAAAGCAGCATCTGAAAAGCTAAAAAGCTAACCAGAGATTTTAGCAGTTGTCCAATGTTAGGAAGATAAAGTTTGAGTTAAAATTTTGTCAACTTAAAAGTTCTTGGTAAATGCGTTGAGCTTTCCACTGAAACTCCAGAAGGTCCATTACTCAAGAGTAAGAAATACATCCAAGGAAAAACAACTAGAACTAATGGTAAACTGAAGAAATACACTTTAACAAGTCTAAAAGTGAGACTCGGGGCACCTGGGTGGCTCAGTTGTTAAGCATCTGCCTATGACTCAGGTCATGATCACAGGGTCCTGGGTTGAGCCCCGCATCAGGCTCCGTGCTCAGCAGGAAGCCTGCTTCTCCCTCTCCAGCTCCCTCTGCTGTGTTCCCTCTCTTGCTGTGTCTCTGGCTGTCAAATAAATAAATAAAATCTTTAAAAAAATAAAAATAATAAATAAATAAATAAATAAATAAATAAAATTGAACATCAATATGATTAAAGGGAACTGCCAATAAATTAACTTTTTCTCACAATAAAATTCAACACTCTTAAAGGAAAATAATGAGATAAAAAATATGCAAAATCCACAATGTACAACACAGAATAAAAATTTCTAGACTTGCAAAGAAGTAGAGAACTATGACCCCATAATCAGGAGAAAAGAGAGCTAGTGGAGACATACACACAAATGATCCAGATGTTAGAATTGATAGGCGAGACATCCAAAAGAATTATTATAAGTAGGTTAAAGAATACACAGAGATGGATGAACAAAATGAGGGAAGACATGGAGAATTTCAAGAGAAAATGCAAAGTTTTTTTTTTTTTAAAGATTTTATTTATTTATTTATTTGAGAGAGAGAGAGAGAGCACAAGAGGGGGGAGAGGGAGAGGGAGAAGCAGACTCCCTGCCGAGCAGGGACCCCGATGTGGGACTCGATCCAGGGACTCCAGGATCATGACCTGAGCCGAAGGCAGTCGCTTAACCAACTGAGCCACCCAGGCGCCTGAAAATGCAAAGTTTTAAAGAATACATAGAAATTCTAGATTTGAAAAATGTAATAGCAGAAATGCAAATTCATTGGACATACTTTACAGAACACTGGACACAAAGAAAGAAAGGATCAGTGAAATGAAATATAGGGCAATAGAAATTATTAAGATTTAATTACAGACAAAACAAAAAATTTAAAACAATAGAAGAGCTTTTTAATAAATGGTACTAGAAAATGGACAAAATACAAAAAAAGTAAAAGAATCTAAACACTGATCTTAAATATTTCACAATAATTAACTCAAAGTAAATCTGAGGACTATATATAAAATCCAAATCTATAAGACTCCTAGATGATAATATGGGAAAAAATATACATTTGTTTAAGTCCATAGAATGCTCAACACCAAGAGGGAATCCTAAGATAAACTATGGACTTTGAGTGGTCATGATCTGTCAGTTTAAGTTCATCAATTGTAACAGAAATTTCTTTCTTTTTTTTTAAGATTTTATTTATTTATTTGAGAGAGAGAGCAAGTGAGCATGAAGTGGGGGAGGGGCAGGGGGAGAGGGAAAGGCAGACTCCCCACTGAGCAACTAGCCCAACATGTGTCTCAATCCCAGGACCCCAGGACCATGACCTGAGCCAAAGGCAGACACTTAACTAACTGAGCCACCCAGGAGCGCCCTATGTGGAGCTCGATCCCAGGACCCTGGGATCATGACCTGAGCTGAAGGCAGATGCTTAACGACTGAGCCCCCCAGGCGCCCCCCAGGTAGTATCTTTATAATCGTCATTCTGAACTCTTGTCTGACATCTTACTAATGTCCATATTGATTAGGTCCCCAGCAGTTGGTACTGCCTGTTTTTCTTTTTTTTTTTTTTTAGGTGAGTTTTTCCTTCTTGTCATTTTGTCCAGAGGGGAATAGATGAATGAGAGAACAAAATGATAAAAGGGTTACAAGGACCCCAGAAAAATATACACTAAACAAATCAGAAGAGACCCAAAACAGGGGGAAAAGAAAGAGAGAGAAAAAAAAAATATGATCAGGCTGGTGAATAGCACAGAGCCACACACTAGATTTTGGGTGTATTTTGGTCTATTAGAAGAAACTGCCTCCCAAAATTTTAAAGAAAGGGAAACTTATATATACACAAAAATAAGGGAAAATACATTGAAGGGATGGAATATGACTGTAAATATGAAAACTTAACAAGATTTTAAAAAAGGAATTGATAAGATAAGAAGTTGGTTAAAAAAAGAAAGAAGAAAAATTTTTTAAAAAGTAGAGAATATGATCAGGCGGGACACTAGAACAAAGCCATACACTAGATTCAGGGTATATGTTGTTCTGATAGAAGAAACTATATCCCAAAATTTTAAAGAAAGAAAAACTTATATATATATACCAAAAATAAAGTTAAATATAATGAAGGAATAGAATATGAATGTAAAATGAAAATTAAAAAAGATTTTAAAAAAGGAATTGATAAGATGTTGCTTGTAAAAGGAAAGAAGAAAAATTTAAAAAAAAATAGAAAAATAAAAAATAAAGAAAATTTAAAAAACTAACTTTGAAAGACTAAAGAATCATGGGGAAAAAGCCATGAATTCTAAGTGCTGTATTCCCCTAGAGCTGGAGTTTTGTAGTTCTCATTGATAGTAAAATAGGTCTTGGCTGGATGTTTTTTTAGATCTCCTGGGGGAGGGGCCTGTTGCAGTGATTCTCAAATGTCTTTGCCAGAGGTGGAATTGCCCTGCCCTTGCCAGGGGCCAGACTAGTTAATCTTCTCCAGTTTGCTCTCAGTAGCTTTGTTACCTGAAAGTTTTCTGTATAGCTTTGGAGGATGAGAATGAAAATAGGGGCCTCCCAATCTCTGGCCCCAGAGGAGCTGAGAACTCGGGGCCCCACACCTCAGTGAGCCCCCAGAGAGAAGCAGTCAATCACTCCTGTCTGCCCGGTCTCTGGCTGCACTCTTTCTCACCCGGCCTGTGACCCAGCGTTTCTATCTTTGGCACATGACCCCATTTGGAGTCTCCAAACCCAGCAGATTCCTGCAGTGCTCTCCCATGCCACTCCTCCCTGGGGGAGGAAGGGGAGTCTCCCCGGATCTGCCACTTGTTGGGTCCCTGCTGGAAGAGCAGTGGCCCAACTGTGCTGTGGATCACAGTTGATGGGAACCCCAAACTGAGAGCCCACTCCTTAGCTCCATCTTTGCAGCCTGCTTCCCTGCTCCAATACCTGGGAGCTCTGCCACACTCAGGCACCCCCGGTCTTTCTGTGACCCCAAGGGTCCTGAGGCCACACTGTCCCAGCAAGGTTTCTGCCCCCCGCTTAGCCACTGGAGCTACCTCCCTCAGCAGAGCAGACTTCTAAAAGTTCCGATTTTGTGTTCCGCGGCTCTATCACTTGCCGGTAGCCGGCTGAGGGAGGCTCCCTCCCCCTGAGGTCTATCTTCTGGTATTTTCACCTCAGATTCACTTCTCTGCACGTCCTACCTTCCGGAAAGTAGTCACTTTTCTGTTCATAGAATTGCTGCTATTCTTTTTTCGATCTCCTGTTGAGTTTGTAGGTGTTCAGAATGGTTTGATCCCTATCCAGCTGAATTCCTGTGACCAGATGGAATTTAGGTCTCCTACTCCTCCACCATCTCACTCCTCCCCCATTTTGGCCCTAATCTTAATGGGAGTCTGCTCTCTGAAAGTTCTTTTCCTCAGGTCTTGCTTGAGTGCTCATAAGAAAAATTGTGGACAAAACAAAGACTAGACAGGGAACTTTTAATGGCACACAGGAAGAAAATCTGCCTCACAGCTCCAGACTCTTTCCTCCCCCAAGTAAAAAAGCCTTAATCTGTGGTGACAGGGATATAAAATCTCCAGCTTCCTGGAACCTGGCAAAGATGTTTCAGGGGAGGGGTGCCTGGGTGGCTCAGTTGGTTAAGCAACTGCCTTCGGCTCAGGTCATGATCCTGGAGTCCCGGGATCGAGTCCCGCATCGGGCTCCCTGCTCGGCAGGGAGTCTGCTTCTCCCTCTGATCCTCCCCCTCTCATGCTCTCTGTCTCCCATTCTCTCTCTCAGATAAATAAATAAAAAATCTTTAGAAAAAAAAAAAAGATGTTTTAGGGGAAAGGGTTAAGAACAAATGGGGGATGGTAGGAAACCCTTTCACACAGAATCTTGTATTGATAGACAATTGATAGGGGGTGGTAAGAAACACTTCTCTGCATGAGACAACCACAAATATAAGGCTGAGTTTGGCTACCACAAGGACATTGGTTGGGAAGGAACACTGAGAAAGCTCCAGTCTTAGCCCTGGGCTCCCACAATCTGCCTAATAAATGACTATTCAGTGCTGAAAAAAATTTTCAAGACAATTTAGAGAGCTAATGTAGTCTGAGTTTCACAAATCTTCCTGAAACTGCTGTTTTTCCCAAGTTCGAAACTTTTTTCTGTTTATGCAAGACATTTTGAACAAGTTTTAATAAGGCATTTAAACATCTCTTCTCTTTTCTGAAATACATGTCTCTTTAATAATTGGAAAGAAAGCGTGACTTTTTTTCCAACCACAATTTCAAGTTCAGAACTCTATAATGAAGTTAAACAAGTATATTCCTTGAAGATTTCATAAGTAGATGACTTCTTAAAATCTAAATCTCAATTAAAATTGCTTTCTTTGTTTGGAAAAGCTTTAGGGGCTTCCAATTCAAAGTCTTGCCTTATAACTAAAATGATTGCAAATATATTTGTGGGTTACATTGAAAAACCTACAAAGAACATTTTTCCTTTAATAAGAAATATGCACTGATCTTCTTTAGAAGCATTTAGAAATCTTAACCATGAAATGCTTAAGTAAATGGCTGATATACTTTTTTTTACAAAAAAAAAAAACATGAACAAGATATATCTTTTACATTGGCTGGTTATCCAAATTCTAGTTTGTCTAAATAATTTTCCTAAAATAATCTCTAGTTTTGAATATATTGAAGAGGCAGCAGCAGCATCGTAAAATGGAGAGTGCTTGATTGGAGGCCACCTGTTCTGGCTTCCTCTCCTGAGTCTGTCACTAACCAGCTGGGTGACCTTGTTTGTCTCAGCTTTTCCTCTGTGCAGTAAAGCATTGGGGTTATATTATCTCTCTGGTTTCTCTCACGTCTGAATTTTTTTAATGTGTTCCACAATTCTTCTATTTTTGATTATTCAGTTGCCCTACATTCAACCCCTCTAATGCTGTCTTTAAGGAAAGTGTCCAGTTCTACAAGCAGAGGCTCTCAAATGTACATTTGCATGATAATTGCCTGGAGATTTTTTTTAAATTTTATTTTATTATGTTAATCATCATACATTACATCATTAGTTTTTGATGTAGTGTTCCATGATTCATTGTTTGCATATAACACCCAGTGCTCCATACAATACATGCCCTCTTTAATACCCATCATCAGGCTAACCCATCCCCCCACCCCCCTCCCCTCTAGAACCCTCAGTTTGTTTCTCAGAGTCCATAGTCTCTCATGGTTTGTCTCCCCCTCTGATTCCCCCCCTTCATTTTTAAAATGGCTCCACTCTCGTAGCTGAAATTTAATAGATATGTGGTAGGGCCCAGGTGACTTTTTAACTATTATCCCAGGTGATTCTGATCCAGTGGTCACAGATTCAAGAACCATAAAGCTGAGAGAAATTTTTGTTTGTTTTTATTAAGTGTTAACTATTATCTAGCCAGAGAAATCTAGAGCCAGTATTACATCAATGAACATGGAAAGAATAGGTTTGATTTGGGACATATCTGATGAAGTCTACTGAACCAGACTTAATTTCATCAAATTATTGAATGAAATCATGGAGATAGAGAGGAGTCAAGGATAAAGATCATGTTTTGGTCTTGGTCAACATGGTGACCAGTAGAGCTCATCATCCTGAGGGCAACAGAGGAGTATGAATAAATGGCGGGTGAGATAGGAGGATAGTAAAAAAAAATTGGTAAGTTTTGGACATTATCACATGTGGAACATCCACATGGATTTCTTCAGAAGGCAAATGGACACTGAGGTTCAGTTCTCAAGGAAATGTTTAGATTAAAAATAGAGGTTTGATATTTATCTAAATATAGATGGTAATTGAAGTCCTGAGAAGGGTAAAATGTCCATGAATGAATGAATAAGTTGTAAGAGTTCTTTGTAAGAGACTTAAAAAAACACCTATATATTTAAGGTTGCAGATATCAATATTTAATGTGCATGAAAATCATTGGGTGCTTTCATATCTTACAAGGGCCTGACAAAAAGAGAATTACACTCTGTTGAACTGGGCTGGATCCAGCAGTCTGATTTTTAACAAGAACCCACACGCAGTTCTCATACAAGGAACCTTAACCACATTTGGAGAGACACTGAATTACAGGCTCAGGAAGCAGGTATTTTTCATTATTCAGGTAGATAAATGAGTAGATATGTTTGGATATAAATATATGTTTATTCTATAGAATTGTCATTTGATCCAAACAACTATTCTTACATGGCACATGCTAAAGTGAAATACTGACCACCTGTGTTTATAAACCATAGTCACTTTCTCCCACCACTCAATTCTTAGATTGATAACTGAGAGGGTTCTATTTGTGCCACTTGTGTGTATATCATTGCTTCCCATTGCTTTATTGGGTGCTTAGCACATGATAAGTGTTTAATAAATATTAATTGAACTGAATTATAAGAATAAAGTTCTTGGCAGATGTTGCCTTTTTTCTTTCTTTTTTATAAATATCTGTAATTGCAAAGTAATCAAACATTACTGACCTGGAAAGCCTAGTACTATAAACATGTCACTTTCTCTCAACCTTTCATTTGTTAGATGTATGAACATTGTTAAGTTCCTTATCAGTAAAAGAGGATAATAATAGGAAGTACTGAAACATCCACTTTTGGTAAGGGCAAACTAGGTTTTTCAGACAATCTTTACCACTGATAACAAATTGAATAAAGTCTTTTTAAAAAAATCTGCTTGCAGGCATCAGAGAGCTAAGAAGGCAGTGAAGATCTTTATGAAGAAGGAAAATCAAGATGGTAAACATGGATTTGAGGTTGCTGTTTCTTAAAGGCTATTCCTTATCTGGAAGAGGTTCTAAAAGACAGGGAAAATGACCAGCACTTTTAAGGGCCTAACAGGACAAGGAGAACCTAGTCTCCCAAAAAAAAGTCCCTTGGTAAAACTTTCATGCTATGGCTTAGGATCATGGAGGGCTATCCTCTAGTAATAGTAACGAGCTGGAATACCTACAATAGGATTATGTTATACTGAGTTTGCTAATGGCTCTAGCCACCCACCAGAATCAAGCATAAATACTCTATGGAGAATACCATATCATCCTTGGCCTCAAATTATTTCTAAAACTTTTCATATAAAATGTCTAATACTGAATAAAAAATAACCAGGCACATGATGAGAAAAGACCACATGGATGGAAAGCAAGAGAGCAGGCCATAGAAATAGAAACTGATTCATAAGAGTTCTGGATAATGGAGCTATTAGAACCAGATGTTAAAATAATTAAGGTTGTTACATTCAAGAAAGATAAGATTGACAACTTTGTTAGAGTAGTTAGTGAACTGAAAATACAATTGGAGTTACAAAACTCATTGGATGAGTATGAAAGCAGATTAGAAATATTTATAGAGAAAAATAGCAAACTAAAATATAGATTAGAAGGAAATATCCAGACTGAATATAAAGACACACACACACATACAGAGAGAGAGACCAGAAAGGAGTCTAATAAGTGTAGGAAATAGAGGAAGAGGGTCTAACATATGGGTAATTGGAGTTCAAAAGGAGCCCATATAATAAAGAATCATGCAGAAGCAATATTTGAAGATGTGATGTAAAAAGAGTTTTACAAAACTTAGAAAGATATTGTCTCAGATTTCAGAGGCTCTACCAATTACCTGGTAGAAAGCAAATAAATACATGTATAGCCAGAAATTCTTTCCATCCCTGAATGAGAGCCATTTTGCAGGGTGACCCTGTTGATCCTTCTGTCAAGAAGTGAAGTATATTGCTTCACTCTCTTTAATTTGGACTAATAAGTCCATTTGTTTTGACTAGTAGGAATATGGTAGGAATTTTGATGTGGAATTTCTAAGTGTAGACCTCTTGTCTAGGTAGCCCTATTGTCTACCATGTGAATAAGCTGGGGTTAGCCTCCACAAGAATTAGAGGCCATATGAAGAGAGGCCCAATGAACAGCCAGCACCAACTATTAGACATGTGACTATCCATTATTCCCAATTGAGCAATCAGTTGATTGCAGCTGCTTAAGTCATTTCAGGGGCAAGAACCACCTAGCTAAATATAGCTTAGGTTGCTGAGCCACAGAATAATGAGCAAATGAATTGTTGTTTCAAGGCACTAAACTTTGGAGGTAGTTTATTAAGCAACAACAGATAACTGATACAGAAATTGATACTAAAAGTAAGCAGCTGCTATAATAAAAATACAAAACATGTGCCAGTAGCTTCTGAATTTGGTATTGAGTGAATGTTGTGGAAGGGGGGAGGAAATATATAATATAACCTTAAAGGAAAGGAGGAAACATCTATAGGAGGCTAGAAAAGGGGTGACCTATGTCATTCAGTGGCAAGTGACACTATAATCTGGAGTGACTTGGAAAATGTACCTAAATGAATTTCTGTAGCTACCTAAGGCAGTGTGTCACAGAATGTTGAACGTGTTAATTTGCAAGCAAAATATAGAAGAAATATAGAGGACTCAGGACTTTCCAGTTTGGAAAACAAAACTGTTTCTCATCCTCTATTCTTCTAGCTAGCAAAATATTCTCAAAGAATTTGCCTCAGAGCAAAGAGCAAATCACTAGTGTGGCTCTAAGATCCTTTACTAAGATCTCAGAAAGATTTAAGAAGGTGATAGTAGACCCTTTCAGTTAAGCAAAAGAATTCCAAGTAAGGCTTTAAGAAGCCATGTACCTTCACTGTACAAGAATGAGTAGGCTAGCCTCCTTGAGAATGAGAAAGCACATGATGGATGTCCAACCAATGTCTCACTTATAACACCAGACATGAGGAAGAGGTCACCTTAAAACTGCCATCCCCAGTCAACCTTCTAGAGTGACTTTGATCACCTAGTTATCTTGTCAGGAGCAGTAGAAGAAAAATCCAAATTGCTGACACTCAGAATCTGAGCCAAATGAAAGTGTTATTTTAAGCCCGTAAGTTTTTGAATGATGGCTTTATAGAGCAATAGGTAACTGATAGAACCTTAAGTGTAGCCAATATATTATTTACAGGTAAATAAATAAGGACACTTTCAGACAAGCAATATATGAGAGAACTCATTAACAGCAGATCTCCAGTATAGGAAATTCCAAATGAATCCAGATAAAAGGTAAGAGATGCAGGAAAGATGAAGTGACTGAAATGGTATATATGGGGATAAATATCATTGAGTAATAACTGTGTATAATAGTAGTTATAGTGCCTTAGTAGATTAGATAGATATATAGGGAAATACTTAAGTAGTATTTAGATAGAGGAGAGAATTAAAAATCACAATACTAATAGCAATAAGTTTGGAGTGGAAAAAATGGAGTTTAATGTTCTAAGGTTCATAAATTACTGAAAAAAATGCCAAATGTTCCAAGGAATATAAACTTCATAAATCAGGCATGCACTTGTAATTTCTAGGGTAGCTTCCAAAACATGGCTAAAAGAGTGGGGAAATATCAAACCAATAGAGGAGGAAATTGATTGATAAAAACAACTAATTTTCCAAAAGAAGGCAAGATGGGGGAAAGAAAGAATATACAGGAAGCAGAACAAATAATGTGGTGGATTTAAACATAAATATATCAGTAGTTTCATTTAAATGGAAAAATTATTCTACCTAAAAGATAGAGATTATCAAACTGGAATTTAAAAAATAAAATAAAACCCAACTATAGACTAATTGCAAGTAACATACCTTAAATATAACATTACATAATGATTGTTAGCAGTCAGGAACGTGATTATCTTTAGGGAAGAGGGAAGAGTAGTAATTGCAAGGGAGAATTGGGATCTTTTGGGATGCTGGCAATATTCTAGTTCTTGATATATTTATTGGTTGCATAGACATCCACTTTGTAACAATTTATTGATCTCTGCATGTATGTTTATGTACTTTTCTCTATGTGTTTATTTCACAATTTAAAAAGTTCAAAAGCCCACACTACCTATGTCATGGAGGTCTTATAAAGATCAGGGCTATAGGGCATGTAATGATTATGCTTGTTTTCTAGCACATCTAAAGCACTTGATAAATGTGCATCAGTATTATTATCATAATTTTTAATACTTTATATAATCAAATAAAAATACCAGTAATAACTTTTAATCTGACAAAATCATTCTAATATATATTCAGAAGAATCAGCTAAGAAAAATAGTCAAAACCTACAGTGAGAAAAAAATATAAATGATTACTTATCCTAACAAATATTAAAATGTATACAATAATAAGTAAGAATAATACTGGTATATGTCTCCCAGAATATAATGAATAAATAATCCATATGTATATTTAACTAAATACATGTCATATTTTATCAAAAAAACAAATTAGCATTTCAGATTTGTTGAAGAACAGATTTGTTAGAAAAATAGAATATGGGGCGCCTGGGTGCCTCAGTTGGTTAAGCTACTGCCTTCGGCTCAGGTCATGGTCCCGGCGTCCTGGGATCGAGTCCCACATCGGGCTCCCGGCTCGGCGGGGAGCCTGCTTCTCCCTCTGACCCTCTCCCCTCTCATGCTGTTTCTCTCTCTCTCTCAAATAAATAAATAAATAAAATCTTAAAAAAAAAAAAAAGAAAAATAGAATATGCATGACTTGGTGTTATGTTTATTTCAACAGCAAATGCCTTATTGCCTGATACCCCACCCTGTCTGCTGCCCCTCCTGCTCTTTTATCAGTTCGCTCTCACAGAAAGATTTTTTTTCCCAAAGGGTTAGTCACCCTTTTATTTCATATTTATTCTTCCCCAAAGCAGGATCTTTAAGTTAAATGTTTGCAACCAAGTGCTATATCACGAAGTTATTTTCTTTAGCATCTTAATTGTGCTCTCTTAGTTAACATTTTATTTCACATAATTCAAAAGACAACCTAATTTCTTTGGCAAAAGTAGAAATGGTAACATTATGGTTGAACTAGCATCTGCAATGATATTGAAACAACTGGCTAAAATTTATTTATTTTTAGTAAATAAAAACAACAGCTTGAAAATTAAAAATCACCCATAAACTGAAATTGATGCTAGATGAATTAAAGACCAGTCTTTTTTTAGTTTTTAGTTTTTAATTTTTTTTTAATAGGCTCCACACTGGGTGTGAGCCTGACACAGAGCTTGAACTCACGATCCTGAGATCGAGACCTGAGCTGAGATCGAGTCGGGTGCTTTACCGACTGAGCCACCCAGGTGCCCCAAAGATAAGTATTTTTTAAATAAAAGCATAAATATGGTAGGAAAAAATATAGGTAGGATTTTATGTTCCCTTGGTATGAGAATAGAGGGTTTTTTGGTAACAGCTTTATTGAGATATAGTTCACATACCATACATTTGTTTTTTAGTGTATTACAGAACCGTGCAAACATCACAAAAATCAGTTTTAGAACACTTTCATCATTCCTCAAATAAATCTTTTAATCTTTAACCATTATCCCCTTTTCCAGCCCCATCCTCTTCGCACCCAACACCCACTAAACAACCACTAATTTACTTTCTTTGTAGGTTTTCCTGTTCTGGGCATTTCATGTGAATGGAATCATATACTATGTGGTCTTTTGACTAGTTTCTTTAATTTAGCATGTTTTCAAGGTTCATTTATATTGTATCATATATCATTACTTCATTACTCTATATGGCCAAACAATATTTAATTGTATGGATCTATCACATTTTGTTTACTTATTCATTATTTGATGGGCATTTAGATTGTTTCACCTTTTTTGGCTACTAGAAATAATAGTGCTCTGTACATTCATGTATAGATTTTCAACTCCAGAAATTCCATTTGGTTCTTTTTTATAATTTCTTTCTCTTTATGGACATCATCTATTTGATGCAACATTGTCCTCATGCCTTAGTTTACTTCTTTAGTCATGTTTTCCTTTAGTCCTTTGAGCATGTTCATAATGGCTACTCTGAAGTCTTTTTCTGTCAAATCTGACATCTGGTCACTCTCACGGGCACTTTCTATTGCTTGCCTTTTTTTTCCTTTTTGTTTTATGGGTCACATATTAGTGATTCTTTGTGTGTCATATTTTATTTGAAAACTCAATATTTTAAAGATTTTATTTTCTATTTTTCATTTTTTAAAGTGATTTGTATACCTAACATGGGGCTCGAACTCACAGTCCCTAGATCAAGAGTTGTATGCTCAACCAACTGACCTAGCCAGGCACCCCTGAAAACTGGATATTTAAAATAATGTATTGTAACACCTCTGGAAGGTCCCCTTTTGCCTCAGATGTTTGTGATTAGTGTTTTCTTGTTTATTTGTTTAGTCCCTCATTGGACTATTATTATATAATAGTCCCATTTTTATATATTATATAGTATATATATATTATTATATATTATATATTATATAATATGCCCATATATTATAAGTCCCATTTCTTCTGCAGTGTGAAGTCTCTATTTTGCTCCTCAGAGGGCATAGGCCTGGCATGCACAGTTACCCTGGGATGACAGTGGTCTTAGGAGGGCTTTTTGCCATTTCTCTTTCCCCCCGATCACATCCAGCTGCTAAGCTCTACTAATTATCAGCTCATTTTTCTATTGTTTTTAACAACACAGTAGAACATAATTGCTCCCTAGATTGAGACTGATCCAATTAAATCTGGGTTCCTTTACTGGGGTAAATTTTGAGGTCAGTGTTTGAGCTTTGTTCCTACTCAAGGCTCTTCTTTGCTGTCTTTTTCTGGTAAACTTATTGGCTTCTGATTTACCTAATACCCCTCATGAAGCAACCAACCTCCTCTTACTTGATTTCTACCAAAACTTCACTGTTTTTGAGAGCACCCTTAGAATTGAACTTCCTCACACTCTTCCAAATAAACTCAATGTTGTCTTTGCCTTTTGTGTGTTTGTTTCCCCAGAGTATAGAAGCAGTCTGTTCTTATGGCTTACTTCTTCACCTGGGCGAAATCTGAGCCATGGCTTTGGAAATGATTGTGGGGACAGTGGTATGATTATCTCTGAGTGATCCCCTAGATTTTGGAGAGTTCTGGATGGGGGGCATTAGCCTCTGGTATTCTAGACTTAATTGTCTTGACATGGAAACTCCACTCTACAAATGTATTGGGGCAAGAATGATGGGGTCCCTAGTATTTTCAACCCATCATGCCAGAGGTAGAGCCTCTGCTCTATGAGTGAGGGCAGAGTAGAATAAAGTAACCCTGACTTCTTAGCCATACTCACCTGCCATTTAGCTACTGTAATAGGTAGTTGGGAATAAGATAAATGCTAAAGGCATGTCCCTCCCGTTAAGATACCATATCTCTTTACCAGGAGCTGGGGGTGGGGAGGAGGGAGTCCTATGTTCTTAACTCCATCTGGAGTGGAGTTTCTGTTAATCTGAATCCCAGCAGGGGTGGATGGGGGATTGGGGGTAGATATCATAATTCAAATGTAGACTCTCTGTTCTGAGTTTTACTAGATTTTCTTGAATACATGTTTCTTTATTTGATGTCATCCCTTAAAACTGCTTCTAGAGACTTTAAATGTGTGTATTTTAATTATTTAAAATTACTTAAAAGTAATTTCATCTCCCATATGCCTGTTTTTCTAGGTAGTTTTTTTTTTTAAGATTTTATTTATTTATTTGAGAGAGAGAGAAAAAGAGAGAGAGAGAGCACAAATGGGGGAGGAGCAGAGAGAGAGGGAGAAGCAGACTCCCTGCTGAACAGGGAGCCTGAAGCAGAGAGCCTGGAGTGGGGTTTGATCCTGGGGACCCTGGGATCATGACCTAAGCCAAAGGCAGATGTTTAACCAACTGAGCCACCCAGGCGCCCCTAGGTAGTTTAAAAATATAACATGGAAGATAAGAAATGATGTTACCAAGATGGTGGGGTAGGGGGCTCCAATTTCTGTGACCCCACAAAGATTAACAATTAGACAACTATCCACAAAAAAAATAGCTCTGGGAGAGCTCAGGAGTCCACTTAAGAAGCTTCAGAAATGCAGTGGAATAAAAACTCTGAGAATAATTGTACAAAAAAGTTAGGAAGAAGAGTTTCATTTTACTTATTCCCCAGGGCAGCACTGCTCAGTGCCAAGAGGGAATTCTCCAGCTCAAAAGAGTTTGCCTATCTATGACTGGGAGAATAGACTTAGCAAACAGTTCCCCTAGCCTTTGAGGGCACTGTGTGATTGGATCCACTTTGGTTTCACCTGCCAAGTTGAATCATGTAAAGATAGTTGGGAACAAGGAAGAAAGACAGGGGTTATCAGTATCAGCCACACAAAAGGAGTGACCATGGTTCCCTGCTCCTGAGAGGACCCCAGAAGCTTTTGCCACTGGAGAAACCAGTGGCCAGCAGAATCACTACGCACCTCCTGCTGATTTTGCCACTGAGGTTTTTGTCCCACAGGTTTTTGCATCCACAGACACTAGCTACATAAATTTCTCTCTGCTCCCTCCCCCACATCCTGTGGAACCTCTGTGGCTGCATCTATAAGCCCCAACCTAGACCTCCCCACAGCTGAATCCCAACCCTGTGTGTGCACCCCTAGCTTGCCCTGCAGCTGTGTACATCCGTGCTGCTGACCAGACTGCTGTCACCAGCCTCCACTGCTCTGCACATGCCTGTGGTGAGAGTCTGCAGCTACAGGAGTGCCTGCTGGTGGCCAGGACCCTTGCAGCTGCTAGCATTCCCACAATTGGCCCCAGTCCCTGCAGCGAGCCTCAGCCCTTGCCATTAAGTGTATGTCTACAGCAGGCCCCTTCTGCTACACAGGCACCTGGAGGTGGCCAGTGCAGCCAAGCACATGACTGTTTCTGGCAACCACAGCTGCCCACTCTGGTCCTTATCAGCTTGAAATAGAGGTGTCGCTGAGGATCTGACAGCCCTTGCACCTTTGCGGAACCTCTGCAGCTCTTGTTAAGGATCAAATGGCTGTCGATGTCATGGACCTCAAGACCTGAGCCAGTGAGACATTATGTCCCCCATACCTGCAGCAGCTACACACCCCTACTCTTGGCACCCTGCATCACTAGAACCAGGGTCACAGCATGCTCCAGCATGGACCCAACCATAGGTAAAGGTCTTTCCTTACCAAAATCAGTCCATAAAGTCTGGAAGAGGTGACTGCTTTTTCAAATGTGCAGACAACTATGCAAGCTACAGGGATCATTCAGAATCAGGAAAACACAGTATCACAAAAGGAACACAGTAATCTTTCAGTAACCGCCCCAAAGTAGTGGACGTAAACAAATTACCTAACAAAAAATTTAAAATAATTGTTCTAAAGATGCTCAGAAAGCTACAAGAGAACACAGATATACAGTTTACATAAATCAAGAAAACAATACAAGAACAAAGTGAGAGATTCGACAAAGAGATAGAAAACACAAAACAGAACAAAACTGAAATTTTGGAACTGAAACATAAAGTGGATGACGGGAAGAACTCAGTAGAAAGCTTCAACAGCAGATTGATCCAGTCAAAGGAAGAATCAGTAAACTTAGAAACATTCAAAATTATCCAGTAAGAGGAGCAAAACAAAAGAAACAAAATACGAAAAAGAATGAAGAAAGAAAGTGAATCTTAAATGCTCTCACCATAAGAACAATAACAACAACAACAACAAAAGTTAATTCTGTGATGTGAAGATTGTGTTAGCCTTCCTGTGGTAAACATTTCACAATACGTCCATCTACCAAACATCACGTCGTATACTTTAAATCTACCCAATGTTATTTGTCAATTATATCTTAACAAAGCTGGAAAAAAGAAACATAAAGAAAAAGTAATACATTTGAGTATACAAGAATGTAAAATATATATATATTTCTAAAGTTAAAAAGAAAACACAAGGAAATATTTGCAACAGATAAAATCTTATCTTAAATATACCAAAAACTTCAACAAATCTCTAGGATAAAGATTAACACTCAAATAATTAAATGAACAAAGAACACAAACTGGCATTTCATAAGATGCAGATAACAAATGAACATATGTAAAACGTTTGACCTCACTAGCAATAAAGTGAGAAACACTTCTATGTCCACAAATTTGAAAAGATAATAAATAAAATTATATAGTAAGTATGCAAGGAACTGGGAAAATATAGCACTAATGAAAAAGTAAATTGACACAAACTTTGGCAAAATAAATAAATATAATATAAAAAATGTGCATTACTTTGCCATGTTGCATTCAATTTATTTAAAAATGTTAGCATAGTGTGATGTATGGCTAATGGCCATGTGTGTGTGTGTGTTGGTTTTAACCTACCCTCTTGCTAGGGTTGGTTAACATTTGTAGTTCCCTAAGCAAGGATATATATTCCAGAAGCAGGTAGTTAGCATCGAAAAGCCTCTTATCAGAAACCCACGTGAGATTCAATTAACTTTATTTAAGATCAATGATAAAAGCTTTGTTAATTGGCATAATTGAAGGTAGCAGTGATTATTCTCTGATGAAATGAGTGGTGCTCAAGATATGGGTTTGACTAGAAATATTGCCATGAGTGTTGCTCTGCAGAACATGGTGTAAGAATCTAGTGTGCCCAATAGCTTATATTCCTGGGAATGGTGTCCTGTGCTTATGCTTGCAATGATTTCTGTGAGTATCTTTCAGAGCATTTTTGTTGCCTGACTCCAATTAAAATGCTAACTAAATCCTGCGCTTGCAATACTGTTGCATTTGCCTCTAGTGAATCTTCCATTCAAAGTGCTGCTGGAGAGGGGCACCTGGGTAGCTCAGTCGTTGGGCGTCTGCCTTCGGCTCAGGTCATGATCCCGGGGTCCTGGGATCGGGCTCCGCATCGGGCTCCCTGCTCGGCGGGGAGCCTGCTTCTCCCTCTCCCACTCCCTCTGCTTGTGTTCCCTCTTTCGCTGTGTCTCTCTTTGTCAAATAAATAAAATCTTTAAAAACAACAACAAAGTGCTGCTGGAGAGCCTGTAGGACAGAGAGTTGGCCCTTGGCTGAGCTCAGTTTGAATGATTTTTTTTTATATCTGCTTGCTATGTTTTTACATGTGCAGAATTTAGACTTGAATCTTCTTTTATTGTAATCTAGAGCTCTCACCTACCTTTAATTTTTGCAAATCATGGATATAGTCACAGAAGAATGTAAAAATTAAGAATGAGTAAAATCACAATACTTTCTCACCTGGTAGTTCAAATTCCAGGATTTTGTTCTAAAGAAGTAATTAAGGATGTGTGTAAAATTTAACTTCAATGTGTTTATCAAAGACTTATTTATCATGGCAAAACAGACGTGATTTATTATTCAACAATTGAAAATTGATTAATTTGCAGTATATTCTAAAATGAAATGTCAAGCAGATTTAAACAATTAGGGCATAGAAAACTAGTGATAGGAAAAAACTGCAGGACGTATTGTAAATGAAGAAAATGATATTAAAACAATATGTACAATATGAGAATATTTTAGAAAATATATAATCATGCTTATGTGGATATAGTATCAATTGTTTAGGACAAAATGAAAGATGTATGATGTAATGAACTCTAATTTCTTTGTAACTCTTTCATCTCCAAATACCAGGGTTTATAAAAGAGTTGTCAAGGAACCACATGCATTAGAATCACTGGTTTGTAAAACTCATGTATCCAAGCTGTACCCCAAACTTATTAAATCAGAATATCTTGGGGGGTGGGGTGAATTAGCTATCTATGTAACAAATTGCAGCAAGACACAGGGTCTTAAACTTATAAACACTAATTGTTCAATTTTTTTTTTTTTTTTTTTTGGCCTGCAATCCAGGTACCTCTTAGTGGGAGTGTTTCTCATGAAATCAAAATCAATGTGTTGGCTAGTGATTCAATTATTTTAACACTTCAGTGGGGCTAGAGAATCTGCTTCCAAGCTCACTTACACAGCCATTGGTAAGACTCAGCAGGTCCACCTCTAAACTCATTCCCATGAATTCTGGCAGATCTTGGTTATTCACAATGTGGGTCTTACCATTTTAGGCTGACTGATGCTCTTCACAATGTGGAAGCTGGCAATCTGAGAGAGTACTCAAGATAGAAGCCACAGTCTTTGTGTAACCTAATGTTGAAAGTGACATCCATCATTTTAGTGAATCAATAATAGTGAATCAATAAGTCTAGCCAACAGTTAAAAGGAAAGGAATTAAATAAGGACATGAATACCAGAAAGCATGGATTGGTGGGGGGTATCTTATAAAAATTCCTAACATGGGTTGAGAACTTAAACCTGAATTGTTAACAACATTTGTTGTTGGCTTTTGTTTTTATTTTTATTTTTGGAATTGTTAACAATATTTGTAAAGGATTCATATACAAACCATTTACTTGCTAAATATTTTTAATAGAACAAAAAAATTGGTAAGTAGAATCTGATTCATTTCAGCCCATGGATTTGTTTCCTTTGCACCTAGCCTTTTCTGTAAAGATAATTGCCAGTCTTATGTTCATCTAAGATTACATTGTTCTGGGGCCAACACCAGAACTCCAGTTTTCTCAGTTCCTAAAAAGACACATTTTTTCAGTTCATTAAGCTTCATCTTTGTTTATCCTTAACTTTATCTTAGTTTTTGAAATTATTTTACTTTGTGAACAACTGCATGAATTATAATGTTGAAGAACAACAAAAACACCAAAATCCACTTTGGAAGTCAAAACAAAGTGACTGTGGTCATAATAAACAGATAAATCCTATGTGATTTTAATATAAAACGTACTTGAGGAAGCTGGCAGAAGACAGTCTTTGATAGTACAAAATATACCTTTTTCCTCAGAATAACATGATCCTAAAATGATTGAGTGTAAATTGAGTCTCTGTAAACTGAATCACGTACCATGTGGACTAATGTGGCTAGCCGTTTAAAGGGGATATTTGGTATAGTCGTCTTTATTATTCACAGATTCCATATCTGCATATATGAAATTTATTTGCAAATTTGTCTACTTGGTAAGATTTATTTGTAAACTCAAAGTCAATACTTGTGGCACTTTTGCAGTCATTTGTGGACACAGAGCCGTGAAAAATTTGAGGTGCCTACTTTCCCCGCTGAAGTCTACAAATCTACAGAGATAAGATACAAGTGGTGTTTTATACCTGAAGATGACGCTCTGCCTTCCTGCTCCCTATTGTAAAGCATTCTCTCTTTTGAAGTCTGTTTGCTGCCACATTTTTTGAATTTTTGTGCTTTTTATTGGTTATCATGCTATTTATTTTTTTAATTTAATTTTATTTTTTTTAAAGATTTTATTTATTTATTTGAGACAGAATGAGAGAGAGAGAGAGCACATAAGAGGGGGGAGGGTCAGAGGGAGAAGCGGGCTCCCCGCCGAGCAGGGAGCCCGATGCGGGACTTGATCCAGGGACTCCAGGATCATGACCTGAGCCAAGGGCAGTCGCTCAACCAACTGAGCCACCCAGGCGCCCCGTTATCATGCTATTTAAAGTGGCCCAAAGTATGTCTTATATTCCCAAGGGCAAGAAGGCCACGTGCTGTGCCTTAGTGCGAAAATACATACTCTGGATAAGCTTTGTTCAGGCATGAGTTTGCTGCTGGTGAGTTCAATGTTAATGAATCAACAATATATATTAAATAAGGTGTCTTTAAGCAGAAGCAGATACAAAATGAGGTTTGGTATTGATTGGTTTATGAAAATCTTCGCATCAGAGGCTCACAGGAACTTCTCCTAGGAGCAGTGGTTTTAGTAGTCACTAATTCGGAGTTCACAGAGAATTTAGAGAACACAACTACTGCAAACAAAAATCAACTAAATACTTTCGCAAAGTAGGGACTTCTTGAACTTTGATTTTTGTATTTTATGTAAAGAATCTAATAAAATGTGGAAAAAGGATGGAGGGGAGCACAGCTGATCAATTCCTAATACCACTTCATTATGCTTAAATTCAGTGGGAGTCTCACAGCCATGTTTATAAAGGAGTCTTGGCTGGGGTGTCAGGCTTCTAGTTTACTTTGACTCTGTTTGTCAGTCTATATCACAACCTTCATGGCAATTAACTGTGCTTTTGTGTGCTAATTATCATTATCGCACTATGTGGCCATTATTATTCTGATGTCCTTAGTTTGAAGCTCAAGCATCAATCAGTCACCTAAAACAATTGCATAGAAGGAAGCTTTGGAAGCCTGATCTAAAAGTCCTTATCTGAGCTCTGTTTTATTATACTCTGTTACAACACTGAACACAAAGCTCTTCATGACATAATTCTTTAAAAAATAATGCTTCATCCACTTGATTAGAGTGAATTTGAAGGTAGTTTTAAAAGTGCGACTAGGATAGAAGTGGTGCTTTGTACCTGAAGGTCTATCCAGGCACCTAATACATTAAACAAAAATTACAAAACTAAGGTACATTTTTTTCTCATTGAGGTACCCTTGCCATTGGATGACCTTATTCAAGTTATTTAGACAAAGAGCGTGGTGTTTTTGAGTTTGTTTAAATCCCCACTGGAGGCCAGATTTAAGGAGAAAATGGAATCAAGTTAGATGTGGTCAGAAGAGACAAATTTCTTTTCCTGCAATGCTCTTCCTTTTTCCTTCTCCTATATTAAAGCTACTCCTACTCCGCCCCTCCCCCATTGCCCCAGATGTGGGGGAAAGGAATAACATGAGCAGATAGATGCCCTATCTGGGGTTTTCAGAACTGTTGCATGCTGAGTCTAACCTGATGATGTATTCTGCCCATGCCTTCAAAAAGAAAAGCATTTTCAGCGTTGATTCCCCTTAAGAATTATCACACTTTGTTCAGATTGGTTTAATGAGAGTAAGAGGTGACCTTGTGTCCACACAGATAGTCCTATATTAAAAGACCTGGAAGTAAAACCTCACATATGTGTGTAAGTAATTATTTTAGGGGGCATAATGGGGAGAGGTTTTGCAGCTCTCTGCTTAGATGCTACCTAGGCTACCTGGGCAGGAGAAATTTTCCACTGCATTATAATGATGATTATTTGCAAATTACATGAGCACCAATAATTCATTCATGCACTGATATAAAGCAGGGGGATTCAGTGCAGTGGTATTGAACTTGTTGCTGGCAGCATTAATTGATTCGTTTGGAACATTTCCCCCCACAGAATCCCAATGACAGCTTCCCTGAGCAAGAAACTGACACACAGCCGGGGTCCCGGATATGCAAGGACACACGTGTGAGGATATTGTCGTCAAAATAAACCATTTTTGTCTCCTGGCAGGGGCTGGTTCTCCTAAGAACACTTCCCAATCTTGGGAGCTTCAGTGAGAGGCTTGCTTTCTTGGCAGAGGTGGCAGTTGAGCTTCATGTCTTTCCTGTGGGTTTGAAAAAAGGGACTGATTACTTGTTGTATTTTAAACTAGCCACTGTTCTTCTCAGGGAAATGTTGGGGATGTGGCTCTTCTTGGAAAATGTTGGGGAGGTGCTGAACAAGCTTAACATTTGATTTGTGCGGCCCTATTGATGAAGAGAAAAAAAATGCCTCTCATCATAATGTTTAACTGACATCCCCTCAAGATGACCCAAATCTGTCTCTCCTGATACGTAATGCCTGTCTTTCCAACTACATGGTAAATTGTGGAGCAGATATTAAGTTTTGGTCATTTTTAGTTTCCTAGCACCTACTAGAATACAATTTTTAGCTTATAATAGAAACAGAAGAAGGGTAAAAGGAAAGAATGAAAACAAAACTATTTAAATTTGAAATTTGAAAACACTTTTTTTTTAAATTTTTTTTTTTAAAGATTTTATTTATTTATTTGACACAGAGAGAGAGATAGCGAGAGCAGGAACAGAAGCAGGGGGAGTGGGAGAGGAACAGGCTTCCCGCCGAGCAGGGAGCCCGATGTGGGACTCGATCCCAGGACCCTGGGATCATGACCTGAGCCGAAGGCAGACGCTTAACGACTGAGCCACCCAGGCGCCCTCAATTTGAAAACACTCTTAAGGGGCTTTGCCCTAACCCTTAACAAAACTTTGAAAATTGCTTCAATTTGTAGTCTCTTTGGTAGAATGTGACAGCCTACTTTATTCTTTTCTCTTTGAAATTTTATTTTGAGTTTAAAGCATCACTTTTTCGCTGAACATATTAAAAGTATGCATATATACATAGGAATATTATCTGGAGAACTTCTGGCTAGGCATTTTGTTTTTTTGTTATATATATTTTTACTGAAAATCATATGTATAATTGTAAGTGACTAGGTGCGGAAAAATAATCTAAAAGTCATTACGTTATAAGTCATGGTTCTGGCAGGACCACAAAAGCCTTCAGACTGAGTAAAAACATTCATCTTAACTAGTTATTTACCATGGAAAATTCTTGCATTACTAATATTCCCGTTTGGGGAAAGTGCCTGTATTAGAGAAATACACCAGGTGGGCAGGGAGGGAGTCTTAAAATCTCTCTCCAAGTTTAAGCCAACAAGAAATCTGGGGAACAATAGCAAAAACTCCTTTCTTTAGCATTAATCTCAGCAACAAGGAAAGCCATGGAATTTCAAGTGGTGAAAATTTTGACCACAGCAATACACAACACACTTCTGAATTTGCCTACTGCCTGAATAGGAATGAAAAAAACAAAGAACATAAAACTGTGTGAACAAGGCAGCTGCATGTATTTGTAGGAGTTGGTTGCTTACTACAGTAGTTTAAAAATAGTTTTCCAGTTAACATCTTTTCCACATAATGGAGATGTCAGTGTATGTTTACATGATTGTGGAAATGGTCAGAAGCTGTTTATGTAGTTCTGAACTGCTGAACAACGCACAGGAATACTGGGGTTCAGCAAAGCCCTTGGGGCTTTTTCCCTTGAGAGGAGCCTGGGCTTCACTTGGGTTGCTGGAAATGCATGCCAATGAATTCGACCCGGCTGACTTTCCTCTGCCTGTCAGACTTACTTTGCACAGGGTTCGCGAGGGGCTGGGACATTGTTGCCAGTCTCTACGGTTACTCTGAGTTTGGAGCTGGGGATGAAGAAAGCCATTTCTGCAAAAAGACAGTAGATTCACTCTGTAGAAAGATCATGGTAACGTCATTTTCCAAAGCACATGCTTTGAATAACAAAGCTTTCAATGTGCGCCTCCCCCTCCACACACCACAGATTGATCCCTGTACATATTTCATCTCAACCGTTTCCTTTCCCACACACACATTCCAGCTTGAAAGCACACTGTATGAGAGTGTCCAGGTCGAAAACGCTGCCTGTTTGGCCAGTGTCCTTCGCTTAAGGACAAGTAGGTAAAACCTTCCAAAAGCCCCCTCTTCCGGCTTCCCAAGTTCACTGTTGTCCCCCCACCCACACTCTCCTGTAGCCGGCAATTCTCAGCCCCCAAAGCAGAAGCATTTGTTTCCATGGGTAGGGCGCCTTCAAGATTCCTCGAATTCCCCGTATACAGAGGCCAGAGGTTTGGGTACCGAACAGTTCGAGCCTCCTTGTGCCCCTATAGTCGGGTTGCAAAGGAAGGCGGCATCGCTGCTGTATATTCCCCATCGATAAGCGGCACATCCTCTACACCGGAACGGGTTGTCTTCGGGTGCTTCGGATTCAGGTGAGGCACCCTTCCCCAGTTTTGCGCGCAGGGGCTGGGGACCTTCTCTCCCGGGCAGGGCCAGGCAGGGCCGGGCAGGGTCGGGCAGGGCCGGGCAGATGCTCCACCCGGGCGGGCACCTCCTCCCGCCGCGCACTGAGCATGCTCAGCCCGGCGGCGCGCCGGCTCCCGCCCGCCCCGCGTCTCTCGTCTTCTCCACGCGTCTCCGCCTCTTCGAGGCTGAGGAGCCGGCTGCCTGAACCTTGCAGCGCCGGGTTTTTTGAGCTGCCGCGAGCGCTGGGAGGGAGGAGAGCGCGGCACCAGACACAGCACGGGGTTCAACACCAGGATTGGTCGCAAGTAGGAAGCTTTCGCCACTACAGCGGGACCCTCGGGCTGTGCCGACGCCGTTTGCTAGGAGGCTGTAGCGGGCGCCGCGCTCAGGTGCTGAGGTAAGTGAGGCGCGAGCTAGCAGGGTTCGCTCCAGTCTGGGCGCGTGCTGCCCCGGGCGCTCCGGCTGTCGGATTGTGGGAACGAGCATGGTCCTCAGAGGCTGCGGAGTGAAAGGGGGCTACTTGGGGCTCCCACTCCTGCAGGGCTGGACGGGGTCTGTGGGCCGTACTGCCTTGAGCCTGGCAGCCCTGCGGGGTCGGCGCAGCTGGAACTGAGCGCCCTGAACCCGCGAGGAGGCAGGGCGCACACGACGCCACCTTCACCCCACGGCGACCCTTCTTTTTAGTCAGAAAGTAACTTTGTTGCGCTGCAAGGCAGCCACAGAACAAGTAGCCTGGAGCGCGTAATGCTTCAGGAATCGTTAAAATCAGCTCCTCCAACTGGTTCAGGCTATTGCCCCCTCTCCGTGCGCGCTGGCGAGTTTCCTTCTGATGTTGATACCCCAGGGCTCTGATTGCCCAGCTGTGGAGCCCACGGTAGAGAAAGGCGAACTTGGGCTGGTGTTTGAAGGGATTTAGGATCTAAGGGCGCAGGAGCCGGTAGCGGTGGTGGAAGGAGCCCTGTTGGAACAGACATTGATTTTGGTGGTGCCCACTGTGTGCCAGGCTCCGTGCTAAACGCCGGGGGTACAGAGCGAATCCAGATCCCCGCTCTTGTGACACGTACCTGGTATACCCAGGCTCTGCCCAGGGAACTTGTAGGGGTGGCGTAATAATCTCCAGTAACTTGGGGGGATTTGCAGTTTCTTTTGCATGGCAAAGAGAGCTGCCTTGTCTCCTCCTCGGACCCAGGTATCAAGGAGATGTGCACCAGGCACCCCGCAGACACCAGCCCGCACTCTCCTTCTGGAAAGGAGGGCTCAAAACCTGCCTGCATTTTCTCTCTTTGTGATTCGTGTGTATATATTCTATTATTTATGAAAGGTGTGGAGGTGAGGGTAAGAGGACGTGGGCTGCTCAGTCTATCTGAAACAGTCCGGGAGTCTGATGCATGAGAACATTTTGCAGTACAGCGGATTCCCAGCAAGGAGGCTGCTTCGCGCAACGCGAAACTAAGGAGGTTGGTTGCTGGCTGGGGTCTCCAGATTTGTAGCGAAAAGATTTGCAGAGGTAGTATAGGGCGAATCAGTGTGACTGATCACTTTGGGTGGGTGGTCTGCGTGGAGGTGGGGTGGTGGATCTTGGGGTGTGTTGGAGGTTTGTTTGCAAGGAGGAGCTCCTGGGAGGAAAGCTCCTGGAACTTTTTTCTAGTTTTTCTACTGAAATCAACATAGGGGCGGGGACATGTTTGTCTGAATAACTGTCTTTTAATTTCATCGGAAGCATCTGCAGCTTACTGTGATGGGAGCTGGATATTTCAAAGAATAATTCCACGTAATTGATTTGTTTGGACACTTACAGAAATAATTTGGAATGTGCTTTTATTTTTGTATTTTGAGGTGTATGTCCTTTAGAGAGTGGGGTAGATTTCCAGCAGGCAAGTCCCCGCAGAAGCATTTACATTCCGGCCGATTAGCAAGTTTGTTCTCTCTGTCTCTACCCAAGTGGGTGAAAAAGAACATTGTGTCATGGAGACAGACACCTCGAGGTAATTTTTGTGGCATTTATGAGAAAACTCATATTTCATCCGTAACTTTATTCTTGCTATCTACATCTTGATTTCATTCAAGACTTATGTGGATCTCCACAATGGGTGGTGGGAGTGTTAGTGTTGCTAAGAATCAAAAACAAGTTCCATGGGAATACCATTTTTGCCACGTTATAAAATACTATTGATTTTTTTGTTTGTTTAAACCAACTTCAGCTGCTCTGGATTGATAAGAAGAGATCACGATGATAAGCCTCATTATTTTCCAGTGTGGACCCTGTCAGGTTAGAGGAGAACATGGAAAAACTGACCTTTTTAAATTGGGGGCTAAGACTAATAAGAGAAAAGACCTGTTGTTCAAGGGTGCAGGTCAGAGCCATATGGAAATTTCAACAGAGGCACATTTTCTTTTGACAGCCTTTATGAAAACAGTTTTTAGTTCCTTTAACTTGGGGGACTTTGTCTTCTTGAGTCAGCTCAGCATCTCTTTCCATGGTCATTTCATATCGGTAGGACATTGACAGTAAATACAGAGAAAGCCTTTCAAATAATGTTAGATTTTTTAATCATCCGTTTATTTTACCTAGTTCTCTTTCTTCTTCTTGTTCAGAAGTAGGTCTTCTAATTATTTTCCCTTTAAGCACTAAATCTTTTGGCTAGAAGTTTTCTTCTGAAAGGTACACAGGACATCTGTTATTTCAATTTATTTCTTAAATAAACGTAACCTGAATAATTATGCTTCTCAGCAGAAAACTCCCCTTTATAGTTCCAAATTTTCTGCCAAGTTTAACTTGTTGGGTTCTTCTTTGTTATAGTCAAAGACATAGATATAAAATACATTAGTTTTAATCTTGGTTTTTATTTAAAGAATTTCATCTTTTGTGAAAGCATGCTTTTATATGATTTTAATTGAATTAGTCTATTTCATATGTTAAGCAGGGAAATGTCTGTACACACAGATGTGGTAAGTTTTGTTGTTTTCGTTTTTCCATAACACAGTATCTTAAGTCTTGTGAGGGAGACCAGATTTATTACCTAGACTTACCAGTCTTTATTTATTTTTTCTATTATATACTATCAGAAGAAAATTTGGCTATACTCACTAAAATTTATTGTTAATCATATATACTACTATGTTGATATTACTACTTGTAAAATATATACAGCAAAAAGCTAAAGGATAAATAAAGCAAAAATTATGAAACAGAAGTTCTAATATTTTTATGGATTCCAGCGATTTGCTTTGCATTGCCCCTCGGGTGTATACCCCACTTTGGAAATCACTGATGGTTTGCGGGGTTTTTACCTTTCTTTTCTTACCTCTGGCTTTGCCATTCACCATCTTTGATATGGTGGCTAGTTGGAAAACTGCTAGTAATCTGTGTCTCCTGTAACAGATGGGTTAAGAGCACTCTTTCCTGGTCATGAACACATATGTGGACGGAATGAGGCAGAAGAGATGAATGTGATATAGGGGTCATCCTGGATCTCCCAAATTAGATATACAGAAGAAAAAAAAAATGAAGTTTTAACTTAAAGACTGAAGTTCCAGTGGTTAAAAAGTGAGGAAACCAGGAAGAGTGAGGAAAAGAAAGACATTTTCCATGTTACAGTATTTTGTGGAGGGTGAAAAGAACAAAAACCTTGCAGAAGATTAACCTGAATGTGGCCCTACCACTTACATTCATGATATTGGACAAGATGGTTCCATAACTTTTTTGAATCTCAGTTTCCTTAGCTATAAAACTGGGATAACATTTGTTTCAAGGCATCATGGTAGGGATTAAACATGAGAGTATAGGTATAGAGCTTACCTCCATTAGTTTAGATAGGTTAACAGCTGTAACAGATGAATCCAAAAAGTGTACTTCTTCAAACATGAAATATTCTCATTCGTGTTAAGTCCCCAACTGGATGATCCTGGCAGCATTCCTCCAAGACCTCTAGTTTTCTTCAGCAGGGTCATCATACTCATCTGCATGCATCAAGGCACTGGAAGGAAAAAGACTTGGAACTGTTAATTGCTCAGACTTGCAAACCATAATATCACTTTTGCTTTCATTCCATTGGCCAGAACTCAATTGTATGTAGATGGATCTTGCTATAAGGGAGGCTGGGGAATAGTATAGCTGTGTTTCCAGGAAGGAGAAGAAACAGCAGGGGGAACAGCCAGCATTTCTGACACTCTATTACTCTGTGTGATATTTCCTCCATTTTCAGTAAATGTTAATTACCTTTCCTTCCCCCAACCCCTGGCAGAAAAAAAATAGGCAGTTATATATAAGGAAATACTTTTCTAAGCACTTTGCCCTCCCAGATAGGTATTGTCTATGTTGTATAAATAAGGAAAACTTGGCATAGAGAAATTAAGTCATTTGTTCAACATAGCCAGTAAATGGCAGAGCTAGGATCTGAACTATTTCTCTGGCTCTAGAGTTGATTTTCTTAACAGCTTCATTATACTACTTGTTTATTCTTGCCTCAATACTTTTCTTATTATAGCCATTGGATGACTTTTTCTTTTTGTCTATATGAAAAAGGTGGAAGAGAATTAAAAAATCCCAAAGAAGAAAAAAAGATTATATCTAATCTAAAATATGATGGAATATAATTAGATATGATACAGGTTTATCTTGAATACTTACTTGGAGCGGGTATTTAAAGTAAGACTCTCCACTACAATGCTTTTTCACTTCTGATAAACAAATTATCAGAGTGTAGGTCCTGAATTATAGCCTTTCTCTTAGGCTTTCATTGTGGGAAATCTTGGCTGCCATTTTTATGCTGCAGTATATAAAGATAAATTCCTTTTCGCTTCTTAGCCTAAGTAAATATTCTTTCTGGCAAATTCACAGCTAAAATATTCTCCTTTGACCTTCCTTTTGATCAAAAGCATTGTTTTTCATCAACATCCCCAGCTCCCAAGAAAGAGAACTCTTCTCTTGTTCTTTCAGCTTTGCAAAACTTTTTAGAGTATTTACTGCATGACTAAAGGGACCTCTACCAATAATCCTAGCATCCTGGAAAAGAAGATGATCCCTTTTGGTCTTATCCTGTTATCTTGTCCCACTTATATTAGAAATTCTGCTTATTCTCTCCTTTCCTGTGTATTTGTCCTTTGTAAAAATACCTCTTACACTTGTGGTTCCAAATAGCTGCAGTAGAAATGTGAGGTGGTTAATAGTGAGACTGTACTTTTTGCCAATACAGTTCATTTTCCAGTATTTCAAGTCATTTTTTTCTTCTTGTTCAGTATTTATTTGTGGCATCTTCCCAATTAATTAATGACACATATGTTCTCACCATGTAGGTGGGCAGATATACTTGTATACTTACCAGTCACCTCTTTTTCAGAAGACCCTGTTTATTTCCTCCTAACTTTCCCTGAACCTTTTGTTTTAAGAAATATCCTTTATTTTTTCCTAAGTTTACCTTGCTTCCAAATTTCCTCACACCCACCCATGCCAGTTATGTGTGTGTGTGTGCAAGTTCCTTTTTATGATTTAATGGGGTAGAAAGACAGAAAGGTTTAAACTTGCTTACTATCATATTTTCAGACGCCCAGTGAGCAGAGTCCCACAGGACCTAATGAAAAGCTAACTCTAGCTGCTGTAACAGGTAAACTCTAAATTTTCAGTGACTTAAAATGCTTCTTACTTCTTGCTCATGTGGGGTGGTTCAATACCCACAGCATAGTTCCTGATTGAATGGCTTCCCATGGGGTCATTTGAGCAATCAGGTTCCTTACCCTCTCCTGGCTTCATCCTCTCCTAAGTCCCTGGGGTCCTCCTTGTTCAGACAAGGTATATGGGGTGTGAGGAGACAAATGTCCTGACGCGTTTCATAGGAGGTTTTTATAGGCCTGCACTGGGAGTGGTTGTCATGGCTTCTGCCCACATTCCACTGGGCAGAACTCTCTTCCTTGGCCATTCCTCTCTGTAAGGGAAGGTAAGAAATGGAGTCACACTGAGTACCCAGAAAACAGGTATAGTGAATAACCAACAGATTTTTCAAAAAATGGTCAGTTGCAGATTTCTAATAAAGGAATGTGAGATTGCCAGCCAATTCTCTATTTTCCTTTCTTTAGGTATAGAGAAAGGAGTGTGTCTGTGTCTGTGTGTGGTGTATGTATATGGGTGTAGGTTATTTGCCTGGTAAATGCCTAGTCCCTTTCTTCTTTTTAATGTTGGCCCTTGTTACTATCCCATTCTACTATTTGTTTGTTTTAGGACTTTATTTATTTATTTATTTTGTGTGTGGGGGGGGGCGGGTAGGAGCAGAGGGGGAGGGAGAGAGAGAGAGAATCTCCAGCAGACTCTGCCCTGAGCGCAGATCCTGAAGTGGGGCTTGATCTCACAACCCTGAGATCATGATCTGAGCCTAAACCAGGAGTTGGATGCTTAACCAAGTGAGCCACCCAAGTGCTCCTTAAGACCTTATTTTTTTTTAATTTTATTATGGTATGGTAATCACCATACCTTACATCATTAGTTTTTGATGTAGTGTTCCATGATTCATTGTTTGTGTATAACACCCAGTGCTCCATTCAGCACATGCCCTCTTTAATACCCATCACCAGGCTAACCCATCCCCCCACATCACAATTCCAGACTTCAAGCTCTATTACAAAGCTGTCATCATCAAGACAGTATGGTACTGGCACAAAAATAGACACATAGATCAGTGGAACAGAATAGAGAGCCCAGAAATGGACGCTCAACTCTGTGGTGAAGACCTTATTTTTTTAAATTTAAATTCAATACATATAATACATCATTAGTTTTTTATTTTATTTTTTAAGAGCAGTTTCAGACTTACAACAACATTTAGAGGGTGGTACAGAGATTCCCCATATACTCCTGCTTCCAGACATTATCAACATTACTTACCAGAGTGGTACATATTTTACCCAGGATGAACCTACATCAACACATCATAATCACCCTAAGTTCATAGTTTACCTTAAGATTCACCATTGGTGTTATACTTCTATGGGTTTGGACAAATACATGTGTGATGACATATATCCATCATTATAATATCATACAGAGTATTTTCACTGCCCTAACAATTCTCTGTATTGTGCCTATTCATATCTCCCTCTCTCTCATTTCTTTTTAGTGCTCAAGAGTATTCCATCATCTGGTTGTATCCCATTCTTAGTGCGTATGGTCTGGGTGAAACTCTATTTCCTACTTAAGGATTGAAACATGCTCTGCTACTTAAGAAAGAGTATTGGCTCTCCCTATCCACAGTAATTGTTTCCAGAAAGGGCATGGGGCACAGTGAGAAGGACTGTAGAGAAGTGAGATCTTTTGCTGCTTGTAATAAGTCAGACTCCCAGTCAGGAATCACTTGGCATCCCCCTACCAAGGCACATATAGTCATCTAAATCACAAAGTGAAAGCCCTCATTTCTTCAGAGCCTATCTCTGTAGAGCTGTGGAGGGGAGTGGAAGTTAAAACCACATCCTCATGCTTAATTTCCTTTTATAAGATTTACTTTGGTCCGTCCTATATGATGTTTTCCTTTCCATTTACACTTTCCTGTTGTTTTCCCCTTTCCGAGTCTGCAGTCTAGGTGCTCACCCTGGAACCTGCCAAGTGATTTTTTTTTGCATGCCTTTGTTTTCATTGCCTTTGTGTCTGGTCTACTCTTGTCATATTTCTTCACCATGTTTATTACAGTTTGCATAATGCTCGACTCAATTGCCACTTTGTTAACCCTCTTTCAATATTATTCAGGCATAATGATAACCTTTTCTGTACGGACTCCTATTGTATTTTTTTTTTCCATGCCACTGATATAACACCTATCATGAAGATGATCAACCCTCTCAGTTTTCCCAAGACTGAGGGTTTCCTAAGATCTTGGACATTCAATGTTAAAACCGATAAGGTCCTGGGCAAATTGAGACATTTATTGCCCTACCTAGTACATTGTAATGTTATTTTGCATGTCACTCAGTACCATGAGAGTTCCTTGAGACAATGGATAAGGGCTTGAAATTTGGAGTCAGACAGATTTCTCACCAGTCCTAAATCCATTTTGCAGTATCTGTGTAATTATGTCATAGCAAGTTACCTACCTTTTCTAGGTTTCAGTTTCGTTAGCTGCATAATGGGATGATATGCATTTTGTAGGGTTGTTCAGATAAATAATTAAAAGACATAATAAGCTAAATCACTTAGTTTGATGGACAAATCTTAAAAAATGAATAGTATCTAAAGGCACAAGAGTTTTTTTTTTAATTTTTTAGTGTTATGTTAATCACCATACATTACATCATTAGTTTTTGATGTAGTGTTCCATGATTCACTGTTTGTGTATAACACCCAGTGCTCCATGCCAAACATGCCCTCTTTAATACCCATCACAAGGCTAACCCATCCTACCACCCCCCTCCCCTCTAGAACCCTCAGTTTGTTTCTCAGAGTCCATAGTCTCTCATGGTTTTCTCCCCCTCTGGTTTCCCCTTCTTCATTCTTTCCCTCCTGCTATCTTCTTCTTCTTCTTTTTTTTTAACATATATTGTATCATTTGTTTCAGAAGTACAGATATGTGATTCAACAGTCTTGCACAATTCACAGCACTCACCATAGCACATACCCTCCCCAATGTCTATCACCCAGCCACCCCATCCTTCGCAACCCCCCCCGCCGCTCCAGCAACCCTGTTTGTTTCCTGAGATTAAGAATTCCTCATATCAGTGAGGTCATAT
>NC_138369.1:37768377-37774197 GCF_054177405.1 Leptonychotes weddellii
TCCAATTTTCCCAACACCATTTGCTGAAGAGACTGTCTTTTTTCCATTGAACATTCTTTCCTGCTTTGTCAAAGATGAGTTGACATAGAGTTGAAGGTCCATTTCTGGGCTCTCTATTCTATTCCATTGATCTATGTGTCTGTTTTTGAAGGCACAAGAGTTTTATGAAGATTATGTGGACTACTGCTTGCAAAGTACTTATTTTAGTTTCTAAATCCTTGTAAGCTTCCAATAAACAGATTTTAATTGATCAATGATACTCATATTTGTATATCTCTTGCCTAAAACATGGTAGACATCAAAGATACAATTAATCTCATAAAATACATGTCCATGGAGCATTAATGATAATCCCAGGAGTTTGTGGAACAAACAAGTCAGTGAGAGTAATTAGGAAATATTTGAGAAAGATTTTTTTTGGTGTTTAAAACTTAAAAAAGCCGGAATTAGCTGTGAGATGAGTTCCTTTTTAGACAAGGTTTTATTTTTCATGGCTTATGTAAAGCCAGAGTCAGCAGTTTTCATGGTTTGGAAAGAGAAAATATTTTCTATATTTGGACAGGGTCAGTTTCAGCTCACAACACTTAAAAAATATGCACTTATCACTATTAATTAAATAAAAATGGTGCATTTCTGGGAAGGGAGTTTGGTTCATGAGAAAATGAGGGTTAGGATAGCAGAAGCACTGCTGATTCCATAATGATCTTGAGGTTTTAAAAAAATGCATACAGAAGTCTCTTTTGTTTATACCATAGTAAAATATCCTCTCCACCTTTGAGTTGAATTTTGTGTGTAAAAATTTGTACCTTGCACAAGTGTCCTAATAGAAATCTTGATAATTCATGTTGCCTATGCCTTTTAGGTTTGTTATGGAAATTTCCAGTGAGGACAGGTGTTACAAGTGTGCTTTTGCTGAGATAGGTCCAGTTTGGAGGAGAAGAAAAGTGAAAAAAATAATGACATGACTCAAATCCTCAAATATGTTTTATGAGGCTTGATTCTAGGCACATTGCCATCATTTTCATTTGTACAAATTTGTATTATCATCTGTATTATGATTGCTCTTCAATTATGAAATATAAATATGAATATTTTTTGCCTTTAGTGACTCGTTTGATTAGCTGTTAGCTATCTATTGATTCTAGACTTCTCACAGATTAGCGAATTAATTACAAGTCCAAGGACTACTTTTACTGCATTTAATTAGGTGAATGACATCCTTAAAAAGAAAATGTTTACCTAGGTCACACTTCTTTTTTTTTAAAGATTTATTTAGTTGAGAGAGAGAGAGACAAATAGAGAGAGAGTGAAGGGATAGGGGCAAAATGAGAGAGAGAGAGGGAGAGAGAATCTCAAGCAGACTCCCTGCTGAGCACAGAGCCCAAAGTGGGGCTCCATCTCTTGTCCCCAAGATCATGACCTGAGCCGAAATCAAGAGTCAGCCACTTAACTAACTGAGCCATCCAGGCGCCCAGATCACATTTCAAATTCCTAGTAAAAAATATAATACAAACATGGTTATCTAGAATTCTTGGAACTAAGAAATTGTAAATAGAAGTTTGTCTTTAACAATAGTTTTTTAAAATGGGAATCTGTGTAAAAATATTACTTTACCCTTAAGCAGGTGGCTGAATATGATTTACTTCTTGATGACACAGGATCACCATGATGAACATAGAATAGTAGTTTAGAGTAGAACGTGGGCCTTTGATTCAGACAGACCTAGATTTGTTCTGTTACTTGCCAGCTGTGTGATCTTGAACATATTCTTAACCCTTCCTAAGGCAGTTTTTAAAATCTGTGAAGTTGAATGTGCCTATCTTACAGAGATGCTGTGAA
Organism: Leptonychotes weddellii; assembly: GCF_054177405.1. Classification (NCBI taxonomy): domain Eukaryota; kingdom Metazoa; phylum Chordata; class Mammalia; order Carnivora; family Phocidae; genus Leptonychotes; species Leptonychotes weddellii. The sequence continues at coordinate 37,770,217 of NC_138369.1, forward strand.
CATTAAGTGATAATTGCTTAAGACTAGTACAGTGTTCATGGCACATTCTAAGCACTAAGCAAATTAGCCTTATACTATAATCTTTGCAGTTTATACAGAACATAGTACACATGGATGCTTTATATATTTGTTGAAACACTTAATGTTATACTCGACTGTGTAACAGGATCCCATCAAATGCAGCTGAGATGTGGGTACGTCTGTCTGCTTTCTGATGCCTTTTGATGGTCATATTTGATTCCTTGCTTTAGTGAACTAGCCTTTTCTATTTGCTGTTTCTTACTGTTTGTGAACCAGAATAATGAAATATACAAGCCATTCAAAGTATATTTAATAGTTTCAGTAGATTCTGAAAGAGGCTCTGAAGGACCTTTTCTTTTTTTCTCCTTACCTACACCCCCCAATCCCCTCTCCACCCCAACAGACTTTTTTTTTTTGGTGAGAGAATAGTATGGGTGTTTCACATTTTCTCTGTTCTCAGTTTCACCTTTTCCTACATCCTGACTGAGGAAGTGAGAGGTAAAGTGTTACTGCAGTACAGTAGAAATAGAAAATTCCTGCTTTGATAACATTGTCACATGGGTTGGTGGTATGCTTTGCAGCAGAATCACATTTATGAATATTGCTGTGTTGTGGAATGTTGACTGTCTTACCTGCAGTACAATAAACTTCGTTCAAAAGTCTGTACTCTGAGCACATGGTCTTTACTGTATGAAGTCATTCCCTTTTATTTTCTTTAGCACATTTCTAGGTTTCACTCACCAGTTAGTAGATTCTTGCTTAAAATTCCTAGTGTTTCCCCTCCATTTTCTTTTTTGAACCTAATGGTCAGAATTCAAGACACTGCAACAGTTCTAGATATTATTAAGGTGGTGGTAACATCTGTATATGCACTATGTAATATGGAGTTATCATGAATTCATAGTTCCAATAACTCTACTCACTTTTATTAATAGCAATTTACCAATATATTGTAGTTTATATTCTGTGCTATAACTGAAATAAACACTGTTTTTAAAATGTTAGTGTTATTTAGAGCAGCAGTCTTCTGTTCTTCTGAATTAATAAACTTTTACAAATTTTAGTAGTTTTCTTATAATGTAGCTCCTTAAATCAGCATATTAAGGTTAACTCTTTTTTTTTGTTTGTTTTTTAAGATTTTGTTTTTAAGTGTTCCCAATACCCACTGTGGGGCTTAGACTTACAATCCCGAGATCAAGAGTTGCACACTTCACTGGTTGAGCCAGCCAGGTGCCCTAGTAAGATTAATTCTTAAGAAAAGGAACATAATATAATGCACATCCCAAAAGATGAATTCTGTATTTTAGGTTAGGATTCAGTCTTTGCAGATGGAATACACAATTTTATATGATGTAAAAGAGAGGCAATAGGTATACTTGGTGATTCAGAATGATTTCATGATTCAAATATTATTGTAAGCTATATGACCTCTCCCAGCTTTATTTTCCTACCTATATAATGGGGATATTGTTGCAGGGTTGTGAAGACTAAAATTAATTAATCATATATACACATAGCCTAGTGCTGAGCACATAATTAGACCATCCCTTAAAATGCCGAGTTTATTATTATTATCCTTTCTTTTCATACATTTATTCAATATGATACCTATGTTGATGAAACATGTGAAAGTTATAATTTATGAGCTTGAAATGTCATTCTTTTAAAATACTCAATAAAGTGATTTATGTTTGTTCCTGTGTCTTTATCCACGGATAGATAATTGTGATCTCTCTTGGCTGTGTAGAAACAGGAAGTCAACATTTCCATAGTATTGTTTTATGGTTGACTATTATAGAGAGCCAGTGTTTCAGAACTGAAATGTGATTAGCACTATTTGAAATTTCATTTTGGAGAAATGGTTTTGGCTATGGTTAAGAGTCTTGTTTATTAAAAAGAATGAATTACCCAGTAGGCTCTCCCTCTCATCTGTATTCTTTTTACTTCAGCTACAGTCTGTCTTGCCATATTGCAAAGGGAAATGCTGACATGTGATAGAGTAGAAATATAAAAATGTTTCAAGTTGCTTTCAGTCAAATATGATTGAAATTTTTCAAAAGATTTACACATTTTTTTTATTTATAATAGTGACATTACTGAGAAATGAATTTCTGTTTCTTCTGGAGAATAGCAGCTTCTTTATGGGTGCTTTGTATTTCAAAACTTAGCAAATGTAACATAATGACTGGTGTATTATTAATATGCCTACAGTGAAGGAGTTTTACTTATTTGAAGAGAAACAAGTCACTGTTATTTTACTTCCTATTTGTATAACCTTTAAAGAATGAAACATTGTTAGTGAGTTTGTTTTGAATGTTTCTCTGCTTCCTCCTTGTATGTATGTTTAGTGAGTGGTTTATGGAATTCAAGTAATACTTTTATATTGTTTTGTTTATAATTAATCATTTAACCTTATTACTTAGATTTCTTAATTACTTTTATGTTTCTTTTTTTTTTTTTAACACATACAAATAAGAACTTATTTACTGGCTTCCATTGTGATTTACATTTTCTCCCTGCTATCTACTAAACTAATTCACATCAGAATCTTAATTCCTTGACAGATTTCCATCCATTACTTAAATCCTGTAGAATCTAAGTTGTGGCTTTGTTATGGAAATTAGCCTGACTGCAGGCTTCTAATCATTAATGCCTTAGTATTTTCTGTCATTAGGTTATTCCCCAAATACATTATGTACTACAGTTTTTAAGTGATTTTTCAGAGCACCAGACCAAGTATTTGTGAAAGTCTGAAAGGATACACTTTGGATGGAAAGGATGGAATTTCTGCCATTTTTGCCTTCTTAGGCTTTCCGATGTTAGAAAGAAGTATAGAAACATGTTTACGTTGATAGATTACACCATTCCCAATTACTAGAATTATCTAGCTGAGTAGGTTAAGGGAGTGAGGGGCTGTTTCCCTTATATCTGAAAATAATATAATGAATTGTCCATCAGTTATTTGAGTTTTCTGTTGATCCTCGATGTTATATACTTATTTCTCATTGACTAAGAACATCCATTCTAGCAGGGCCTATGTATAGAGTCTAAGTATACTGTCTGTAGTTCAGAACAGAATATCATTCATAGAGGAAGTTTGCCCAAGACCTTGATAACCATTGTACTCCATAGGTTGGCATTTCCTGGGAACTTGTGAGAAATACTTTGGTTGCCATTCTGACCTACTGTATCAGGATCTTCATTTTAGCAGGTGTATTCTCATAAAGATTGATAGGCATTGATTTACATCATATTCTTAACTAAACTAACTGGTTACCTGCTACTAGGCCTAAGTATGAAGTATATACTCAGCATGCTTAATTATATATTAAGGACCCAATACTATAGGAATAAAGATAGGTACAGTAAAGTTTGGCCAAAGGATGGTCAGAATCTAGTAGGGTAGATATTTCTCTCTCTCTCACATAAACACACACACACACACACACACACACACACTCAAATTCAGGTAGAATATGGTCAACATGAATGGGATAGACAATGAAATCATTGTAGGGAAGCTTTTTCATTTCTTAGGAATATGTTCTCATCATGTTCTTTTTGAAGCCCTTCATGGTGGGCTATCTCAAGCCATTCTTGCTTATGCTGGGATTAGGAACCTCGAGTGCAATATCTACCATTTTACCCATCAGTGTTATTGATGAGCCTTTAGTGAATTTCTGCATATCCAGTTTTTTTTTAAATTTTATTATCTTATGTTAATCACCATGCATTAGTTTTTGGTGTAGTGTTCCATGATTCATTGTTTGCGTATAACACCCAGTGTTCCATTCAGTACGTGCCCTCTTTAATACCCATCACCAGGCTAACCCATCCTCCCACCCCCCTCCCCTCTAGGACCCTCATTTTGTTTCTCAGAGTCCATAGTCTCTCATGGTTTGTCTCCCCCTCCGATTTCCCCCCCTTCATTTTACCTTTCCTACTATCTTCTTCTTTATT
>NC_138369.1:37774297-37786796 GCF_054177405.1 Leptonychotes weddellii
AGCACATACCCTCCTCAATGTCTATCACCCAGCCCTCCCATCCCTCCCACCCCCCACCACTCCAGCAACCCTCAGTTTGTTTCCTGAGATTAAGAATTCCTCATATCAGTGAGGTCATATGATACATGTCTTTCTCTGATTGACTTATTTCGCTCAGCGTAATACCCAGTTTTAAGGATAAACTTCTCGTGTGTGTGTGTGTGTGTATGGAAAGACATGTTAAATATGCTTTCAAGAAGCTTTCTGTTTAGTATGAAAATTCAGATTACAACACGATGTGGGATATTATGGTGCCAGTTGCATAGAGATTATGGGGAAGAATTGATAATTGAGATAAAGTGGAAAGATGGACAGTATTTGCATGTTGGGTTGGAAAGAACACTTAAAAAAGAGGATATAGCGTGCACAGTGTTATGGCTCATGAGAGAAAATAGTGTTGTCAGAGAATGTCAAAGAGCTGGGTGTCAGTGGACCTTAGGGATGTGGGAGTATGGCAGCAGAGTCCTTGCATTATACAATTTCATAGGCTAGAATGAGAATGATGCCCCAAGAATTGGGCAGAGGACAAGTACATTAGTTGTGAATGTGATTTGTGTATCATAGAATTGTGTGAAGTAGCATCTGTAGCATGTGAGACAACTTGGGGAATAAGAGAAAATTGGGCCATATCCTTTAGACCATAGAAAGCCATTATAAGATTTTAAAGGGCCAGGGTGACATCAGATTGAATTCAGATGGATCTTTCAAATTTAACAATGTGAGATCTGAATGATGTGTTTGGGGTGAGATGTGGAATGGTATCCATAACTTGTCTAAGCTTTTAGATGTATCCCTGCATCATGCAGGGATATGATTAGTTCTTATTTCCTATTCTGGTTCATGGTAATTATGTAGGATAACAGTAAACTGGGTACAAAACTGGATTTTCATTTTATTTATATGAAATATTTATACTTGTTTAATGTATTTCATATTTAAATTCAGTATGCATAGGAATTAATAAGTGATTTGGGGCTTAAATTAGAAAACTCAGAAAATGAGCAAACAACAAAGGTTCTTATGCATATGATGAAAAAAGTGCATTTCACAAGGTAATTAAGTGATTTTATATTGCAATATGAAAATAATTGTCTCATGGCTGTAGGTTACCAAATGGACAATTTCAATTAAGTTTAAGACGTTCTTTTTTTTTAAGTTTAAATACCTTTTTATTTGAAATGTCAGAGGTTTACATGGCAAGATGTTCAGGGCCCATTTGCTTATCCACCATATTTTCTGGCTTCATTTCATATCTCTCTTCTGTGACTGAGGTGTATTCCTTTGCTAATAGCATTTGCTGTCCTAAGATGTTGTTGAAGGGAAATTAATGCTGTTTGACAACATTCAAGTAATAACCATGGATAGTGTAGTGGACATTTTTTTCTTTTAATTCACAGGAACAAGTTCACCTTCTCAACAGCAAAATTGCTTCCACTGTTCATGGTCTTATTGGTCAATAAATCCCAAGCCCACCCCCCTACTAGGAAGTGGATGAGGAAGTTTCTCTGGTGACTTTCTCAGCCAGGCCTTTCCTCTGCCTCAGTATACCAAAAGTACAGACATGTGACCTGCACCTCTGAATGTTTGGATTATCAGACTCTCTTCTTCTCATTTGGAATCCTGAGCTCAGTAATACAGGATGAAGAAATAGGAAGGTTTATGTATTTATTTTTAGTTTGTTATTGTCCTGGCTAAACTGTCCAGTGGTATCTGCTACTGGGGATTTTTGGAGCTGCTTGGATCCCTGTTTCTCTCTTCTGTCCCATGATCTGCCCAGATCCTTTTTATAGAGTCCCTTTTTTCTTAGATTTTCAGTGTTGGTTATTCTTGCTTGCTACCAAAGAAATGTAAAGAAGTTCTCCCAGTATATGTTTGGAGATGCGTCTTATTTGCCACCTGCCTTATAATGTTATCCCTTTATCTTTCTGTTGGGACCTTGTGCAGCAGAGACACATAGGTTACCTTTTCAAGGTGCATCACTTACTAGTTTGAGGCCGCTCCAGGAATTGGAAAAGTCATCCTCTTGAATAGTCTATGGCATTTTCCTCAGTTTTAGTAAGTACTCTCATCCCAGGGTTCTGCAGAATAGGGAAAGATGGCTGGAAATTTGGCATGTAAATCTCTCTGCCTTCCTCTTTCCAGGTTTGGGTAAGTGGCATTATTCAAAAGGAATTCTAATGTCTCATTCAACCACAGCCCCACTTTGCTTCTTCATTAAACCTGTGTCTTCTCTGAATAATTCACATAAACTGGTACCTTCTGATATTTCATAACATCCGTAGCTTATAGTTCCTGTCTTGGTCTAGCTGATACTTAATGTATTTTCTGCAAATGTGTTTCTGGAGGCTTTGTTATCATAGTAGAAAGCTAAAGCTTAGCTTTTTGGGCCTAGCCTGCAAACTTGTTAACTCTGCATCTAGAAGTCTTGGTATTTATACCATTAGACTCCATCTTCATCCAGGGTGCTTTATAGTGGCCTTATAGCATGAATGTGTCTGAGTTAAACTCAGGTCTGGCATTGTTAGTTGGGTTGTACTCCAGTCCTGATCTTCTAATACTCTTTCATATATAGTCAGTCACCACTAAACTCTTACTGACTTTCTGTTAGAAGCAAGGCATTGCAGGAGTCCTACTGTTATAAATAAAGACCATTCCCTGTCATTAACTTGGAAGTAGAAGAGGGGGCCATGTTTATGGGACCAAGTATAAACTCTCTGGGGTAAGTGCTACAAAATATGATCCTGTGAAAAACCTTAGCACTTTGGAAGAACATAAAGATTTGCAGCCCCACTCTAGAGGTATTGAATCAGAGTCTCTGGGGGATGAGGTTTAGGAAGCTATATTTTGAATACATTCCCCATGTGATTCTGATGTTCAGCCAGGTTTGGGAACTAGAGCATATTCTGCAGAACACTAATTCTTCAAGATATAAATAGATTCCCTTTAAACATTTTTCTTAGGAGAATGAGCTTAGGAATTCTGGATTTTTAAACAGGTTTTTTTTTTTTTTTACATTAGTACATCTCAGAATCTTTATGTGTTTTGTGAAATACATGTTTCTGAAATTTATTTGAGTAATGTTGTAGAGTGTTTAACAGTGTACCATAGATTGAGTGCCTTATAAACAACAGAAGTTTATTCCTTACAGTTTTGAAGACTGGGAAATTTGGGACCAAATTATTGGCATATTCAGTGTGTAGTGAGACCCCACTTCCTGCTTCAGGAACAATCAGTGTAATCCCTGGGGTCTTTTTTATAAAGGCACTAATCCCATTCATGAGAGTTCTGCCTTCATGGCCAAATACCTCCCAGAGGCCCAACTTCCATTTATCATCACATGGGGGATAAGGTTTTCAATATTTGAATTTTGTCAAACTTTTAGTCTATGGCAACTAAGAAACAATCCCTGCCTCTTAAACATGGAATGGTTTTAGTTATCAGCCCTGGCAGCTCATTAAAATAATTTGGTTTAATTGATCTGGAATAAAGGTGGGTTCTGGGCAATGGAATTTTTAAAAAACTTCCGAGATGATTTTGTTAAATGCAGCACAGTTTAAGCTACATAGAGTGAAATATTCTTTGGAATGTGATTTAGGAAATTTTGTCCTAATGTGTGTGTTTCATATCACCCAGTTTTTTTTATTGTTTCACTTCTGTCGGGTGGTTTAACTCTATATATTTTTAATGCCATATTTTTCAGTGTAGGTTTTCCATTTTGTTTTTCTGATTATAATAGAAATTACTTTTTAGGAAGAAATAGCCCCCCCATCACTGGAGACAGTCCATCAGAAAAAAAGTATATATATGTGTGTGTGTATTTATGGGTTGTCTAAGTAAATTTTAATCGTAATGAGTAACATTAATTGAATACTTAACAATGTACCAGGTAAGTTGCTAAATTCTTTTATTATATTATTTAAACTTATGATCATTCTATGAGCTAGGAACTGTGATGACCCCTAAGTCCTAGATGAGAAAACTAAGAGTCAGAGAGTTTAAATAACTCGATTCAGGTCATGCAACTAGTAAATGTCAATACTGATGTCCGGTCCCCAGGATGCCTGTCTGTGACCTAAAGCTTCTAACCAGTTTGGAATCCTGGCAAAGGAAGAGATTTTTATGTTTGATGATCAGTATATGGTTAAAAGACATCAGCATTTATACATTGCTTTCAGAATTATATTTTATTGCAGGGATGGTAAATCTTCATAAATTATAGGGGTTTGGGAAGATATTTCAAATGTTGAGAACCCTTTCTAAATAGGAAGATTTTTCAAACACTGGCACATGCGTGTAAACAGAATTTTTGTAGTTATAGTAAATTAGTTATTTGCATATATAAATTATGTTATATTGATTATTCTGAATGGATTTGAATACTCAAAATTCACTGTATAAATATATTTTTCATAAAGTAGGCTTCCAAGTATTGCTAAGCTTCTAAAAAATACTGAGTTTGACAGATTTTTGTTATTCTGGCTATAAATTTAAACAAAGGGAAAAGAATGATTTTGACTATTGGCAATAAAACTCAGTGGATTTATGCATGGGTTCAAATGCATGCTTATTAGTCACTCAGAAAATGATGCTTCATTTTAAAAGTATATGCCTTTATATCTTGTGATGACATTTATAAAAAGTTTTCAGTTGTATGTCTTTCATTTTGCTAGAGAAGATAAATTGAGTAAATGTAAGTGACAATATGGGGTCTTCTTAACAAAGTATAATGGCTGACCTTATGTGTCAACTTGGCTAGACCACAGTCCACATATTTGGTCAAACATGTCTGGATGATACTATGAAGGTTTTTTTTTTTTTTTAGTTGAGATTAACATTTAAATCAGGAGACTTTGAATAAAGCAGATCCATAATATGGATGGGCCTCATGCATGCAGATGAAGGCCTTAAGAATAACACTGACCTTCCCCAAGGAAGAGGGAGTTCTTCCAGCAGACTGCTTTTGAACTCAAGCTGCAACATCAACTCTTCCCCGTGTCTCCCACCTATAGGTCTCCTGCCTAGTCTACAGATTTGTACTTGACAGCTTCCACCATCATATGAGCCAAATTCTAAAAATAAATCTCTCTCTCTTTCTCACACACACACACACACACTCACACACACTCTATTAGTCTGTTTCTCTGGAAAACCCTAACTACTGCACCAAGATTCTGTCTGATTCAAGGAGGTTCTCCCATAGTTTTTCAAAGGATTTTACTTGGATGTCCTTGTCCATAGAGTTGCCATCATATTTTTGCAGAATGAGGAGCAGTAGATGGCACTGAATTCTGCTATCTCCAACACTGGTGATATTTTCCCATGAATTGGGCGATTTCATAAATGCCATATAGAGTCAATGAGAGCGTAGAAAGTTCAGAATGGAATTTACTGCTTCCTACAAATTTGTGGTATTACAGGTTTTCAGATGTGGCTTTGGTCTTCTTGTCAAAGTGAGATAATTTAGGAAAATGTGAGTGGACTGTCCTTTTAGAATTAATTTCATTCATCCATGGAACCTATCATAATGAGTACTTCTAAGTGCTAGGGCTACATTAGGTCCCATGGGTAGAAAAGAAGAATGCCAGAAATGGACCCTGCCATCATGGAGCTTAGAGTCTGGTAGGGGAGACTGTAAAAAAGGTTAATTAATACTTAAAGTAAAAATAATTATTAACCGAAATGCGTGTTCTGTAGGAGATGAGGGTGCTAAGATGGAGGAGAATAATGTAGGAAATATCTATCTTAGATGGTGTAGTTAATTAAAGGGTTTTTGGTGAATGTGAATTTTGAGACTGAAACTTGAGAACATGCTAGTCCTACAAACAACCAGAGAAGGAAGTCTCAGATAAAGAAAATAGCATGTAAAGAGACAGTAGGCAAGGAAGAGGTTTATTCATAACTTAAGTTGTTATGTATAAATGATGAAGTTGTCATTGGTCAGGAAAGCCTTAGACAAAGCTGAGTGAAGAAGGATGTTGGGAGTGAAGGCTGTGAATAGAATGATGTAGGAAAATGTAACACTGGGAAAATGAAGTTAGTTTAGGTGGATTGAAGTTTGAGAATATTATAGAGAAAACTTAATTTCATACTTGACTAGTTTTAAAATATGTTTAGCTTTTATACTATTTAAATCATATATGAGGCATCTAGGTAATAGTTTTTTTAGTATGAATATGACTGTCATGAACATAGATTACTATCTAAGGCTAGCTTATGGATACTTGTCTAGATCTTAAATTACAGAGTGTCATATTGTTGGTTTGGAAGGCTCTCCATACTCAGAGAGGCTATCACAATATCTCAAGTTGCTTGAAACTCTAGACTTACCAACTTTGTGAATTTTAATAGTATGGCTATCTTTTGTGTTTTTTTTGTCTTGTCTTTTTTCCTCTCCTCTCCTCTCTCCTCCCCTTCCCTTCCTTTTCCTTCTTCTCTTCTCTCTCCCCGTCTTTCTTCTCTTTATTCTCAAGTCATTACCAAAGGCTAGGAAGTCATTACAGCATTGGGTATGGTGAATATATCATTTCAACTCTGTCCTGTAGAATTATAAAATAGGTTACTCTAGAACTTGTGCTGTATAAGAAGCCTCTCACTGAAGAATTTAAGCAAATGTCAAACCTGTAACTTGGAAGAGATTCCATTTCATAGTTTGAAGGATTCAACTGTACTGTCTACACTCTTGAAATGAAGAGTTAAGGTAATTATCCATATTATTTTTATTAACAATTCTGGTACTGATGAAAAAGTAGGGTCTGGGACCTTGATTGATTTGGACTGGCTGTTAATGTTATTTAATTTCCCTGGATAATGTCTGAACTTTCCATTTCAGTTTGCCTTATAACCCTTTGTGTTTTTAAATTATTTTTACATAAAGGTTATGTGTCTGTGAGTGGGCATTTTAATAGTATGAAAGGGTATTTGGTCAAAACTAAACTTCCTTTCTATTATCCTTTGATAGCTCTTTCTCTAGAGTCAGTATTACTTTTTTTTTTTTTTTTTTTAGATTTTATTTATTTATTTGCGAGAAAGAATGAGAGACAGAGAGCACGAGAGGGAGGAGGGTCAGAGGGAGAAGCAGACTCCCCGCTGAGCAGGGAGCCCGATGCGGGACTCGATCCTGGGACTCCAGGATCATGACCTGAGCCGAAGGCAGTCGCTTAACCGACTGAGCCACCCAGGCGCCCGAGTCAGTATTACTTTTATCTATTTATCTTTCCAGGGATGTTTACTGTAGCTGAGCATGTGTGTGTCACTTCTTTAATTAAAGGAAAAATCTGAACATCTATAAAAACAATGATATGGAATACCTTTCTTCACTTAAAGATGAATCTTAGATAGCAGTCCCCATTAGTCTACACATAGCTGTCTCTTGCTTGCCAATGACTACTTGGAATATATATTCCCTTCTATCAAGGTCATAATACTAGAACCCTGCTCATCATTATTTATGTTCTTTACAGGCCTTTGTTAGTAAAAACATTAGTTTTGTAGGCATATGTGAATATATCTGTAGAATAAATTCTGGAAAGAGGAATTGGAATATCTCAGTCCAAAAGTAGTGCATTTTGCATTTCTGACATTTATAGTTATTTCCAGATTGCCCTCCAAAGAAATGATCACAATTTACATTCTCCAAACAATGTCTTCATAACTTCAGAATTGATTTGGTAGCCCCCTAGCGATTAGCAGAAGTTCATTCCATAATCTGTCAGCATTAGTGATTTTCACAAAGCCTCAAGGTGATCACGTACCCAGGCAATGCAGCTTTTATTAGGCATTCTTGCACAAGGTCATGGTTGACTGTTGTGACATAGCTATACCTGCTTTCATGAGTGTTTCCCCTTTTATTTTGCATCATTGCAATTGACCATTCATCTTTATGCAAAAAGAGGTCCTTTCTGACCAATATCCAGGCAGTTTTAAATGGTTCTTTGTCTAAAGAGTCCCTTTCTTTGGTTGATCCAGCTTCTATGTCACCACTGTACCTAATCCAGCAGTGCTATGTCCCCTCACACCACCCACAACCTGTTTTTGAAATGACATCTCAGAAGATTTATTGAGATGCTGTAATTTTCTAGCACTGCAATGACTGTAATTAGTCGCTGACATATGATGATTTATTACTAGAGGTTTCCTTAGAAATTTACTTTGTGTTTTGGGGCTGGGGGACAAGTGTTAGAGTTTCAGATTTACAGTTCTTGTCCTGCACCACTTAACACATCAAAACTACATTTGGGATCACCAGGCAACTTGACATCATCCTGACTCTGTCTCCAAGTAAAACTGAAATGAATAGCAATTAAGAGTGCCGAAGAAGGTACATGGCCAGGTTAATTCTTCTTGATTAGGCCCTGGTGAATTTTTAAATATATAAACAGATGAAAAGACTTTAAGTTGTGAGCTAGTCAAAGCCAAGAATCCAGGAAAACTTCTAACAATTCCACAAAGACAAGCCAGAAGACAAAACTCAAAACATGGAGAGCAAGAGGAATCTCCTTGTGGCAAGGCTTGCACATAGAATAAAGATTAGAGGGAAGTCACTTACAATAGTTAGGCAACATATTCTAACAGAGTGCCAGAGGAAGTCAGGTAAAATGTCCAGCCCAATGAAAGATTTTGGAGAGGTGAGGTAGTAAGGGAGAGGAGAAGGGATTATCCAAGAAGTATGAACAATGTAGTAGTGAGAAAAATGTCAGTATCAATTTGCACTCACACTTGTTTTCTCAACCCCATTAACCATGCCATTAAAGTAATCTTGGAATGTTGTTAAAATGGGGTGTTTTTAGGTCATAATGGCTTGGTAAATAGAGGGTTCTTTTGGAAGTAATGCATTCCTCAGAGCCATTGTCTGCATAGATTTCTGTTAAGACTTTTAGGTCCCTGAGTTGTGTATGTGTGTGTGTTTTAATTTTAAAAATCCTGTCATGTTTAGGATTTCTTTTTTGGTGGGTATTTTGGCATTGATTGCAGCTGTGTTATATCAGAAGCCCTTCCTGTAGTGTTATCTTATGACTTCTTAAGACCTGTTATCTTATTGACTATGGAGCTATGAATATAGCCATTGGAATGTCTGAATATTAAACACTTCACTGTCTTTATGGAGTGTCCACCAATGCACATGGCTTTGTTTTTGTTTTTTTTCAGGGAGCTCACTGGTTTCTATCTAGTTAGACCCCCTCAGGCTCTTATGAGATAGAATGGAGAATGAATACCGCATCTCTGCTGTGTGTAACGATATTTTCTTGTCCATATCTCCTATTAGAGTGTGAGATAATTGACTATGTTTCCTTTGTGTTCCCAACACATGGCACATTTCAGTGTGTCGCATAGTCCCTGATAGTAAAATGCTCTGTAAATCTGAGTGAATTCTACTTTTGGTTTCTTTATCTGACACCTTTTCTTGTACTTTCTGGGCAATAAGAAGTAGAGATCTGGGTTTCTGGTAGATTTATGCTTTATAATTAAGAAATATTGATTTAATAATTTTTTTGTCCTGTGGGCTTTATTTAATCATTAACTAATAAGATTTACTGAGCACCTTGCAGTTCTATAGCCCTATACTTGATGGTGTTAGCTCCTTAGCACATAATTGTTTTGAATGGAATGATAATTAGGTTAATTAGATATACAAAACTAAGTGCTGTGTATGAAAAGATTGAGAGGAGGAAGGGAGAATGTAACTTTAAACATGGTTGAAAACTCATCAGGTAATGGCTTTCTTAATTTTAGATGTGCTTTGTCCTCCTTTGGTTGAAAGCAGTGAAGACTCACTTAGTTTCGGTTTAGTAATGGGGGTTTATCAAAAGGTGAAATACAGACATAAAGAAGAGGGAAATATCTTCCACATGGAAGGTTTGAATGGGAATTTGGGAAAGCTACACAACTGTGGTACATCTAGACCTCAACTAGGACAGGCAAGTTTAGGACTAGAAGGTTATATGGGATCTTTTGACATTTACCTCATTGGGAACATTAAGAGTTTAAGGATCCCTATTGCACTGTTGTACAGTTATGGAGATTTACCCATTCATTCTATCTTTCTCATATTTTGTAGTCTTTGCTTTTTTCCCTCTCTTTCTCTCTCTCTTTCCAAGTGAATTACCTGCTCTTTTTTCATGAAAAGGCTGGATCTCTCCAGTTCTGGGAGCAGTGCCCTTGCTAGGGGCCACCTGGTAGAATCCTGCTCTGTGATCAGCTACCCTTTACCAGGTGTCCACCACAGTCCTGATATGTGTGGCTGAGGGGGTCGCCTTCAACTGAAAGAACTCAATATTTGATCAAATTAAGTGAAGTGAGTGAGAAAGGGATTACGTGATCCTAATACAATGGGAAATTCAGGTTAACTTAACTATGTAATAATAATAATCCTTTGAAAACAAGTACATGATTGAAACTCGTCTGTTTCCTCTATTCACTTTTTTTAATTGATTGCTAGAAATCAAGAACATTCCTAAAATATCAGAGAAATTTCATGACAGATAATTTGAGTCTCTTAACTTTTTATACTCCTGTCAAGTGTTCTCCACAACTCCACCAATTGTAGAAGGATCAGAATCCATATTGGAAATATATGCCAAGTTCAGTTCAGCTCCTTAGTGCTAACAATTCTTGCACCTATGAGATGCTAAAGGTTTGGGCTAAATGGAGCCACATTCATCATTGTTGTAGAACTCTGGCAGTGCTCAAAAGGTGCTACAGGGAACCATAACTCATGCACTGAATTAAAAGATTGTAATTAAGCTATTGATTGATTGATTTTAAGCTACTGGTGTAAGCAGAGCAGGGAAAAGTTGAAGTCTATGTTGTTACAAGATGTTTATTTCTACACCCCCGTTTCTTGTTCAGATTGGAAGCTTTTGCAGAGTGTGTTTCACTGAAACCCTTAAAAGAAAGTGACATGTTACTACATGGGAAGACAAAGATAGAGTCTGTTCAGTAGTGATTATGCAGTCAAGGCTTTATCTACTTGCTGATAATTTGTGGTTTGTTTTTAATTCTCTGCCAGATTCTTTCCTCACTGTTGCATTACCTGCTGATTACAACCCTGAGCCAATCAGTCACTGTTGAGTACTTGGTGAATTTTACTTTTTTAAATTGGCTAAAAGAAAATATGTATTTCAAAATGCACATATTAATAGTAGCTAATACTTACTGAATACATATTATGTGGCAGATTCAATATATTAAATTTAATGTTCACAGAAACCTCATGATGAAAGAACTATCATTATTACTGTTTTCCTAAGGAGTGGAGTGAGGCTTAAAGGAAGTTAGCTAACTTGTCCAAGTCTCAAAGACAGTGAGTGACAGAGTCAGGGCTTAGACCCTTTGGAAAACTGGGTCAGTATTCATCCAGTGTTGACATGACCACATTCTGAGGACTGTGATCTATACTACTTTTATCTCCCAAACACATATATCATGAGGAGGTCAGTTTGGAAAGTGATGACATCTAAAGCATGAAGAATTTAGGATATTTAACTTATAGTGATGGAGATTCAGTGCAAGGGATTGGAGTAGATGTCCTCACTTATACAAAAGGCTTTTAAGTGGAAGAAGATCTGTTTTGCATTTACATAGAGGTAAGAACCAAGACATACTAAGGAAACCACAGGGACGCAACTGAGTGGAATGGTCCAAAAATAAATAGGGTGTCTCAACATGTATTGAGACATCACTAGAAAGATTAAAAGATAGGCTAGATTTTGTTTTTTTAAGGAATCTTAAACCAATGGATTATGATGTATTATAGAGAATCATTATCCAGAATACACTGTATGGAACATCCAGGAAGTACAAACCATAATTTTCTGAGGACAAATATTGGGGAAATGCTTATTTTGTCAATTCATAATATGTCTTAGAACATTAAAGGCCAAGAAATTATTCAGGAAAACAAAATAAAAGAATTTCTCAGTTTATTTAACTGTGAATTTCTCAAGATTTTAAATTATTATTATATTAAAATAGTACAAAACTCATCTTGTGGCATGGATTAAGAGCCCATATAACATTGTTTGCAAATACTCATCTAAACCTACATATGCAGAGACCTTTGGGTGTTGGATGTAGCTGTTCGTAATGAGAAACAAAAGAACCTTTGGCCTTATTATCAGATTTATGAGAAGAAACCAGTAACTTTAAACAGTGCAGGGATGGATAAAGAAAGTTATTTTAGATACGCTGTTTTGAATTCTCTTGTATACTTGGAAATAATCAAGTCTTGATGGCATTAAATTTCCTTTAGCAAACATGTAAAGAAGAATGTGTCTCTGGACTTTGATTTTAATTTCTTGTAATGGGTCTTATTTTCCCTGGGTATGTTTCTACTTAAAAACAGATGCTCTCTGAAAAATTCATGAAAACTGAAAATATGCTGAAGACTTTGGAGAGAAGCTCTTCACTCTGTTATTAGATTGTTTTTTATGAATGGTCGTTTGCCTCATCTGCTTGGCAGTTA
>NC_138369.1:37786896-37836535 GCF_054177405.1 Leptonychotes weddellii
TCAAAACTGGCATTATATGTAAATTTTACCTATTGTCATTTGCTGGCTCCCAAAAACCATTTACACTGTGAATTAAAATATATCTTAAGCCGGGGGGGGGGGGGGGGGTTGGGTGAAATAGGTGATGGGGATTAAAGAGTAGTACACTTACCTTGATGAGCACTGAGTAATGTATAGAATTTTGGAATCACTATATTGTACAACTGAGATGAATATAACTGTATGTTAACTATACTAGAATTAAAATTTTAAAAGCTTAATAAAAAATAAATAAGATATATCTTAAGAATTTTTAAAAATGATCTAAAAAACTGCAGTGGAAAAATGATAGAGTGCATCACAACCTTATTCATTATCAGAAGTAATATGCCATTCTGTTTTGAATTGTCAAATGAAAATTCAAGTGCTTAAATTTAAAGATCAAATTGGCTTTTTTCAGCAATTCATGATTCGGGCAGCATCCCATGTAGCGATAGAAAGAAGCTCCACAGAGCTGTAGAAAAGGAAAAGTTTTTGAAGGCAGAGAAGGGGTGGAGAAAGGAAATTATTAGGAAAGTATGCACTGTTCAGGCCAGGCTGCCCTCCCAAGAGGGATGGAAGGGTCTGTCCTGCAGAACACCTTGCTAGTGCTGACCAGGTAATTCTGTGTTGACTGGTTAAAGGTTACATGCCTGGATGATTGAAACTGCAATTAGGTTAGAGATTGAGTCTTGGTTTGCTGATATGTCATTTAACACAATAACTCCATTTTGGGCCTGCTCTCTCCTTTTTAACAAGTTTTAATTTTTTTATTTGTCATATGGGGATTTGTACATGTTTATCCTCAACTTTACATTTTAATTTTGGAAAAAAGAGCCTCGGAATCTTTAGTATGACGTTAAAATTTAACCCTAGAGAAAAGATACTGCAGTGGTTTATTTTATTTATTTATTTATTTTTTAAAGATTTTATTTATTTATTTGATATAGAGAGACACAGAGAGAGAGGGAACACAAGCAGGAGGAGTGGGAGAGGGAGAAGCAGGCTTCCCACCGAGCAGGGAGCCCGATGTGGGGCTCGATCCCAGGACCCTGGGACCATGACCTGAGCCGAAGGCAGACGCTTAACGACTGAGCCACCCAGGCGCCCCGATACTGCAGTGGTTTAGTCTTTTATTCTGGAGCTCTGAGCCCCTGAGAGCCAGATCTGATAGTATAAGCGAAAGCAACAGTCCCAGGGTGGGATTATGATGCAAACCTCTGATTTTTCCAATTCAGAGTGAGTAAGAGGATATGATATGAGTGAACAGCAGCTGTGAGAAAGCCACAAGTGTGGAACCAATGATATTTAATTCAGGTAATAAAATATAATTCTTAAACATACACTAAATCAAAAAGCCAGAAGATGCAGTTCTCATTACATGCCTTAACTAGAAGTACGATATTTGTAGAGCAGCTTATCCAGTTATATGTAAATTTGTTCCTCTGGCACAATTTCCCTATATAAGCAGTATTAGTTCAGTATAAAATGTTTGTTTGTTATTGAAATTGGCTTTGGTATAACTTCTGGATGTTGATAAATAGATGCATTTTTGTAGGGTCATTCACAACTCTCCGTAGCCACTCTTTTCAGTGTGTGCAGTTTTTATTTTAAATTTCTTAAATAATAATAACTTACAAGTCTATACTCTTTTACCTGAAACCCTTGGGGTCAAGGTGTTTTAGAATTTTACCTTTCCAAAGGGGTGGTGTGCTGTCTGTGCTGTGTGCTGTGTGATATCCCAGTAGGATGCTGGGCAACACCCAAGCATATTGACATTTCTGTGGTGGAACAAGAGCAGTCACTTGAATGGGATAAAAATCACAAGGAGCCCTATTTCACTTCAGGGCAGGTTTTGCTGACAGTGGGTTTGGTTTTCAGAGCTTTTTGGATATTAGAATTACAGATAAGCAATTATGGACCTGTAATAGTAAGTGTAATAGCTAACAATTACCGAGGCACTTACTACAAGCCAGACCTTATGTTTTACTTGGACCATCTCATTTAATCTTTGCAATTCTTTGAGGAAGATACTGTTCATTTTGTTTTATAGGTGAGGAACAGCTTCACAGAGTTTGAGTAATTTGCCTAAGGATGGATACACCTAGTAAGGAAGTGGCAGAATCATATTTAATAACTGACCTGGGTTGGATCGCAGAGCTGGTGAATATAATGACTACAGTGTCCTTCCTATCCTGGCATATCCAGTGTATCTCTCCTGTAGGCTGTAAATTCTGGCTTACGTCAGTACAAAGGGGATTAATGGGAAAGACATCAAGTGGCCTGACTACCAGGCCCAGGGGATAACGGGGATAGGGCATGGGTCTCATTAGCAACAATTAGTTGGCATTCTCTTCAGGACATTGCCACTAGAATAAATGTGTTTCAAACATTGTAGTCCTTTTGCCATTATGTTTAAGAGTCAGATGACATAGAGAGAAAGAAAAAAAGAGAGAATGGAGATAGTTGAGCATGTGCTCTCCTTAGCTAAGGCAGAGCAGGACATCTTGAATCCTGTGTAGGTGGACCAGTGTTCCAAAAGAAAAATTGTTGGCTGTTAGCAAAAGAAGATGTGATTAATGTGGGATAGTGGGCTGTCCCGAAATGTCCACTACATGGACAATTAATTGTAGATGAAATTAACGTTTGGATGAAAACTTCATTCATCTTTTTTTTTTTTTTTAAAGATTTTATTTATTTATTTGAGAGAGAGAGAATGAGAAAGAGAGCACATGAGATGGGGGAGGGTCCGAGGGAGAAGCAGACTCCCTGCCGAGCAGGGAGCCCGATGCGGGACTCGATCCCGGGACTCCAGGATCATGACCTGAGCCGAAGGCAGTCGCTTAACCAACTGAGCCACCCAGGCGCTCCTTCATTCATCTTTTTAAGTGTAATCCATTTTAACATTGTGATCTGACTGTTATGGGCTGAACACTGAATTTAGAATCTGAGTACTTAGAATCCTGTCCCATTTTGGATAATTTCTAGGACTTAGATCACAGACCCAGAATCAAAGAGCCTGTTTCTTGTTTGTAATTTGGAACAGTACTTTTCCCTGGTTACCCAGTAGGTGTTGTGTTAGCTAATATGGCCCAAGGAGCCTCTGGAAGTTTCTACGCGGTGTGGTCCTCTCCCACACCGAATCTGGGCTGGCCTTGTGCAATCAGTAGATGCAGTGGAGATGATGCTGCATGACTTCTGTGACTATGTGTCAAGGAGACTTGAAGCATCTACTTTTTTTCATGGCATGTTTACTCTGGGAGAAGCCGCTGCCATGTTAGAAGAATGACAAAAATGCTGTGAGGAAGTTCAGGCTAGCCATGTGGAGAAAGAGTGACTTCTGGTCAAACACGGGCTGTTCTAGTAGTCCCACCTGATGGGCTAGACGTGTGAATTACCTTGAGCACCCCGCCCGGCCAAGCCATCTGATAATTTCAGTCTTAGGTGCTGTCTGACTGTAATTGCATGGAAGACCCCAAGGGATAGCTGCCTAGTTGAGCCCATTCACAGATATATGAGAACTCATAATTCATGGTAATAAGTCATAGAGTTTCTGGGGTGGTTTGTTATCCAGCACTAGATATTCAAAAACAGGTTTGTTGTGAAGAAGGGAGATAATGTGTTAAATTCCTCATATGAAGGTGAGCAGCTGTTTTATTGTAATTGTTTTGACAATCCCAAAACCAAGGCCTTTCTCCCTAATATCCTCAGAGGTTTCATTATAATTTGCCATTGTGATGAGGATAGTGATCATTCTGTATTCCCTGGACAAGTACAGAGAGTGAATATTTGTGATTGGCTGGCAGCCAAGCCAGTCATCCTTTTTCCTTACTGGAGGAGTTTTAAAGATTCTATCTTTTCTTTACTCATATTTATTTTTTCATAATGAGTGGGATTTTCTACGATAACAGACCTTTATTGTTATAGCAATGACAATACGTAGAACATCTGATGGGTCCTTATTCTGGATGACACAGGGTCCATTCCGCTGTTTTTATAGACTCTTTGTCTAGGAAACTAAAGGGGAAATAAGATGTGTTGGATTTTGAAAAAGTAGCAGTAAGAGTTGAATAGTTGTTTGAGCAGCTTCCCAACAATTGGGAAAGGCTGCTAGAGTGAATGTCAGAGAGAAATTAGTTTTTTGGTGGTGTTACAAGCAAGCAGATAATGAAACAAAGAAAGAAGAAAGAAGTAGGAGGTACACAGAGGGGAAGAAATGATGGATTTGATCTTGGAACACCAGAGCAATCTGTAGTAGGTTGAATGGGAGGAGTGTTGGAAGAGAGAAAGGAGCAAGTAAGGGTTGGTTGGGACATCATCACCTATTGGGCTCATTCCCTCCTATCTGTAGTTAATTTTGGCTTTATTTAATTCTTTTCTCTCTAGAGAAAAATAAAATAGGTGACCTGGATTGTTTTCTTTCTATTACAGTTGTTGACAATCAAACGACATTTTCTGCAAAGTCTGTTTTACCATGTAGTTCTTCAGGTTTCTTAAGTGGCATTGTCTCATCAAATCTAGAGTCTCTGTAAATATAGTGATGGTTGCTAGCACAGGGGATTAGAAGAAGATAATGCTCTTTTGTAAAAGAGTAATAAAGAGTAATTACACATTCCAGTGTGGATCTATTCTCAAAAGAGAATAATTCAGAGTTTCTCCATAGCTTTTTAAAAAGTCTCTTATTTCTGTATTTTTCTTAGCTGTACATAGATTTTATTTCAAGGAAAATTTTACATATTGAACTTAGAATCTGTACTTGGATTCCTGTCCCAGTTTGGACAGTTTCTAGGTCTTAGATCACAAACCCAAAATCAAAGAGCCTGTCTCTTATTTGTAATCTGAAACCATTACATTGTTTACATTATCCTTAATATTTACTGATTCTCTTTAGAGTTAAAATGGACAAATGAAAGCCCTTGAGGATGGGAAATTTATATTCTAATGTAGCAAAGTAAATATATGTGTACTGCAGCTTGAATTGTTAGAAAATTTTAGGAAATTACTTGTATGCCTGAGTTCATGAATTATTCAATTAGGGTTACTTTCCTTTTCACATTTATCACTGGTTAGGTCCTTTAACAATCTTTTGATTTATTAAAAGTCACTTTCCAGAATTAGATTTAAAGCCTTATTATTTTCTTATGAAAATTGAGTATGTGTCTCATAAAGCCTATATTTCTTTTCTATGACTTTGCTTATTCTTCTGTTATGAAAGATAATTCTTTAAGAATTGATGAAATTAAAAAAAATTGACCTCATCTGATGAAGTAGCCCACAGAAGTAAAAGGACATTTTATGATCTTTCTTCACTTACTGGAAAGACAATTGAGTTGAGGCATGACTACCATTAGGAGGCAGAATACTTGCTTGTGTCTAGAGGTGTTTGGTCTCCGGGTGGTCATTTGCCTCTCAATCCTTGCTGCAGTTTTAGGAAAATTGTGCTTCTATAGGGGCTGTCTATCAGACTCAGGTATGAAACTTTTTATTAATAGAGATTCCTTGGCCCCACTATCAGTTTTATGAAATGAAAATCTCCAGGGCCTCACAGGTGATTTGAATTCATATACAGTTTAAGTCTGAGAACTACTTTATAGACAGGACAGCAGGTTGATGGATGATAGAATCTGGTCTGAAGCATAGAAAAGCTTTAAGAGGAGAACATGGAGACATCCTTAATTTAAGAAACACTTGGGGGGTATCTGGGTGGCTCAGTTGGTTAGGCAGGGGCATTTGGCTCAGGTCTTGATCCCCCGGGGTCCTGGGATTGAGCCCTGCATTGGGCTCCCTGCTCAGCGGGGAGCCTGCTTCTCCCTCTCTTCCCTGTGCTCATGGTATCTCTGTCTCTCTCTCTCAAAAAAGAAAAGAAAAGAAACACTTGGATGCTGTGAACAATGACATAATCACTGCTAAAAATTTGTGCTATTTCTAAGACATATTTTTGTCCCCAGTTGTCCTCATAGTGTCTCCAATTAACCTCTAGTATAGAGGTTCTCAGCCCAGTGGGGCAATTTTGCCCAGTGGGGCAGTTTTGTCCCCAGGGGATATTTAGTAATATCTGGAGACATTTTGGATGTCATAACTAGGGGAATGCTACTGGCATCTAATGAGTAAAGGCCAGGGATATTGCTAAACACCCTACCATGATTGAGAGAGCTCCTGTATTAGTCCAAAATGTCAATAATGCCAAGGTTGAGGAGCTCTGATCTCGTGAAGTTCAATGCAATCATTAAATAAAAATATTCTGGGCTCCAGCATTGAAAAGAGTGTGACAAACCAGCAGGAGAGCATTTGGAGGGCCTTTATGGCCCTTGAGGAAGCCAGATGAGGTAAGGAGGAAGAGAAGGCATGAACATAGGCTGAAAGCTAAGGACAGGAGTAAGGGTTCTAATGCATATTAAGATCTTGGAAAGAGGCATATTCACTGGAATATTATTTTCCCTAAAAGTGTCATATAAAATACCAATATCTTATAGTCTGAAAAAAACAAAGCGTGTTTAATATCAGCTTTAAGATGGTAAATCTCCTTTATTCTATACACCCTGATGGTAGTTCTTGAGCCTTAAAAAGTTTAAAACACAAGAGAATGGTAGCATAAGTGATCCAGAGAGAATATGGTGGTGAATTAGCATTCTGGGATTGTTGTCATCAGAGGAAACATTTGAGAAAGAGTGGGGCAATTGATGTTGTCTTTTCAGGGCTAGTAATGGGGCGATAGTGTTGATAGAACTTTTGCGGGGGGAGTTGGAGCTGGTTGATGCAGATGAAGGGGTAGTATGGGAACCTTGTGATTTAATTAATTAATTTTCTTTTGAGAGAAAGAGTGTACAGGGGAGAGAGGCAGTGGAAGGGAGAGAGAATCTCAAGGAGGCTCTAGCCAAGCACAGAGCCTGACGCAGTGCTTGATCTCATGACCCCGAGATCATGACCTGAGCCAAAATCAAGAGTGAGACACTTAACTGACTGAGCCACTCAGGCACCCTGGGACTTTGTTATTTAAAACGCACTGTTTATTGTCTTTATAACAGCATCTCTAATTGCCTGATCTGTGTCCAGCTTGGTTGTTCAGAATGGGAGGGATTACCAGAATTATGGGAACTGGTTCCTAGCTTCTTGCAACTTAATGTCTAATTAGAGAGAGGAGGCTACTCCCATGAAACAGCAGAAACCCATTGAAGTTCATAGTCCATCACCCTTCTGATAAATACTTACTAATTTTCTCGTGGGGGATATTCTTTCCCCATGTTTGTTTTGTTTGGTCTGCGAGCTGTTGACTTCATCCCTGGTTTTAGGGTTGAATTTGTGTTGTAGGTAGTGTCTCAGAGGCATTTGGCTGTAATCCTCTTTCAGGTATGGACCCATGATTTCACGTGATCCATTTAGGTCTGTTGATGCAAATTCTAGGACTTTATTTTCTTTACTTCTGTATTTTGAGGTGTAAGGATATAATCCCAAGTTCTTGGCTGTCATCTTGCCATCCTGAAGGGAGGCACTGACTGTAAATATATTCAATTCAAAGGAGAAAAGAGCTTGAGACACATGATATTGTCTGTATTCCTGGATTAAGCTGTACCTGAAGCCAACTTAGTTGCAGAATTCACTTATGTAAACCATTAAATTTTCATTTTGATTATACCAGTTTGTGTTGTATTTTCTTTTATTGATGACTGAAAAAAAATTACTAGAAATACACTGATATAGGGGAAACTGTACAAGAAAAGAATGTTACAACCAAATAATAACTCAAGGACTAGTTTTTCATACTCCATTACGTAGTCTTTATGAACAAATTCATAATATTTCTCATTTTGTGTGTTTATGTTTTGGCGAGTTTAATAAAATGCACAGGTTCTCTCTGTTAATGTTTTATTTAAGGCACTTTTTAATATTTTAGAGAGTTGTATTTCAGAAGTGATATGATAGTAATTCATGAGAGTATAATTCTTTTTTTTTTAAAAGATTTTATTCATTTATTTGACAGAGAGAGACACAGTGAGAGAGGGAACACAAGGGGAGTAGGAGAGGGAGAAGCAGGCTTCCCGCGGAGCAGGGAGCCTGATGCGGGGCTCGATCCCAGGACCCTGGGATCATGACCTGAGCCGAAGGCAGACACTTAACGACTGAGCCACCCAGGCGCCCGAGAGTATAATTCTTAAAAATGAAAGGGTTACATTGTTTCCTTGGTGAAAACAAAAAAAAAAAAAAAGAAGAAGAAGAAGAAGAAAGAAAGAAAAAAGAAAGAAATCAAGTGTTCCAGGTGTGTAAACAGAGGCAATGCACTTTATGGTATTTGCAATTATACATACCTCTCAACAGAATTGACCATGTTTGTTTGCTTTTTTATTAGTGTACTACAGGAATTAATTAACTTTAAATTCTTCTTCAACAACCCAAAATAAGTAAAGGTAGAAATATATGGATTATCAGTTTGAAGGACTAGTTGCATGTCATCTGGCTTCATGTGATTGCTGAAATGCAAAAAAAAAATCTTTAAATAGGATATCTGTGACATAACAAATTAGAATCTGGGAGAGGAAGAATATTTTCACAATGTCTAAATCCATTGAATCAAAATAATCGTATAGATCATACTTGAGTTCAGATATAACCTAGATAAATTCTGTAGCTGTGGCACCCATCTGTCAAAAAATAAAACTCTGGCTCTCACTTAAAATGGCTCCTTTAGACTAAGGTCATCAAGCTGTATCTAAAATGGACATGAAATGTCAATTTCGTGCGTTATGGTGGCACATTTCATATTGCTCTACTTAAGGTTATGTCAGCCTTACCCATAAAAAGCAAGTGATTTAGGTCTTATTCTAAATGAACTAAGCAGAGAAAACAGCAATGGGACTGCCTTGCCACTGCAGACAAAGGGAGTGTGTGGAGGGGCGGCGTACTTCTCCATTGTCCTAACTCTGGAACTGTGCAGTGTTCCAAGCCAGGATGTCTTCTCTTTACTTTTCCACATCCCCTGTGATAATTGTTGGGGGTGGAATTTTTGGCAGGGTGCTTTCTTCAAAATGGGTTTTGTTGCCTGGTGTTGATTCACTTGCTTGAATTGTGTTTGTATTATTTGGTGTGACTTTATCGTGTTGGGAGGTTTATGAACCTTCTGTAGAAAGAAGATTGTGTTTAGGGAGCTATACTCGTCATGGTTTTACTCACGAGTGACAGAAAGTTACTGCAGATGGGGCGCCTGGGTGGCTCAGTTGGTTAAGCGACTGCCTTCAGCTCAGGTCATGATCCCAGGGTCCTGGGATTGAGCCCCACATCGGGCTCCCTGCTCTGCGGGGAGCCTGCTTCTCCCTCTCCCACTCCCCCTGCTTGTGTTCCCTCTCTCGCTGTGTCTCTCTCTGTCAAATAAATAAATAAAAATCTTTAAAAAAAAAAAAAAAAGAAAGTTACTGCAGATGATTAAAGCAGAAAGAAATGAAGTTTTTTGAAATGTGTCCAACGTTGGAGAGTCAGTCTTAGAAAATGGCAAGGATCAAGGAGGCCAGATAGGCATCCGGTACCTACAGCTTCCCAGGGCAAGTGTCCTGGATGCTCAGGGCTGGCCGCGGCAGTGACATTGGACATTACTGCTGGTGCCACTGCTCCTGCTGTCCTTGAGTCTGAACGTTGCTGTCTCGGTAGCCACCATGCTCACACCACTCCTAATAGTTTGCTTCTCTGGATCCCATTTGTAGTCCCGGGAGCAGTGTATCTTGTTGGCTGAGCATGTATCGGGCATTTGTTCCCAAGCAGCAAGGAGGCTCGGAAGGTGAGTAACCTGCTATTTTGGCTTCTATAACAGGAATGCAGTTGTCTCCCAGTATGTCTTCTGATGGTGGATACTTCCCAAAAAAAGGAAGAGGCTTCAAATGCTTGGCAGCCAAAGAACAGATAATTGTCATGGTATGGTTTTTTGGGGAGAGGAGGTAAGTTTTCTGGAAAGCAGGAGAGAGAGAAAGAGACGTGGATACTACGCCTTTTTTCCTCTAACAGATGAAGATGTGGCCTTCTGGGTACTTGGTTTTATTAATGAAACAGGAGAGCCAATATTTGTGAACATCTCTTTAAAGGGAAAAGCATAGATCCAAGGTTCCCAAACTTTCTTGGTTCATGGTGTCCTTAGTATCTTAGTAATGTTTTTATAGCATCCTAGGCCCAAAGAAATACCCAGCACTTTCATTTATTAATTAGTTTGGTTGAAAGAAATCACTAAGTATTTTGCAAAATAACTTGATAAAATTATACCATTTGAAAAAATTACACATCAATTCAAAGGAAAATACTTTTATTCCAGTCTTAACCATAATTACTTTCAAATAGGTTATCTTTCCTTCTTGGGCTCTGAATGACATCTCAAACACTGGAATTGGATTTGACACTGTCATCCTGTTTCCTGTCCACACTTATTTTTATGCAGCCCATTTTGTCACAGCATCGATATAGACCTAGGTTTGCAAAGTTACAACCATCAAAAGGAATGCAGTGCAATCTGTTGTTGAAACTGAACTCCCTGGAACGATCTTGAAAGTGCAGCACAACTTGGGAACCACGGAATTAGGTTGTCAGTGAAGTTCTCATGGGATGGTGGTGGAAATTAGAGATGAAGGGCACTTTTACAGCACTGCTTAATTGGGAGTGTTACAGCACCTGGATGATTCTAGAACCAAGAGCTGACAAAGCCCTGCCACAGCACACACTAAACACTCCTCCTCAGTGTAGCCACCCAACTTCTGTTCTGTTTCCTTTTCTAAATCAGTTGGGCATTTTTCACAGATGTGTGTAGCCTTTTCTTTTTAATCCATGAAACTCACCTAACATACTGTATCTTTTAAAATATTTCTTGACTTATGAGTGACACACCTTCTGATACGATTAGCAAAAAAATGACTGTCTTTGCTGCTCATATCAGGCCAATAAAGATTTAAAGACTTAGGCCTATATGAAAACATGGTTTCCTTTTTTTTTTAAAAAAAGGTTTATTTATCTGTTTGAGAGAGAGAAAGCACGTGCATGGGGTGGGGCAGAGGGAAAGGGAGAGAATCTTGAGCAGACTCTGTCCTGAGTGTAGAGCGCAACTTGGGGCTTGATCTCACCATCCTGAGATCATGACCTGAGCCGAAATCAAGAGTTGAATGCTTAACTGACTGTGCCACCTAGGTGCCCCCATGGCTTCCTTTTTTTTTTTTTTCAGTAGTGTATATTAGCACAAAGTTGGAGTTTGTCTCAAAATTTATATTGCATTTGGAAAAAAATACTTCATTTTCCTTTTTGCTTTTTCATTTGCTCTCTACTTGTATGTGCTTGGGTCTGTCATATGTGTGAGTTGACTGTGTCATTATGATAAGAGTACCCTCTGATATTGTTAAGAATCCCAGTTTCTTTTCTTTTGAAGTTTCAAGTTTTATAATTTCCCAGCCTGAGCAAACTCAGTATACAATCTACAAGGTAGAGGGTTATATGGAGTCCTCAAATTGCTATCACTTAATCCTGTTTCAGCTGGAGTAACAGTTGCTGGGAAAGTTGGGGAAAGCATTTTAAATGCTTTTCCTCCATTACAAAAGGCAGCTTTCTATAAAGTCATGCAGGGTGTTGTGGTAGACAATAATGGCCCGCACCAGAGATGTCCATGTCCTAATCTCTGGAAAAAGGGAGAGAGGAGAGTCAGAGGAGGAGACCTTATGGTGGCAGAGTGATGAGATAGCTAGCTTTGAAGGTGGAAGAGGGCCACAGACTAAGGAATGAGAGCCCCCTCTAGAAGCTAGAAGAGGCAAGAAAACAGATTCTACAAGACCCCTCAAAAGGAATGCAGCCTGCCAACTCTTGATTTTAACCCCCAAGACCCATTTCAGACTTCTGACTTACAGAACTATAAGATAATAAATTCATATTGATATAAAGCACTGTATTTGTGGTAATTTTTCACATCAGCAAGAGGAAAGGAATTGCAGGTGTGAGTTGAAGAAACCATAGAAGCTCAGACTCTAGAATGATAAGACTCTCAGAGTCTCAAACTGATAACTATATACTCACCTTTACTGTTCTCAGGTTTGCCATAAGCAGAATTAATTATACCATGCTTGTGTTCAGGCAGATGTACTCTCACTATCATATGCTTTTTACATGGGGTTCTGGTGATTGCCTCCAAAAAGCTTAAAATCTTTGGCAGATGCATCTGTTTCATGAATCCAGCTTTAATAAAAGTAAAGACTGAAATGCACTAAATCATTGACTACTAGTGGCTTAGTCAGGAGCTAAGGGTGGGTATACAAAAATAAACCTTCTGGCCAGTGGACCTTGCTACCATCAGTACATATTTCTTCATCCTGATACACTTATTTTATGACACTTTAATTGTTTCTGACATAGACCTGTTAATCATTCACACAATAAACCTGTAAGACATTGTTTTGTTTTTCCATGGGACTATCTTGACTAGTCATACAGCCAGGAATGGAAGCCTAGGTTGTACAGTGTGGATGCATACATCTTTTTCCCGAATTCTTTCATTTCTCACTCAAGTTTTCTTAATCACCCCTTCCCTTACCAGTTCAGAAACTAGTATAGCTGCCTTTGCAAATGGTCAGAGGAAGGGAAGGAGAAGGGGACGTGGGGATGGGGAAGGAACAGGGAGGAGGATGAGAAAGGAAAAGGGAAAGGGGAAGCAGCAGTGTTTACTAGAAATTAAGAGTGTGATTTCATGCATATAATTCAAGATCTTAAGAGAGAATCCAGGAGAAAGTTTGCACATGCCTTTCAGGTTTTATGAATGAGCTGTATTTTTTGTGATTGTAAATTGATGAAACTGTACTGTACTTCTACTCTCCTCTGAAGAAACAAAATGAGTACTCTTTGGCCTTAACCTCTTTTCTCCTTAACTACATTCAAATGTATGTCTTGCTTTGTGCTCTCATTACATAACTGATTAATCTCAAGGTCACTTGAAAGGTCAGTGCTCATCCCCTCTGGATGGTTCACCATACTGCAATTACAGCCACGTGTTTTCCCACCATCTCATGACTTGTGGAACATTTTCATTGATTCATTTTATAGACTGCATTTTTTTAAGGTTTTCCATTTTCTTTGTGACTTGGAATGAACCATGACGAAATTAATGAATGAAATAGTTCTGTTTAGATCTATGTTTTCTTCTTCCTTTATTTGTGGCTTTGGTTCACAGTTATTTTCATAAATGTTTTGATTGCTAATGAGCTTAAACTAAAGATTATCAGTTCTAACTTCGTATAAACTATGTGCCCAAACTATATTAGGTTCAATAATGTTCCTTTTTTGTTTAGTCTTCAAAATAACTTTTACAAGGAGGTGGAAATATTTGGAGATGAAGAGTCTGAGGCTCAGAGAGTCACCAGCAGAATGCAGTTTTTCTTGCCAGATTGCTCTAGCTGGGACTGTGTTAAATAGGAGTGGTGAAAGGGGCACCCTTATCTTTCATGATCTTAGAAGAAAATCTTTCACCCTTTTACCAATGAGTATGATGTTAGCTGTGGATTTGTTATATACTGCCTTTACCATGTTGAGATATGTTCTTCCTTTGCTAAACTCTCTTGTTAAAAGTTTTTATCATGAATGGGGCGCCTGGGTGGCTCAGTTGGTTGGGCGACTGCCTTCGGCTCAGGTCATGATCCTGGAGTCCCGCATCGGGCTCCCTGCTCGGCGGGGAGTCTGCTTCTCCCTCTGACCCTCCTCCCTCTCATGCTCTCTGTCTCTCATTCTCTCTGTCTCAAATAAATAAATAAATAAAATCTTTTAAAAAAAAAAAGTTTTTATCATGAATGGATATGGAATTTTGTCAAATGCTTTTTCTGCATCTATTTCGATGATCATAGGATTCTTTCATTCTACTACTGTGATGTATCATACTTATTTGCATATGTTGAACCATCCTTGCATCCCTGGATAAATCCCACTTGATCCTAGTGAATGATCCTTTTAATGTGCTGCTGAATTTGGTTTGCTAGTTATTTATTGAGAATTTTTGCAAGCATATTCATCAGGAATATTGGCCTGTATTTTTCCTTTCTAATAGTATCCTTTTCTGGTTTTGTATCAGGATAATGCAGCCTCATAAAATGAGTTTAGGACTGTTCCCTCTTCTTTGATTTTTTTGGGAAGAGTTTGAGGATTGGTGTTAATTCTTTTTTAAATGTTTGGTAAAATTCACAAGTGAAGCCATCTGGTTCTAGGCTTTTCTCTGTTGGGAGATTTCGAAATTGATTACTAATTCAATCCCCTTACTAGTAATAGAGCTATTTAGATTTTCTATTTGTTCTTGATTCAGTCTTGCTAAGTTGCATTTTTCTAAGGATTTTTCCATTTATTCTAGGTTGTCTAGTTTGTTGGTGTATAATTGTTCATAGTTCATAGCTTCTTATGATTCTTTGAATTTCTGTAGTATCCATTGTCATGTTTCCTTTTTCATTTATAATTTTGTTGATTTGGCTTCTTTCTTTTTTCCTAGGTTAGTCTCACTAAAGGTTTGCCAATTTTGTTTCATTTCAAAGAACCAATTCTTAGTTTGGTTAATCTTCTCCATTGTTTTTTCTATTCTCCATTTATTTTTGCTATAATCTTTATTATTTCTTTTCTTCTGCTAACTTTGGGCTCAGTATGTTCTTCTTTTTCTTTTTCTTTAAGGTGTAGAGTTGGTTGTTTTGTATCTTTCGTGCTTCTCAATATAAGTGATTATTGCTATGAACTTCCCTCTTAGAACTGCTTTTGCTGCATCCTACTGGTATGTTTTTTCCATTTTCATTTCTCTCAGTAGACTTTTTTTTTTTATCTCCCCTTTAATTTCTTCTTTGACCCATTGCTTGTTCAGGAGAGTGTTGTTTAATTTCCGTGTGTTTGTCAGTTTTCTAGTTTTCTGGGTGTTATTGATTTCTGGTTTCATGCCAGTGTGTCCAGAGAAGATACTTGGTGTGATTTTGACCTTCTTGAATTTCCTAAGGCTTATTTGGTAGCCTAACATATGGTCTTTCTTAGAAAATGTTACATGTATGCTTGAGAAAAACGTGTATTCTGCTATCATTGGATAAAATGTTCTGTATATGTCTGTTAGGTTCATTTGTTCTATAATGTTGTTCAAATGCACTGTTTCCTTATGGATTATCTGTCTGGATGAT
The DNA here is from genome assembly GCF_054177405.1 of Leptonychotes weddellii. Classification (NCBI taxonomy): domain Eukaryota; kingdom Metazoa; phylum Chordata; class Mammalia; order Carnivora; family Phocidae; genus Leptonychotes; species Leptonychotes weddellii. Next base: position 37,802,049 of record NC_138369.1, read on the forward strand.
CATTCTGTTGTTGAGAGTTGGGTATTGAAGTTTTCAACTATTATTATATTACTATTTATTTCTTCTTTTAGCTCTGTTAGTTTTTGATTTATATATTTAGGTGCTCTAATGTCAAGCACATACATATTTAAAACTATTATGTCTTCCGGATAGAATGACCCTTTTATCATTATATAATGATCTTCTCTGTCTTTTTTGCCCCCAGTTTTTGTTTAAAGTTCATTTTGTCTGACATGAACTTAGCTACCCCTGCTTTTTGTTTGTTTGCTATTTGCTTGAAATAGCTTTTTCCACCCCTTCACTCTCAGTCTGTGTGTGTCTTTAAGGCTAAACTGAGTATCTTGTATTGTTGTATCTTTTTTTTTTATTTATTCCGCCATTTTGTGTCTTTTTTTAAAAAAATTTTTATTTATTTATTTTTGAGAGAAAGAGCATGAATGTGAGCGGGGGCGGGGAGGGGGAGGAGGGAGAGGGTCAGTGGGAGGTAGAGAATCCCAAGTAGACTCTCTGCTGAGCATGGAGCCTGACATGGGACTCGATCTCACAACTCTTAGATCATAACCTGAGCCAAAACCAAGAGTCAGGTGTTCAACTGACTGAGCTACCCAGGTGCCCTTTTAATTGGGGAATTTGATCTGTTTATGTTTAAAGTTATTGATAGTAAAGACTTAATATTACCATTTTGTTAATTGTTTTCTTGTTGTTTTATAGATCTGTTGTTTCTTGCTTCTTATCCTGCTGTCTTTATTTGTGTGTGTTTTGATGTTCTTTGGTATCAGTATGCTTTGACTTCTTTGTTGTGTTCTGTTGGGTAGTTACTACATGTTTTTTCCTTATGGTTATCATGAGGCTTACATAAAATATCTTAAACTCATAGCACCTGTTTTAAAATGACAACTTCAATAGAATTCATAAACTCTACAGTTTTACTTCTCCACCTCACATTTTTGGTTATTGATGTTACAATTTAATGTTTTTTATATTGTAGAACTAGTAACAAATTATTGTAGGTATGGTTATTTTCACTATGTCCATTTTTTAAACTTCTAAATTAGAGTTGTAAGTGAATTATGCACTACTATTTCCACATTGTAGAATCTAATGATGACTATATATTTACCACTACCAGTGAGATTTATTCTACCTTTTTAATGTTTTTATGATGTTAATTAGATTCCTTTTACTTCTACTCCAAGAACTCCCTTCAGCATTTCCTGTAAGTCAGGTCTATTGGTAATAAACTCCATCAGGTTTTTGTTTGTTTGGGAAAGGCTTTATCCCTTCTTCATTTCAGAGGGACAGCTTTTCTGGGTCTAGAATTCGTGGTTGAGACTTACTTTCAGTATTTTGCATATGTCATCCCTTTCTCTCCTACCCTGAAAAATTTCTTTTGGGAAATCCACCAGTAGTCTTCTGGAGGTTCCCTTCTGTGTAACTTTTCTCTTTTGCTGCTTTACTATTATTTTTTTGTCTTGGACTTTGATAATTTAATTATAATGTATCTTGTAGCTATATTTAGGTTCAACCTGTTTGGCATCTTTTGGGCTTTATGGATCTGGTTGATCATTTCTCTCCCCAGATTTGGGAAGTTTTCAGCTTTTATTACTTTATTATTTTTTAAATATTTATTTATTTATTTTAAAGAGAGAGAGAGGAGGGGCAGAGGGAGAGGGAGAGAATCCTCAAGAAGACTCCCTGCCAAGTGTGGAGCCCAAGATGTGGCTCAGTCTCAGGACCCCAAGATCATGACCTGAGCCCAGACCAAGAGTCGGATGCTTAACCAACTGAGACACCCAGGTGCCCCAGTATTATTAGTTTAACTATAATTTATGTCCATTTTTCTTTCTCTTCTCCTGGAATTCCATAATGCAAATTTTGTTGATGTTGTGGTTGTTGGTGTATACTATAAATCTTATAGGCTTTCTTTACTTTCTTTCATTCTTTTTTCTTTTTGTTTCTCTGACTGGGTAATTTCCAATGTCCTGTTCTCCAGGTAATTGAATCTTTCTTCTATATCATCAAGTCTACTTTGAAACTCTATTGAGTTCTTTTGTTCACTTATTTTATTTTATTCTATATTAATTTTTTTTGGTGGTTGCTATTTCCTTCCAAATTTCTTATTTTGTTTAGCATTGTTTTCCTAATTACATTTAGTTATCTATGTTTTCTTGTAGTTCTCTAAGTTTCCTTAAGAGGATTATTCTGAAATCTTTGTCTGAAAATTCATAGATCTCTATTTCTTTAGGTCAGTTATTAGAGCTTTATTACTTTTCTTGCCTGGTGTCATGTGTACCTAATTTTTCATGATCTTTGATTAATCAGGTTGGTATCTGTGCATCTGAGTACTTGGGCTCCTCTTCTAGACTTTACAGGTTTGCTTTGACAGAGACAGTTTATCACCAGTCAGGTCAGTTTGGGTTTTGGGCATGTCTGCTGATCATATTCTTGGGTAGGTGGTGCCTACTATTAGGGTCTATTTTTAGGTGAGGCAACTGTTCCAGCTCTGAGGGTGGGGATGGGGGCTGTGCTAGTGGCTGAGAACAGCTGGTAGGAGTGCTGGTTTGGTTTCCTGCCCAAGTGAGGCTGTAGGATATGCTCTGATGCTGCCTACATTCAGACTTACTACGTGTTTGGGACTGTATTACATTCAGTAGTTGATAGAGCTATGAATTAGCTTTTCTATCCTTAAGGGCAACAGGACAAGACCCAGGGCCCAGTTGAGAACCCCAATCAGGCCAAAAGTGTGCCCTGCCTTCTTGGTCAGGTGAGGCCACCAGTTTTGCTCTGCTGATGGGGGAAGCCCCAGGCTCTACTTTCTGTTGGAGTGCCACTGAAGGTAGGGTTGTTGAATGTGCTGTGTGGCTCTCCATGTGCCATGGTCGGGTTTCCTGGTCAGATAGGCTGAATGCTGTATTCAGCAATGAGCAGGGCTATGAATTAGAGTCTCTGCCTGGGCTCAGCGGACGAAGCAACTCTAAAGCCTGTAGAGCTCTTTTGTTTGTTGTCTTAGCTCAAGCTCACATGCACCTCGAGTTCCCGATGGAACAGAGCCACTGGCTTTGTTCTACTTCTTGGCCTGAGGACTGCTGGGCTGCACAACTTCTAGGACTTATCAGCGGACCTTCTGGTCATATGATGCCAGAAAACACTCTCCACAGCAGGCGGAGCTGGGATTCAACTCCTTACCTGGTTGTGGGCAAACTGGGTTCTAGGACCAGCAAAACTTGTTTGAGGATCCAGATTGTTCATATCTATACCCTGCCAAGTTTCCTTGTCAGAGTGCATTCCTGACTTGGTTCTATAGATGAGCAAAAATGCTGGTTAGAATTACCACTTTGGCTGCAGATATAAATTCAGTCTGACAAGGTCCATGTGCTGGTTTTTGTAGGTCTCTCCCCACCTTTTACTTCACAGGTTCCCAGTGGTTGAGCCCCACAGATTCCCCTGTATCTCCATGGGGCAAGATCAGAGTAGTGGCTCTCACAAAGCGACCCACAGTACTCGGGGGCAGGGATGTTTGCCCTCCCTGGCTCTCTCTTCTCACCAGAGGAACTGGAGGCTCAAGGGAGACTTCTTGGCATGGTCCTGTGCTGTCAGTGTATAGCTGCTCCTCTTACCCTTCTAATGCAGTCTGTCTCAGTTTCTGTGGTGCAGGATGGGGAGGGATGCTTCAGTCTCATCCTCATGTGCCAGAATTCCCAGTGGTGTCTTGTTCTTATAGTTGTTAGTTGTTCTTAGAAGGGAGAGTGAAATCAGGGATGGCCTATGTGCTATCTTGGTGATGTCACTTTCTAGAGTGTAATTTTGAGTCCAGATTATCAATCTAAATTTTCACTCCACTATTATATCACTTTGCCAATTTTATTAATAACCAGTATTTGGTAAGTGTATGCTATGTACTAGGTAGGCATTGTTCCCAGTCATTTAGTTACACTCACTCAACTAATTCACAAACCTATGAGCTATTATTATCTTTGATTTATAGGAGGGGAAAATGAGTTCATGGCTGAGTGATTGCCCAAGGTTCTATTGTTACTAAGTGCAGAATCAGAAACCAAAAGGATGTGCTGTGTCCTTTGGAGTCTGAGATCTTGCATCGTGATGAGCCATTAAAGGTAAAGGTGCTAATTAAAGGCAGCCATGACTAATTTCAATGGGTAATGCAAGTTGATTTATACCATAATATTTTGGTTATTTTTATGCCTTCTGAGGTATCATACTTCAGCTGCTGTAGTGAATGGTATGAGTGGGCAATAGGGTTTCTGAGCCCCCTTTTTTAAATTACAGTGATGATTGGGATATACTAGAATTAGTTGTGAACAAAATATAATCCCTTTATTTTTTTAACAACGCCCTCATATAAAGCCCTGGGATTCTTCGGAACATCGGAGGTCTTAGCCTCCAGCCTAAAATTGTTCTTCTCCTTCTAGATTAAGAAGTCACGAGTTCTTTTTACTTGAAAACTTTCATGTAGACAAGTTCTGTAACAATTCTGATGACTTCACTTTATCTGTGGCTACTTTTTGGGTTTTCATAGAGATTTTAGAAGAGAAAGGAACTTTTCTGAAGAATGGTTCGCATTGTAGAAAGTTCTTCAGCCTTGGCTGTACACACTGTTCAAGGAGTTCAGGATAGGCAAGGGTAAAGGGTGGTTGTGGAAGTATGTGTGACACTTGATTACCTGTAATAGTTGATTCCCCTCTTCCTACATGGCAGTGAGGATTGTTGAGGATCTAGGTTGTATTTTATTCATCTTTCTGATCCTAGTTCCTAGTGTCAATGCTCCTTCTTAAACCTGGAATTGGGGACCTCAAGATAAACAAGGCAGTGAGTATCTGACTGGTGTGGTATCATTTCTTTGTTCACTTGTTTTTTAATATTTTTAATTCAGTTTAATTAATTTATTTTTTAAGTGAGCTCTACACCCAGAATAGGGCTGAACTCACAAACCAGAGATCAAGAGTTGCATGTTCTACTGACTGAGCCAGCCAGACGCCCCTGGTATCCTCTTGTTAAGAGAGAAAAATCTGCCCAGCATTTCCTGGGACAGATTTCCCAACACTGAAGTCACCCTGTTCATAGCAGATTTATTTTATTTATATAAACAGGAATACATATGCAAGGAAGATAAGACCACCATAAGGCTTTTACACCATGATATACATCCTCTCTCCTTCCCTAGGAAAGCACTGCTGATTAAAACCATTTTGGGGGGGTCTCATGAGAGTAGATGTGCAGATGGAGGGTATTTCTGATGCTCTGGGTTTATTTTTCATAATTGTTTACCCAAACAGAGTAGTTTTCAACTTCACATTGCCTATGCTCATTTGGACATACGGTAGCAGAAGGGTAAAGAGAGTCTCTGACCCACAACTAAAATCTGTGTTCTCTTGTCACTTCATCAAATTAGTTCTGGTGTCATTTTGTTTTCCCCTGGAAATAAATCACTGTTAAGCAATTCTTTACAAAGCAGCCCACACATTTATCACACCATGGTGATCTGAACCCATTTAGGGAATTTTAAGGTACAGTTGGTCATGTTGCTAGCCTAGCAACTCTGGCCTTGTCACATTACATCTCTCCTCATTCCCTCTTCTACCATTAATCCTTCAGAACAGAGCCAGGAGGCTTTGCCCCTAAGAGGCTTAGAAATAATCCTATAAAACACAATAGTGTGGCAAGGGGAGATAGAGCTTTTAATTTTTCTAAGTTAGCAGAGAGTGGGAAGACTGACAGGAAAGAGCAGACAAATTGGGAAAAAATGCAGGAATAATGATAAAATATCCTCAGAACTTGAGCTTCTGTGATTCATTTGCCTCATGTTCAGTTTAATTGTTATGAGATTTACTGAAAGCAGCAAGTGGCTTTTTGCATAAATTAATCATACCAACCAATAAACGTGAAATGCAGTTTGACTCATATGTGTTGAACATTTTCTAAGAGCTTGGTGTTCTCACTGCACTATACATACAGTTTCTCATTATCCTCCTTACAAGTCTATATGATGAATAGTATTATCATTTCCACTATCAATGCAAGGATATTTGAGGATTAAAAAGCACAAAAGCATAAGTAATTTGACGAAAGTCATACAGCCTATTATAGTAGTCTGGGACACAAGCCCTGGATGCTTTAATCACTATACTAGAATATTTCTTATTTTTTAAAAAAGGGTGTCTTGACATTAGTTTTTTTTCTTTAGCACTTTTATTTGAGATTTGATAATTAAGAAAGTAGTTATATTATCTAAATTTAGAAGTCATCTGGCAAACAGGTGAACTTGCTACTTATTTTATCTATGATGTCTATTTTATATTTGATGGTATTCTAGAAACCAAAGACTTTGCCATGAATTAATATTAATTATTGATTTTCTTTATTGTGATTTTGGGGAATAATAAAATAGACTATTAATTCAGGCATCATATGCAAAACTTAGAGTAATTGCTACTAGAATTTTAGATTGGACTAAAAATTTATTTTCAAAAGTAAGCTTAGTAATGTCTGTCTATGTCTTGTTTGAGGATCTTGTAAGTAGAGTAGCTTTCAAACGTATTTTACTGTAATGCCAAACAAATACCATCCCTTATTTATTTTTATTTTTAATTTTTTAAAGATTTTATTTTATTTTATTTTTTTAAAGATCTTATTTATTTATTTGAGAGAGAGAATGAGATAGAGAGAGCATGAGAGGGGGGAGGGTCAGAGGGAGAAGCAGACTCCCTGCTGAGCAGGGAGCCCGATGCAGAACTTGATCCCGGGACTCCAGGATCATGACCTGAGCCAAAGGCAGTTGCTTAACCAACTGAGCCACCCAGGAGCCCTAAAGATTTTATTTTTAAGTAATCTCTACACCCAGTATGAGCTCGAACTCATAACCCTGAGATCAAGAGTCTCATGCTCCACCGACTGAACCAGCCAAGCACCCCTAAATACCATCCCTTTAAATACACCAATAAAAATAAATAAATAAGTGTATATGACTAATATTTCATAAAATATTGGTTATCCTTATTGTAGTCAGTGCTCACTGAAACTGTGTGTTTTATCCCATTTCAAAATATATGGTGGTCCTGACCCACAATATTTTATAACTCCTTTAGAATCATGACCTGCAGTTTGTAGTTTGTTCAGGTGTAGTGTGGTAGATAGAAAATGAGATTGTTTTTCATTCAGAAACCTGTGTTCAGACCCTCCAGATATATATTAGTTATGTGTCACCTATCAATCAATCAATCAATCAAATGGTGATACTCAGTACTTCTCTAGGAGGTTGCAAGGCTGGGTCCTTAGTAGGTAGTCAGTAAATGTCCAATTTCTTTTGCCTTTAGAGTTCACACTTTTGTTTTTAATTACCATTCCATAGTATGACAGAAAATGTCTAGTTGTTTGGGCATTCCAGCATGGTATTGGACTTTTATACTACTTGTGATTTTAAGTATGTCTGTTTTCATATCTTAAAAAATAAAAACCAATAAAAACAAAACAAAACAAAACAAAAAAACAGCAAAAAAAAACACAAAAACTTGTATCAGTCTTAATAGGCCAATGTTAAGTAATCCAGAAACCAGAACAGAATCAAGGGGCTCATTAATTTTTATGTATCATGAATGGAAATGACTGCTTTTATTTTTTAAGTATTTTTTATGGCCACCTTTTGTAACATCTTCTAAGACATTTTTCCTGGCATTCACTCTTTAACCTTCCTGGCCCATTTTTTTGTAGAGGTGCCAGCAAGATCTTTCTCAGTCAAATCTTTAATCATGTTATTTCCCACCTCAGCAGCCTTCACTAAATCACTGCTGTTTTTCATATTTGTCATACGTTCCTTAGCCTGATTGGGAGCCTTCATGAAACAGGACTAGCCTACCTTTGGAGGTTTATTTCCTTTAAAACCTCTACATATATTGCTCTGATCAAACAAGATGACCTTTCTTTCCCCAAATGGATCTCACAATTTAGAAATTGTCTTTGTGCCTTTCCTTATTTTCTACCTAGAGTATCCTTCTTCTAGTCCTTCCCTACTCATTAATAACTATGCTCCTGTTTTCAAATTCCATGTCAGAGCTGCCTGTTGTGTTGTGATTCTTCAAACTGATCCTACATTCACTCCCATATTATTCCACTGACATTGATTTTTCTGAAGCTGCCTCCTAGGGCCAGCTTGCCTGCCTGCCTGCCTGCCTTCCTTCCCTTCCTTCCTTCCTTTTCTCCTTTCTTTTTTACTTTTTAATATCAGCTTTATCTGTAGATGTGTCCATGGTGTTGTTTATATCATCTCCACACTGTACAAACACATTTGAAATAAATGGTCAAACTCATAAAAAAATATAATTTACTATTTTTTTATTTTTCATTTTCTTTCCAGCTTTAATGAGATATAATTGACATATAACATTTGAGATGTACAGTGTGTTGATTTGGTGTACTTATATATTGCAATATCATTACCACTGCCGTGTTAACTAACTCCTCCATTTAGAGAACATTTAAGATTTACTGTCTTAGCAACTTTCAAGTATATAAAACAGTATTGTTATCTATAATCACAGTGCTATGTATTAGATCCCAAGAACTTAATCATCTGCTAACTGGAAGTTTGTACTCTTTGGCCAACATCTCACCATTTTCCAATCCCAGCCACTGGTAACCATTTTAGTCTCTGGTTCTATGAGTTTAGCTTTTTCAGATTCCACATATATAAGTGATATCATACAGCATTTGTCTTCCTCTGTCTGATTTATTTCATAATGCCTAGGGTCTTTTTTTCTTCATATCTCAAGGCATATACAGTCTGTCTCAAGTTGGAAGTACTTCATGGGTCCCATACAACTGATAGGTGGAGAGGTTATATCCCTGAAGATAATTCAGAGAAATCACAGTAGGACTAATAGCAATTCTGCAACTTTGGTTTTAAATATACACTGTTTCTTGGGCTAGGGTAAAATTATCCCATTTTTATAAATCTTATGAGGCTTGATAAATGGACTTAATAATTATCAGATGATGATGGAACTATTTAAATAAGTCACTGAATGTTAATATCTCTCCTTCCATATAACTATATGCCTTGAGACAGTTCCAATATGTGGCATTTATACTGTATTATGATATATTAATAACAAGTGGATCCAAGAGAAGCAAAAGTCAAAGACAAATGTAATTTTCTGTGAGATATATATTTAATACTTTTTAATATTCAGCCAGTTACCTTTGGGTGCCAGTTAAATATTACACACCCTTCCTCCAGCGATTTTTAAATTTTTTTGTGGTGTCTATTTAGTGACTCTATTAATTTTCTTACTGCAGTCTCAAATACTAAATTATTGTAGATTTTCTTCAATTGCATTGAGTTTGGTATATTTTATTGATTCTGCTCTAATCTGAGAGATTTATTTTTGTAATTTAGAGTAAACTGGGCAGATTTCACACTGTGTCAAGCTTTGGAGTCAACTATTAGATTAGTATATCATTTTAGAAATGTTTTGTCTGCCTTACAGTGGCCTTCAAGTTTGGTTAAAGAGTACTAGTATTGTAAAAATCCCAGGATAGTATACAGTGGTTTATTTTATTTTATTTTAAACCTTGCATTTGGTTGTTTAAATGCCTAACATAGAACTTATATCATGGCAAGTTCAATGACAACCTTTAGTCTATAGAGGGTTATATTGAGAAGTGTGTCACTTGACCTTAAATTATCATTTTGAGATGAATATATACATACTTCAGATGCCCCATTGGCTCAGAGTTACTGCTGTACTTTATTTTTTTAAAAAATATTTTACTTATTTATTCATGAGAGACAGAGAGAGAGAGAGACAGAGGCAGAGGGAGAAGCAGGCTCCCCGCGGAGCAGGGAGCCCAATGCGGGACTTGATCCCAGGACCCTGGGATTATGACCTGAGCCGAAGGCAGACGCTTAACCGACTGAGCCACCCAGGCGTCCCTACTGCTGTACTTTAAAAGCACCTTCAGGTTTATATGATGAAGATAGAGATCTTCATAGTTAGAAAATATCATTGCTCTAGACCACGAGAAATCTTGCTTGAAATTCTGTAACTCTGTTTGATGTCTTAAACACAGCATGCTATGTAGATGCTACTGTAGATCATGTGTATTTTTAATCTATACTTACAAATGCAATTAAGCTCCCATTTTTTTTTAAGGAACAATGTGGGCCCTAGGGCAGTCTACCCCAAAATGTGCCACTTTGGCATAAAGATTATTTTGAGTTAAAAGTAAAAAAAACCCAGTAGATTCAAGAAAGGTGCTCTGCCTTTTTAAATACACTTCTTTATAGTAGGGAGATTTTTAACTAAAATTGTAATCAGAAGATTTTATTTGTATAAAGCATTTCAATAAAAGCCTTCTAATTCGACTTTGGCTTCTATTAGTCCTTGGTCTTTCGCAGATCATTTATGGGAGGGATTAAGAAATTTTGGTCATCTTTTCCTCAGTGGAAAGGTAGTAAATAAGTCATTAACCTTTTAAATTTCTCCCTGAATTTTGTAGGGTCTTTAGAAAGTGAAGTGAAAGGGCTTATACTTTTAAAAGATCTTGCTGCGTCCAGGAGATACAAATTCTTCTGCAGTGGGAGAACTAGGATACACCTGCAAAGGACATTGCACATGAATGCCTGAAACTGGCAAAGCCTGATTCTCAATGCCTGAAAGGTAGGAGCAAAGCAGGTCTATTGCCATTTTCAGGTGCTCTTGTTAAATTTATTTCCTGGCTTTTAGCATTTACATGAGCAACCTGTACACTTTGAACCTAGAAATTAGGCCTGAGTGCTCCTTGTAAATCTTACAGGGAAAGGTAAATTAAAATAGACAGATGAGGCCAGATTTTAGGGGAAATTTACATTAGATGTGGACATTTATTTCTAAGTCTTAAGCCTAATTTCTTTGATTTTATCTTGTCAAGCAAGTCCCTAAGGCCAGCCATTACTCTACTAAGACAATTGAGAGCTCTCTACAAAGGATATTTGCTTTTAAATATAGCTAACTTAAAGGATCCATTGTCTGGCCAATGACGAGTAGGATCTAATAGTGACTCAAATCAATAAGCCCTAATGGCTTAACCAAAGACCCAAAGAGGGCATAGGTGATATAGCCCCATGATCCAGAAGTCTACTCCCAAAATTAGTCTAAGAATCAAAGACGTTCCTTGCACAGACGGTGATGATGTGGTGAAAATTGTGTCTCCAGTCTCCCACAGAATTGTGAGATGCCTCCAGTCACAGGCCTGCTAATCTGTGACACTGGGTAGACAATACTGGAACAGGACTTTCCAGCACTAACAAGCAACAAAGGTTCCCACGGGCTGGAACCTCCCGTGACAAACACCCCTGAGAGCTGGCGTGGCGGGACAGAGCAAGAGAGAAGGAGAGAGAGAGAGTCTCTCTGGCCGTCAAAGTGTACTCCTGATGGTGGAGACGAAAGAGAATGTTCTCAAAGCCACAAAGCCAAGCTCTTAAGACATAGAACAAGAAAGGGGCGCCTGGGTGGCTCAGACGTTAAGCGTCTGCCTTCGGCTCAGGTCATGATCCCAGGGTCCTGAGATCGAGCCCCACATCGGGCTCCCTGCTCGGCGGGAAGCCTGCTTCTCCCTCTCCCACTCCCCCTGCTTGTGTTCCCTCTCTCGCTGTGTCTCTCTCTGTCAAATAAATAAATAAAATCTTAAAAAAAAAAAAAAAGACATAGAACAAGATGAAGAGAAAATATATGCACGTCAACAGTCTTGGCCAAGCCTTGGGTCTCTTGGAGCCACACTAATACCTGTGAGGGATGTGCCACAGGGTTGGAGACTGGGTTGGTTTACAGTGTACCTCAGATGCATTGAAATTTTCTTGAGGTTGGCAGGTGACCTACTGTCAATCAGTCTAACCTGTTCCGGGACCGATGTATCCCATCACAGAAGTCTTGAGGTGATAAGAGCTCTACCATCTCTTAAGTGCTCAAGCCTTGTCCACCCGTTTTGTGGCTTTGGCTTCCAAGATGTCCCTCAGCAGCAGCCTGCACCTCGTGTGCTCGTCAAATGACACAGACAAAAAAACACAAAGACCACGTCTGGGAGGAAATGGGTCAGTAACCAGAGTACTCGGCCCAATTTAACCAAAGAATCACCAGGTCCAAGGAACTAGTTCCACAAATATTTTCTGCTGCTAATCTAAATTTAGAGATAAAAGGACTCTCACCATTCTCGCTCCTTAGGACTCAGCAGATAGAGATTCCAGGGGGGTTACATGGGAAGAAATGTCACCTTCAGCCAGCTGCTTGTTAGATGTCCCAAGAATCTCTCAGCTGCAGCAGCATCTGGGGTGAGCGGGGTTCAGCAAGTTAAAGTATCCTGCTGACAATGTCAGCTGTCTGGGAGGAAGACCTTCCTCTGCCCTGTGGTCCCTGTAACTCGACTTAGAATCAAATTGACCTGAGGCAGGTTAACAGGAGAAAATCAAATTTAATAGGTGCACGAACAAGGAATCCACACAGACATGAAATTCCGAAGACAATGAGGCTTATATGAGCTAAGGAGAGGGTTAGTGGAGAAAACTGATTAACAGGAAGATGAAAGGAAATATTTGGAAAAACAAGGTTACCCTGTTATGTAGATTAGTTCCATTGGTAAAGGGGGCCTATGTTAATACTTCTCTTCCTGTTGTAGGCTCTTCTTTCCAGAGTAAATTCAGGTAGTTATGGGTGTGTGGGGGGGGGGGCGGGGGGGCAGAACACCTTTCCTGCGTCTGTTTGGTTTTTATCATTTTAACTGTAAATAATCTTTATGCCAAAGTGGCACGTTTTGGGGCAGCCTGCCCAGGGCTTAAGTAATGCTTAAATTTATACAAATTGATGCAGTGAGTTTTCCCCATAATATAAAATTATTTTAGTGTTCAGTAAAATGGCAAGAACCAGCTGCCTTGTAGGTTACATAGTTGACTTACATGTTTTCACTTTGTCACAGTGACAACATAACCAAGGGCCTGACCCATGCTAGTCCAATAACTGAAAAGAATTTCCACAAGATTGTCAGGCAAACCTTTGAGTCTCAGTACAAATTGAATATGGAATGAAGTGGCGATGGCCTTTTATTTTGTATGTTATAAAGCAGTTGGACTGCAGGATTAGAACTGAGAAAATAATGAGTTGGTTGACTCACATACATTTAATAGCTAATATCTACAAAGTGCTAAGCACCATACTTGACTCATTGTAAGTACCTCATAAATTGGCTTTATCCTTGAAGAAGCATTTACCATAAGAATTAGAGCATACTCTGGAGCAAAACTCTCTGCGTTTAATCTAAGTGAGTTCAGATAACTTTTTTAACCTATGTGTACCTCTGCTTCCTCATCTCCAAAATAGAGATAGAAGTGGGAGATACCGCATAGGGTGGTTACGGGAAATAAAGGTACTAAATGTATGAAAACATTTATAACAGTTTTTTTAATAAGCAAGAAAATAGTAATAAAAATACCAGCTAAATGTCAGTTGTTATTTGTAATGTATTCTTAAACTAATTCTTAACATAACTGTATTTTTTAACATTCTCGGAAAATTGGGATCTCTTCATTTCCTTGGCTTCTTTGGAAATTTGAAATTGCAAGTAGCTACACCCAGGTATAGGACACCTTTTTCTGATTTTTCTCCCTTGTTGGAGAAGTCTGTTTCTGAGAGATGGTTTGGTTATTAGGCTACAGATCTTCCCCTGGGGATTACATAGCAGCTACTTCAAAGCTACGTCAGCTTGCACTTAATCATTTGAAACATCAAATAACTTGTTTGTTCATTTTGTGCATGTTTTCTTTTTTTTTTTTTTTTTAAGATTTTATTTATTTATTTGACAGAGAGAGACACAGCGAGAGAGGGAACACAAGCAGGGGGAGTGGGAGAGGGAGAAGCAGGCCTCCCGCTGAGCAGGGAGCCCGATGCGGGGCTCGATCCCAGGACCCTGGGATCATGACCTGAGCCGAAGGCAGACGCTTAACGACTGAGCCACCCAGGCGCCCTTATGCATGTTTTCTTATTGAGGAAATTAGTTAACCTAAAATGAGCACCAGAAGCTGATTTTTCTTGGTTTTCCTCTTAAAGTAGTTCTCAAGCATGTTTATTTTGGAAGAGTAGGGCACTCTCCTCTAGCTTTTAAGGATGACTGAACTTGGGAACATTCTGTTTAACCACAAAACTCATGTTCCCTCTATTTAATTTCTTAAAGCTTGCCCTCCCTTCAGTATAGTTATCATTTGTCTTTTACATTAGGTGGACAAGATTTGTTTTGCCTCCTTTTTGAGGGAGGACCTTTATTAAACAAGTTTGTGTGTGTGTGTGTATGTGTTTAGTTCTAGCCCACTAGTCACCACTGAGTTGAGGGGGCAGGGAGGAGTAAGATAAACCAAGTTTCTGTTCTCATGGAGCTTTCAATCTCATAGAAGACAGACAATAACAAGCAAATAAATAAGTCATTTTTGGAAGTGTGGAAGTATGATGAATAAAATGAAGCAGGAAAATGGGCCAAAGAGGCAGGAAGAAGGGGTGTACTTTAGATGAAGTGACCTAGGGTGCCCTCTATGAGGAAGCGGTGTGTAGGCAGAGATTTGAATGGTGAGAGGCAAAGAAGGTTCCAGGCAAAAGGAACAACAAATGTCAGGGCTCCAAGGCAAGAAAGAGCTCTGTTTGGGTGAGAGTGAGTATCAGTGACAAATTCATTTTTTGTAGCTTTCTAGATTCCAGGCACTGTTTAAGATGTTTGGGAATGTACACCAGTGAACAAAATAACTTTTTCCCCCTTATGACATTTACGTCATCAGGCTGGGGAGGTGGATAGTATTTGAGTGTGGTGGGAGGGGCAGACAATAAGCAAGCCTATTAAATAGGTTAATTATATAGAATATTAGCTGATCAGTGATATGAAAAAAAATCATGTATGGGGGGGTTTGGAGTGTGGGGCTGGCGGTTCCATGGTGTAATGGTTAGCACTCTGGACTCTGGAGTGTGGGGCTGGGGGGCTAAATGTAAAATAGTGAGGTCAAGGTAGCCCTCATAGAACAGGTGACATTTAAGCAAAATATTGAAGGAGCTAGGGGAGTTAGCTACATGGGTATCTAGGAGAGGAAATTGCTAGGCATAGGTAAGAGCTAGTGCAAAAGCGATAGGTAGCATTAAGCTTGGCTTGTTCAGAATGTCTCAGGGAATCCTGTATGAGTGAGTGAAAGAGACAGAGAGTAGCGGAAAAAAGATTTGTATGGGTAATAAGAGGTGATATCATGTAAAGCCTTTAAACCACTGTCAGTATTCATTTTGACCCTGGATGAAATGAAGTACCATCTGTGTGTGTATGTTGGGGAGTAAATTAAGGGACATCGGCTGCACTGGGGGATTAGAGGCAGGATCACCTGCCAGAAGAATAGTGTACTAAGCCAGGGGACACATTCTGGTGGCTCATACATACACTGTGTTAGTAGAGATGGTAAGACTATTAGATTCTGAATATATTTTGAAGGCTTCTGAAAGTGGAGTGGGAGGGAAAGAAGAGTCCAGGATGACTCTGAGCATGTGGTCTTGATAAGTAGTTTAGGATGGGAAAGATTATGGTTGGAGTAGGTTTGGACTGGGTGAAGTTTGGATATGTAAAGTGAGAGACATCTGTTATACATGGTGGTTATTGTTCCTTGTGTCCATGGGCAGTGTATCTCCCCTCCTGACTTAGTCTTTGCAGTGTGACTGGCTTTGGCCAGTGGATCCTTAGAGGTGAGATGGAATGGGAGATTGAGATGTGTTCACAGGATTGGGCTTCTGCCTTCATCATGAAAAGAGCTTCCCCTGGGTAGTTGACTTCTGACTTGGTTCCCATGTGAGTGAGTGCAAGTGAAGCAGATCTACCCCAGCTAAGTACAACTAGACCTACAGCTTGAAGCTGCCTGTTGTGCCCACTTTAGATCTTTATACCTGACTGACCTGCAGATCTGTGAGAATCCATGGATGCTATTATTAGTCACTGATTTTTGTGGCAATCTGTTACGCAGAAGTTTTATGGCAGTAACTCACCAATAGAGTATCTAAGAAGTGATATGAAATAGGGAGTTGGATATAAGAGTCTGAAGTTCAGAAGAGGTCTGGCCTGGAGATAGAAATTTAGGAGTTATTGGTGTATTGATGGTATTTAAAACCGCAGGAAGAAAGGAGATCACCATGGGAGTGAATGTAGTAGAGAAGGTAACCACAGATTGCATTACTGCATCATTACAAGATTCTAGAAGAGGAGCAACAAGCAGAGAAAACTTTAAAGGAGCAACCAGGGAGGTAGAAGGAAAATAAGTTGCTGTAAAACATTAAGTGGATAAAAACAATGTGGAGGAGGGAAGTGATAAACAGTCAAAGGTGACTATTAAGAATTGGTCATTGTATTTGGTAACCTGGGGGCTGTTGTTGACCTTGATACATGTAGTTCACAGGTGTGGTGGAAGTAGAAGCCTGATAAGAGTGCGTTAATAAAGAGTAATTGGAGATAGCGAGCAGCATAATTTTCTGGGGAATTTTGTGGAAAGAGTATAGAAATGAAATTAAATGGTGGCCCCATCACAAAGGGAATGGTAAACCAAGGTAAAGGTGTTGGGTTTTATTCTGAGTGAGGTGGGAGGTAGTTGAAGTGTTTAAATAGTGATCTCTGTTTTTTATTTTATTATTTATTTATTTATTTATTTTTAAAAGATTTTATTTGAGAGAGAGAGAGCTAGAGAGGGAACACAAGCAGGGGGAGCAGGAGAGGGAGAAGCAGGCTCCCCGCAGAGCAGGGAGCCCTATGCTGGGCTCGATCCCAGGACTCCGGGATGGTGACCTGAGCCAAAGGCAGACGCTTAAGGACTGAGCCACCCAGTGCCCCATCTCTGTCTTTTAAATACTGCTCTGGCTGCTGCATAGGGAAGGATGTGGGGAGAGCAGTGAAAAGGCTATTTCTGTTTCCTAAAAGAGATTGTGTTGGCTTCCACTAGAGTTGTAGCATGGAGATGTAGAAATTCATGCATAAATTTTACAAAGAGGTAATGCTGTTAGAAAGACACTATGGGATCTTTAGCTTAAAGATTTTTAAAAAGTTTTTGTGATTGAATGAAAATCAAAAATGCACATGAGAATTACTTTTTATAATTTATTTCTAGCAGTACCTTAAGTGAATAGTGCCTACTTGAAGCAGTATGTTATGTTGGTTAATTTATTAAAATTTACATTCTGCCATTTTTCAAAATGATAATTTCTGTTGTCAGTGTAAAAATGCGTACAATCATTGTTCTCGCCTTCAAATTCCATTCCACTCTGAACCATTCCAGTGACACTAGCCTATTTTACTGGTAACATTAGAGACAATTTCTGGTATAATGTCCTTGTGTGAGTTTGTGTGCAAAATAACTTTTTTTTTTTTGGAAAAAGTTCCATGAGGTCTTTATGTGGAAAGAGTGTTAAACAACAATGAAACAGACTTTTACTTCCTTAGATCTTGGAGTTATATTTATATATTTACTAGAGGATTGCTCCTACAGAAGTGGTGAATAAAGTATTTTGCCAACTGTGCTTTCAGTAAAGACTCAAATGATTGTCTGTGATCTGTTTTGCTCTTATACCACGTCCAGAGGTCCCCATGGGAACCACCCCCAATTCGTGGGAAAAGTCAAATTTGACAAACAATAAGAAAAGCTATTTAATCATCCTCTGTGTGATCCATGAAAGAGCCAGAAATACAGAGGAAATTAAATCACTAGAATCTCTATCTATATGGGACTGTCCGGAGAAATAAGTCCTGCTCATGGTAAATGGATTTGATAAATGGCAAAAACAAAACAAAACAAAAAAAAAACCTCAGTGTCCCAAATCTGACAATAACAAAACCTTTTCCATCATCTGCCTCTTTCTTGGTTCAGTACCTTCTCAAAATTTAAGTATTTTGGTGTCTTACACTTTGGCATCTTGCTAGTCATTTTTATTTAACTGTTTTTGCTCTGAAAGACTTGTTTCCAGAAAAAGCTAGGGATTGTAATACAGTGAGCCTTATACATAATCTCATTATGCTTAGAAGGCTGATTTTAAACCTGAATTCCCCATCTCTCTGTCTCTCTCTCTCTCTCTCCCAATGCTTCCCTGCCTGCATTAAGTAATTTCCGTATAACAATGCAGATTTGCCTCAGATACTCGACTCATCAGCTTCTGAAGGTGGAGGCTGTGTGCCCTTTATGGGGAAGTGGGGCGCCTGGTGCCATAGGATATGCAAACACAGATTATCTGTACCTGGGAGGTAACTTTTATGAGTAGGGGTCTCCGAGGATCAGCTACTCAGAAGAGTGGTGATAAGCATAGAGGATACCCCCACAATCTCTGTATTACAGGACCAAGCTCCTGCTTTTCACTGATTTGACTGGAAACTATTTTTAAATAAATTTGTTTCTATGATGTTTCTAAAAGCCATTGAGTCCTGGAGATGGTCATCTGGAAGTGTCTTGGAGACCACGTAGTACAAGACTCCACTGGATCTTCACCTGACCTTCCTCTCCAGGTTTATATTCTCACTCTCCTCTTTGTTCTCTACTGTGAAAACACACTGGCAAGTGTTCCTGCTTGTGGTTTATTTTTCCTGAAATGCCCCTCAGCAATCCCCGTTCATCTTTAAGATTTCAGTTTCAGCCACTTCCTTTGGCCCTCCTGTCTACATTAGGTTTCTCTGTGTAGTTTCCTCACTGCATCTTGACTTTTCCATCAAAATATTTAACGTAGTTCATAATTTTGTTTTATAGATGAGGTCCTACAAAAGGGGGGGGATGTTACACTTGGGTTTGCTTTTTCTCTTCCTCAGTGATAGATATTCCAAAATCACTCCCCTTAGAAGCATATATGTGAATTTCTCCATGAGGGCAGGCAAGTAGCATGGCTGCCCCAGAAGGGGTACAATCAAGTTTAAAAGCAAAATACTTGGTATCTTTGAGAGAAAACATGAAATTTCAAAGAGATGATAGATGCTAGAGCCATTCCTTCTCAGTGCTTCCATGACCCACTGGGGTCTTGGGAGGTGTTGTTTTTGGGAATTAAAGAAAAAAAAAACAATACAAAACAAAAAACTGAGCTCTTGGAAACTCAATTTGAGAAACTTGGAAGCTCAAGTACTGACCATCTTGGATGAGCTAAGCATTCAAAAAGTGAAATTGTCTTTCGTATGTCATGTGGGACATGTACAAGGATCTATACCAGCAAAAGCCATCACAGCAGTGGCTTAACCCACTGGGCAGCATCCTTAAAGAGTGCCACCATGTGGCCATAGTAAGTAATGGCAGTGATCAATAGCTTCTCCCTAGTGCGGATGTGCTAGACTTCTGCCCATTATGCATGTGAGACATGAAGAAAGAAATTGAAAGAATAAGAAATACAACTGTATATGAACCCTGATTTAGAGACAAATTTGTTTCCATCGAACTGTAAGATTCATTGTAGATTCTCAATAAATGTTTTATGGAGGAGATGGAGGCTAAGAGAACTCAAGTACCTTATTATGGGATCGCAGCCTTAGTTGATGGTAGAGTTAGGATAAGAATATGTGATGTGAATCTTCTGGCCCCAGTTTTGGTAGTTCTGTGGTTGAATGACATCATGAGGAAGGCTGGACAAATTGCTGTGATGTGTATTAAGAGGTCACGGTCCATTCCCTCCTTTGGAAACATGCCAGGGATATTCCTGGCTATTTTGGAATAGGTAAATGTGTGTGGGGGGTGCTTGTTCTCTCAATCATTTCAGGGGTCATTCAGATCTCTCTCGGCATGTCTGTATGTCCCTCCTTTTCTTTCTGCCTGCCTCCTTGAAGCATTTTTCTTCCATCACTTTCTTAAGTAGATTTCTACGGAAAGAGAAGTTTTGCTTTCTGATCTGAAATTACTGTCTTATACAGTAAATGGAAGAAAATATTTTAAAAATGAGATAAGTTAAATAAGCACATATTAATATAATAAAATAGATTATGTAAGGCCTGGTGGAAAATAAAAGAAAGAATGGGGGGGGATAATGATGCCTTCTTAGAGGAAGAGGGTTTTAAGATAGGAGGTGTGAAGATATAGATAAAAGATGTACACCCCAGAGAGAAGTGAGACAGGTGGGGAGGAACAAGATATATGTGTTTATTGGGCTTGAGTACTCACTGGGATTAGTCAGAACCAGCTGAGGAAAAGATGGCTTGGGAAGGAATTCCTGGAGTCAGTGGAACAGCCCTAAGCTGCCAAAGGACTGGTGTGTGAAGATCATTAGAGGAGCTTATAAAAATCCACTTTTATGGGTGCAGCTGATTGGCAAGGAATTTTCATAGGTTTTGCATGTATAAACTGGGGATTACTTCTACAAAGTAACATGAGAAAACCCTGGCATAATTTCTGGCTTCAAAATCTCACTTTATTGCTTACTACCTGGGTTATTTTGGATAAGCTTTTTAAGATCTAAGACTCATGTATAAAAATTGTTTTTTCTGATGATAAAGTGAAATATCCAATGAGATGTCCTAGAGCAGAGCTGGTTCAGAGGAGGTGTCCTATAAATGCTAGTTTTATATTTTAAAATATAGTCAATCCAGATTGTGGTAACTGATTAAGCTATAGTTTTGAATGAATGTTTTCAGTTTAATTATTTAGTTTCTGACTTATAAACTTTTTTCTCAGAAATGAATAGTCTTTCATAATTAAGTATAGAATAAATCATTGTTTCCATTCAAGAAACATGACTGAATAAGTACACATTTAGATAAAATCACTCCTAGAAATCTATGAAAATGAATGAAAAGAACCCCAAATTAGGGAGGATGATTTCATTTATACTGAAATTAGAGTAAGCCTCAACTTCCTACCCTAAATTACAAGGACTAGTGTTTGGATTCAATTTAGTAGAAGTTGCCAGGATTTAATTCACATGTTCTTTAATCTTGGGCATGCTGCACTACATGGGTAATGAAAATGTTTGAAGAGCTTTCTAACAGCCCTTGTAAATAGGACAAAGTGGTAAAGTTACACATCAAATTTTATGTTCCTGAAAATGCAGCTTATAACAAAAAGACCAACAAAGGGAGATGTTGTTTTCCAAAAGTATTAATGTAAGAAGTTTAGACATGTTTCTAGAAATCTGCTGTCCTTCATTATTTGTCCATTAATATTTTAGTATATATATATATACTCAATGTTTCTTAAAATACATTTCATAAATAATAAAGAAATAAAAGCTTTTATTTAATAGTTTCTTACCATACAAATGTGGTTGTGGTCTAAACAACTACTAAAAGAATTATGAAGGACAAACTGAGCTTTTGTACCAAAGACAACCATCAGAAATGTTTGCTTCTTAGATGAAAATGGCTGGACAGATTATCCTCATCTTTTCTGTTCCACATATGAAAAGAGCCTAAATTCTTGGTGATGTGAGTCATCATTGATACAGGGAAGTGAAAATGTCTGTATCACCAGGGACCACAGAGAGCATCAGGTAATCTAAATATGAGAAGCAGACTAGTTGTAGAATCTATCAGTGGTTGAGTCTGTAGAGGCTAGAAAAGCTGCAGAGAAGTTATGTGTGGCTGGTCAGTGCTGGTCCATTCTTGCCATTTGGGAACTTGAGGTCATTGTTTCTAGAGGTTCAGTTTTTCATCAGAAGCAAGGTATCTGTTGGCTTTTCTTTGTTTGATTATTTTTTATGAAGGGGTTAAGTCTCCAGATTTAAAAATGTAGGGAACCAGCCCAACATTCTGTTTTTTTCATTATTATTTTTAAAAGATTTATTTATTTATTTGACAGAGGGAGACACAGTGAGAGAGGGAACACAAGCAGGGGGAGTGGGAGAGGGAGAAGCAGGCTTCTCGTGGAGCAGGGAGCCCGATGTGGGGCTCAATCCCAGGACTCTGGGATCATGACCTGAGCCAAGGCAGACGCTTAACGACTGAGCCACCCAGGCGGCCCCATTTTTTTATTTTTAAAAGATTTTATTTATTTATTTGAGAGAGAAAGTGAGCACACGAGTGGGATGTGGGGGGTGGTGGGGAGAGAGGGGGACGAGGGAGAAGCACACTCCCCACTGAGCAGGGAGCCAGATGCAGGGCTCCTTCCCAGGACCCTGGGATCATGACCTGAGCTAAATGCAGATGCTTAACTGACTGAGCCACCCAGGCGCCTCCCAACATTCTTTTTAAAGCATAAATCAGTGTAGGCAGCACTGTGCGGGCCAGACAGGACATTTCTGTGAGCCAAATTTGGCCCACGGGCTTTCAGTTCACAGCTTCTGAGGCCTACTGTATGATGTGGGAATCCTGAGAGTCAGAAGGTAACGTAGGGATGAATTCTCAGATCAGAGTCATCAATCCTGGCATCAAGCCTACAAAATTTCCTGGAGTACTAACTGTCTTAGCACAAGACAAAATCTGATCAGGGAGATGGCTGTATAAGATTGATGCTCCAGAATTGATACTTTTAACAAGGGTCTTTCCACTAAGACTTTTGTTCCTCAGTATAAACACACAGCTTTCAAGAGTTTGAACATTATTTTTTTTGCACTTTAAAATAAAACAGTAATTTTCAGCGTATCCCCAAAGCTTGCTGTATCTGTGCCTTAACTCTTCCTTATTTCTTAATATTAAAAAATTAAATATCAAAGCAGAACACAGACTCATTTGGCATACTTTGCTGCCTCTTGTCCTGATCTATCTTAGGTTCCTTATGAAGCTTTACCTACAGTGATACAAGCCAGTTTTACCTGAGCATTGGGAAATTGCCAAGGTCTCAGAGCAGTAGGAAATGATACAAAAGGCATTAGAAAGTTGGTTTTCAGACTGTACCCATGAAAGATATCCAATTTCTCTGCCCTGTGGATTTCGTATTAAATGGATTATCTATCAGCCAGGGACTTTCAACCTTCCCCCTTCACTGCCTTTCTCTGAGGACTATGAAGCATTCTGTTTTGTGATGTGAGCCATTTTTTTTGCAGGTGATTTGTAGAGTATGAGATCTGTAAGCAGTCATTAAAATACCCTATTTTATTTTTAAAGCAGTGTTTGAATGGATTATGTTTGCCCCACTATGATCTTTTTATTATCTGAACAATAATAAGGTCAGCTTGACAGCCTTTTTTTTTTAACATTTAGTTTAATCCTTTGACAAACCTTTGCCCACATTTGTGTTTAACCTTGGACCACCTGTCTTTGCTGATACATGATTTGCAAATTAGGAAATGCCTATTTCTTTTTCATTGTTATTGAACTTCAAAGCTCACCCAGACTCTTTTTCTTTACTTTGCTTTCCCCTCTATTTTTCTAACTTGTTATGTTCATATTGATAAAGTTACTGAAAAATAATAGTCTAGTTAAATGCATAGTTACCTATAGTTTGTTTATGCAGAAGCTAAAGTATGATGGGAAGGACATGTTACTAAATTGTAATTTAAAATTTTTATCATTGAGGGGCCCCTGCTGGCTTAGTCAGGAGATCATGCAACTCTCGATGTCAGAGTTGTGAGTTTGAGCCCCACATTGGGTTTAGAGATTACTTAAAGATAAAATCTTTTAAAAAAATGAAATTTTCATCATTGACCATCAGTTTCATGGTATTCCGTCTATGACTGTATAAATATGCATTCTGTTGATTGTTAGAGGTGGAGTGCAATTTGGTAGTCAGTTGTTCTAAAACCATTGTTTTACTGAAAAGGTGACTGTGAAGCAAGTAGGAGAGGTATTTTGGCCAAGGTCATATAAATGCTAGTGTTGGAAGCAGGAGATAGCATTGTATAGTGGTTAAGGGCTTAGGATATGAAGGCAGACAAAACTGGATTTGTGTCCTGGTTGGCTGACCAAACATTGATTATCTTGCTATGACTTCAGGCAAGCCAGTAACTTTTCTGAGCCCCAGTTTCAACAATTTTGAAATGGAGATAATAATGATACTTCAGAGGGTTGTGATGAGGAGTAAGGGATAGAATCCATGCCAGCCGCATGACAGAGTGCCTAGCCCATAGCAAATCCTCATTGAGTTGTTATTATTGTCACTATCATACTCAATATTCTGACCAACAGCCCAGGTTGATTTTATCACCCATTTCTAACAATGCTTCCAAACTTGCTAACGGCTTTCTTGAGGCCTTTCGAACATCCTCAACAGAAGCTTGATGTGTTTTGTCATTTGTTGAGGGTGTCTTACATGGTTCAGCAATATATATGGGTGTATACTATTAAGTTTGCATCCCCCTACCTTGATTTCCATTTTCACATTTAATTAATAAATTCAGTAAATATGTGTTGAGCACCTTCTTTCTGTGCACACAGTTCTGTGCATTCCTGAGCATATAGTTGTGAAAACAGGGCACAACAGCTTTCTCATAGAGCTTATGTTCTGGGGTGGGAGAATAAATTATAAACGATTGTACTTCTGTTTATTTATGGTTATGGTAAATAATAAAAATGAGTATCAAATACCATGAGTGAATAAAAGAGGGGATCAACATGAAGGCCTGTAGGGTGAATAGATCTTAGGTAGCATTTGGGCAGAAAGGTTTGTGTTTTGAAGACATGGTGCTGATGTGCAGGGAGGGAAAAACATTGTAATTCTAGGAATGGATAGAAATTCACTGTGGCTGAAGCAAGGTGGATGTTGAAACCGGAGAGGAAGGTACCTAGATTATGAATGTTTAGGCTGCATTAAGTTAATTTGTTAGGAGAGAATGGAAGGTTTTTGGAAGATTATTAGCATAAAATGCCATGACCAGATATTTTTAAAATACCATTTTGGCACTCATGAAGAATGGGTTGAGGGAAGAAGATGAGAAACAGCAAGCTATTTGGGATAGAGGGTGGCTTGTAAGAGGTGGGGAGAGTGGGGGTGGAAAAAAATCTGAGAGATGCACAGAAGGTAGAGTTAAAGGACCTGGGTGTGTGATTGGCATGTTGGCAGAGGTGGGAAGAGGCGCCAAGAATGACTCCACTTCAGGATTGAGCTCCAGATATTATGAATGTTAATATATGATCAGAGTTTTTCCAGATGCAGCCAAAGCACAAAAGAGTTCTGGGTTCTGGCACAAGACTGATAGAAATGGTGGACTGCACTACAGAGAGTGTGTAGGAAAAATGCACTCCTGCTGTGTGTTTCTCCTCTAGTCTCAAACTACTACCACACTCCAAGCACTTCTGATACCAGATGTGTGGGGCTTTTCCCACACCAGGCAGTTCTCTGTGACACCAGTGGAATGTCCTCCAATTCAATGCTGACACCAACCAGAATTAGCACAGACCCCATAGGTTAAGGGCTCAGTCCTACAAGACTGTCCCCTGAATCAGACCCCAAATGCAAGGAGTAGATCCCCAGATTACCTACAACTTCCATCCAATTTGGTGTAATTCATAGGTTCCCATGACCCTCCCTCCTTGGATTTGGTCATTTGCTGGAGTAGCTCACAGAACTCAGGGACATACTTACTTACATTTACCTGTTTGTTATATAGTAAAGGATATGATAAAGGTATAGATGAACAGCTAGATGAAGAAGAACATAGGGCTGGGTCTGGAGGGGTCCTGAGTGCAGGAGCTCTTTCCCCCATGGAATTAGGGTGTGCCACCCTCCCGGCATTGGGATGTGTTCACTGACCTGGAAGTTCTCTAAAACCCTATACTTTTGGGTTTTGTATGGAGACTTCATCATGTAGACATGCTCAATCATCCACTTAATCTCCATGCCCTCTTTGCTTTCCTGATGATAGGGTTTGGGGCTGAAGGTTCCAAGTTTCTAATCATGGCTTGGTCTTTCTGGTGACCAGCCCCCATTCAGGATCTGTTCATTAGACTAGAAAGAAATGCATCATTATTAAAAAAAAAAAAGAAACTCCTGTGACCTAGGAAATTCCAAGGGATTTAGGACCTCTCTTTCAGGAACCAGGGTGAAAGACTAAACATTAGAACAAAAGATGCTCCTAGTACTCTTATCACTTAGGAAATTACAAAGGTTATAGCAGGTCTGTGCTGAAACTATGGATGAAGACCAAATGTATATTTCTTATTATAAATCATAATCTCACAGAGAGGGAAGTACAAAGGGTAAGTCATGATTACGGTAGAAGACATTACTATTTCAATATGTTAAGTATGAGACCAGCAAATATAAAGAGTTAATTTACTAAGGTTGTGAATTGTGAGGTTTGTGTGTATGTAATTCAGAATTGTGGTATTTTTGTTTCTTGTTGTTTTGGTGGGTATAGTGTTCTTCATTGACAGTAACCCCATAAACTACTTAGGTCAACTAAGTGAATCATTTTTTAATAAAAGCTTAGAATGGTCTGTCTCAGTTCTGTGGTATAAATTGATTGATTAGAATTTTGCATCTGAAACTAAGCTAAAACCATGACTGTTTGTACATAAGATATTGATCTTGCATCTTTTACCAGTGTCTCAAATATTTGATTTTTTGTTTAGTTTTATTCTTTATCAATGAGAACCTAAGTTTCAGACTAAATGTAGTGTAGGTTTGAATGAGGACAAAATAAAATACCACATAATTTAGTGTAGTTTTCTTATATGTATTTTATTCATTTCAGCATATTATAATTTGAACTTGATTTGCACTTGAGTTATTCATTTTTGTTCACTGCCTTGAGGTTCCTATGTGATCAAGAATTAAGTATTTTGTGTTCAGAATACAATGTATAAAAATGAATAAAAAAATGAATAAAAATATTCATTTCTAATGTTCACATATTATATACATGTATGTATATTTAGATTTAAAAAAAATTAAAATCCTTTCACTGTGAAGATATTTGCGCATAAGACGATGATGGCACTTTAATCAGGTTTTTTGTTTTGCTTTGCTTGGTTTTGGGCTTTCTTTTCTTTCCTCCACTTTCCACTACATAATGTAATAGGGAAAATTGTGCCCCACAACTGGGAAATCATTAAGGGTCCCTATATACTTGAAATCTTGAAGTATGTCCAAGTCTACCATTCATGCAAAAAAGAGGTGTGGGTTAGCTGTTGTGACCTGTTTTTTAATTACACAGTATCTGCCAAACTTAGGGAATGGAGAGATTCTCTTAGTATCTACTGGCCACGTGACCTGTCACAGTTCATACCACAATTGTTTTGAGAAAATTTAAAGCTACATGTAGGATAGGACTAAAAATGATATACCGGTTGAATTTTCCAGTCAGACATAAAGGCATATTGCATTTATCAAACAAAAGCAACCATTAAAAAATAGGGAAACATTAAAAATTAAGCAAAAAAAAAAGATTGGTAGGGGAAAAAACAAATCATCTATCTTAGTAGAAGCAATAAATATCAGGATATTATTGAAAACCAAAATAATTGGGGCGCCTGGGTGGCTCAGTCATTAAGCGTCTGCCTTCGGCTCAGGTCATGATCCCGGGGTCCTGGGATCGAGCCCTGCATCGGGCTCCCTGCTCAGCAGGGAGCCTGCTTCTCCTTCTCCCTCTGTCTACCACTCTGCCTACTTGTGCTCTCTCTCTGTCAAATAAATAAATAAAATCTTAAAAAAAAAATAATAATTAAGGGAAGGGGCAAAATGAGCATAACTACAAGTAAAAAGAGTTTATAAAGGAGATGAAACATGTAAGGTAGTCTCTGGGGCTCATCTCATAGCTAATGGTAGGAGTTTTAGACATAGAGAACAGATGTGAGGAAGGAGGACAAATCAATAGATTATCATTTCCCCTAAGTGGAACTAATTCTTAAATCCTTCATATTAAATGAACTCACCATAGGCTGGTGAAGATTAGTGAAAATAAAAACTTTTAGGCATATAATGGTGAAAATTTTGAATTCTCAGGATAAAAAGAAAATTCATAGAAAAGTTGACACACAAAAAAATAGGTTACTTAAAAGAAATGAGAATTTATTACCTAATTTTTCATCTATAACACAAAATGCTGGAGGCCAATGCAACATAACTCTGAGTAAAAAGAGTTACAGCCCTGGTAATCTTTAATAAGATACTGTTTGCTCATATAGGAAGAGAAAAAGTACATTTTGATAAATAAAAGGAGTCAAAGTATTCTACAAATGAATTGTTCCTAGAGGGGGAGGAGGGAAATGGGGAGGACAAACAGAAGGAGAGAAAAAGGAAAAGAAAAAGAGGGGAGGGGAAATGTAATGAAGTACCATACCCAAACTAAAGATGAGTCAGAATATGTCATGAATGAAGAGGACAGATATAATGGTCACAAATGCTGTCCTGGGCTGCTGCATTAAAATCACCTAACCAGACTTTTAATGCTTTCTTAGAGTCCACAGTTAGGGATAAAATAGATAAACCTGAGATAGAGTCCCGCAGTCTATTTTTTTAATAAGTTCCCCAAGTGATTTAACACCCAGCCATATCTGGTAACCTGTGAGTAATGAGTTCAGTAAATTACATAACTAAGTTATGGTTGATAATGCAGTCATGAAATGGTAATATGGTGTTTTAGAAAAGATATCTAACTACAAAGAATACAATGTAGATAATTTTGTTTCTAAAACTAAAATCCTACCTTATTTCAGAAGTAGACAGTGTGTATAAATTAGAGTGAGAAGGGGAGTATAGTGTGGAGGGATCACTGAAGAAACAGAAGCCTGTAACTGCCAACGTGGTTCTTGAAGGGGGACCTCTTAGAGACAGTTTAATTATTGATCATTGATATGTTGTATATGCTTATGTATTTCAAGATAATTAAGTATAGTAGAGATAAGATGAAGAGATCCATATGGCTAGAGCATGGAAAATAATAAACAAGGAGAAAAATGAATCTTTGACAATATAGTAAAAATTGGGGGGAAAGGAACAAGAAAATATAAACACAAAAACTAATATAAAGTGATACAATATATGCAAGTTTTACTCAAATGGTTAAATTAAATCTTAATTACAAAACAGATATTGTTACATTAGGTGAAAAACATAACCTAGTTACATGCTGTTTAAAAGACACGTTTTAAAGAAAGTGGCACCAAAATAATCAGATTGCTCACGATTATATTACTAGCACTTAGCATGGTTGAGCATGTGGTGAAAAAATGGTTGTCACCTCATGGAGTGAATGGATGTACAAAGATATAAGAGCTTTCTGCCACCATCACCACGGGAAAAAAAAAAAAAATCAGGGTTATTTATACCACTGTCACTTCAAAGTAATTAGCTGGCACACACGAATATTTTAAATTCAACCATAAAACAAGATACAGTAGCATTAAACCTTTATGCACTGAAAAACATGCATTAAAGTATGATGAATTTGAAACTGAAAAATCCATGGAATAATTAACACAGATGCTGCCAGTCTGGGAAATTTTAACACATCTCCTAGAATTGTTCTAAAGAAATTCAAAATAAATAATGTAATGCTTTCTACAATTTTAAGTTCACACCTCTTCTTTGAAAACATAAACTTCTACCTTTTCTAATATCATTCCAATTTTAAGATAAAACTGATTTGGTGACTAAAAATAAACTAAAGCAGGTGCACCTGGGTGGCTCAATTGATTTAGCTTCTGACTTGTGGTTTCCCCTCAGGTCATGATCTCAGGGTGCTGGGATGGAGCCCAGTGCAGGGCTCCATGATCAGCAGGGAGTCTGCTTGAAGATTCTTTCCTTTTGCCCCTCCCTTTGCTGGTGCGCGTGCTTTCTCTCTTTCTCTCTCAAATAAATAAATCTTAAAAAAAAACCCAAAAAAACTAAAGCATTACCATAAAACACTTCTTTGTTTACACATCCCTCTTCATCCATTTGTTATGACATTTTGGGTTATTATAGTATGTGCTATTTCTGTTTTCTCAATTGAGGATCCCTGATTTGAATATATAATTCAATTAAGATTTATTTCAAAGGTATAACATAAAAGTTAAACACTACAAACATAGCCTTTACATTCTTTAAAAAGTATTAGTGGAATGTTTATGAAAATTGGTCATATAATCTAAAGGAAGTTTCACGTTTAGAAATTTTAAAATCTTGCTGATGATATTCTCTAATTAGCAATAGAATTATAAGTTAACAAGTAGTAAAAGTGGAATTACTTGGAAATTAAAAGAAAAAAGACAGCTTCTGAATGGTTCTTGGGTTGAAGGGGAAATCCTGACTAAAATTTTGACATCTTAAAAAAATGACCAATACTGAGTACAGAAATGCGCAGTATTCTAATATATGGCTAGCTGTTAATGCATAGATTTCTTTTAAAGAACATTATTGCATTTTTTAAATATTAAGGACTGAAATTAAGTAAACAAAATATTGAACTTATGAACTAGAAAACAAACATTAAAAAATAGGAGAAATTAGTAAAAAGTAATTAGTAATGTAAAAAGCAAAAATTAGTGAATTGTTTCCCTACAAAATATATAGAATAAAAATTGCCCATTTTTTGAAAAGACTGGTAAAACCAACAGTAAAACTTTGTCATGTCTGATTGAGAAAAATGAGAAGTCCACAAATATGTAAATTAAAATATAAAATGGATAAGACCTGAGATATATAAAACGTTTTCAAAATCATCAGTGATTTTATGGATGTATACATGCAGACAGAATTGACAGTTTTCTTGGGGAAAACTGTACCAATATTTTTTTTCAGAAAAAGAAAAATTCCCAATTAAATGAATTACCTGGGGGGAGGAAATGAAAAATATGATCTTAGATTTACCTGAGTTCCACAAAAATGCACAGAATCACATGGCTTTATAGTTAAGTGCAAGAAACAAAACAGATGAACATAGGGGAAGGGGGAAAAAAAAAGAGAGGGAGTCAAGCCATAAGAGACACTTAACTATAAAGAACAAACTGAGGGTCGATGGAGGGGAGGTAGGCAGGGGGATGGGTTAAATGGGTAATGGTTATTAAGGAGGGCACTTGTGATGAGCACTGGGTGTTACATGTAAGTGATGAATCAGTAAATTCTACTCCTGAAACTGATACTACACTATATGTTAACTAACTAGAATTTAAATAAAATCTTGAAACAAACAGAAACAGTTCAGGAAACAAATCATCACTAAGTGATTTTAAATGTTTCAGAATTTTAAAACTAACTAAAAGAACATTTTTCTATCTCATTTAAGTTCATGTTTTGAGAGTCTAACATAAATATATTATTTAATTTGAGAAAGGCTGCACCAGGTAACAACAAAAAAAATGTAGACCATTTTCCTTGTGATTGCTGATGTAAATATTAGTGAATCAAAGTTATTATTACATTAAAAGAATGATATAAGCTTATCAAATGCATTTATCCTAAAAATGTATGAAGAATTCAGTATTCAGAGGTGTGTTAATGTAATTCATTATGATCCATTAAAAGACAGTAAGTTCCATATTATTATTTTGATAGAGGTTAAAAGACTTTTGATAAGATTGTATAGACACTCCCAAATAAAGCTCTTAAGAAACTAGAAAAAATAAAATAAAATGTGTTAGCAAGATTACAGTTGAGGATATTTATTAAAAGTAGTAGTAAACATGACAATTTATTATAAACATTAAAAGCATTCCTGTTCAAAATCAAAAAGAGGACAGAAATGCCTTTTATCAATGCTTAGTTAATAATGCTTTGAACGTTGTAGAAACTCAAATGGAAACAGCATTTAGAATAAATAATGGGAAAGGACATATTACTACTATTTTCAGATTATATTTGTGTTATACAGCAGAAGTTTACAATTATTTAAAAATTTTAAGAACTAATGAGTTTAACAATATAGTTAGATAAAAGATAATCAGAAATGTAGGGAAATACTATTATATTCATAGGAAAAACAAAGAATAGAAATAAAATTAATGGGAAATGTTCAAGACCTACGTGATGAAAAGTATTGCCATTTATTAAATAATATAAAACAAATGCTTGATTGACAAAGCACAGCATCTTCTTAAAATTGAACAACCTATCCTTTTAAGGATGTCAGCTGTGTACAAATTAATACATAAATTTAATGAAGTCCAAATAAATATCTCAACAGATTTATTTATTTTTGTACTTAGATTTAACGCAGGCAGAACTTAAACAATGAATCAAAATTTGATCTGGAGGAAAAGTGGCTAGAAAAATATAGGGTATTAAGAAATAGGGGGTGCCTGGGTGGCTCAGTCGGTTAAGCCGCTGCCTTCGGCTCAGGTCATGATACCGGGGTCCTGGGATCGAGTCCCGCATCGGGCTCCCTGCTGGGCGGGGAGCCTGCTTCTCTCCCTCTGCCTCTCTCTCTCTCTCTGAGTTTCATGAATAAATAAAAAAAAAAAAAAAAAGAAAGAAATAGAATATTGTAGAAGAAGGGAGAGAGGTCTTTATTTAGATGTAAAAGTGAATTAAAATGCCAAATAGTTAAAAAAAAAACTGTGTAGTAAAAAATTATGCAGATATAGATTAATAGAAACAGGATAAATTATGGTTAGAAATTTAAGAGTTTATTAAATATGTCAAATAAAATGAATAGTAGTATGGATTAATAACAAATACTACAAAAAGCCCATTTGTTTATTGGATTAAGACTCCAAATAAAAAATTTACATTAGCCTGAAATTTAAACATAAAACTAATCACACACTACTAGATGAAAATAGAAAATATTTTTTACTTTTGGGGAGGGACCTCCTTAGCATGATCCAAATCTAGGAACTATAAAAGAAGAAAAAGACAAGTTTTCTTAAAAACTTAAATTTTATAAGATAGAAATTCCCCATAAACACAAAATATAGGTACTAACTATTTATTGTTGTATTTTTTGATTACATCAGAAAATTAGGCACCTAAGTGTCCACCATGAAATAACTAGTTAAATAAAAATAGTACATTCTTACAAAAGATTGTTTTGACAGTTCTAACTAATGATGAGGTGTATCTATATGATTGCCTTAAAAAGTATTCATTACATTTTTGGAGGAAAAAAAAAACAGTTATAAAATAGGATGTAATTTGTGATCTTATTTTTGTAATCCTATGTCTGTTGTGTATAGGAAAAAAAAAAGATGCAAAGATAAATACCAGACTCTCAAGAAGGCAGTAGCTAAAATGACAAGAGTGGTGATTTTAAACTTTAGTTTTATTTATTTCTAAATTATTGCAATACTTATGGTGAACAGCCTCTATTTTAATAATTGGAAAAAGTAGGACTATTGACATTTTAGTTAAGAAATTCAGTGGGGGGGCGCCGGGTGGCTCAGTTGGTTAAGCGACTGCCTTGGGCTCAGGTCATGATCCGGGAGTCCCTGGATCGAGTCCCACATCGGGCTCCCTGCTCGGTGGGGAGTCTGCTTCTCCCTCTGACCCTCCCCCTCTCATGTACTCTCTGTCTCTCATTCTCTCTCTCTCAAATAAATAAATAAAATCTTTAAAAAAAAAAAAAGAAATTCAGTGGGAAGTTATAGTTTATTTTCTACCTGCATGTATGTTAGGCAAAATCCTAAACCAAACTGATTTTTTTTTAAAGATTTTATTTATTTATTTGACAGAGAGAGACACAGCGAGAGAGGGAACACAAGCAGGGGGAGTGGGAGAGGGAGAGGGAGAAGCAGGTTTCCCACGGAGCAGGGGGCCCAATGCGGGGCTCGATCCCAGGACCCTGGGATCATGACCTGAGCCGAAAGCAGATGCTTAACGACTGAGCCACCCCGGCGCCCAACCAAACTGATTCTTGAGGTGTTCTGAGTGACACATCCCAAAGTGTATATAAACATGCTCATTGTTGGGGTCTCTTCAGTTATGAGGGAAATAGTCTCCAACTGCATCAGTTACCGTAAAGGACAAGAACAGATCATATGTATAATATATTTACTTAATTTACTCACTGTATAGTGTGTGTCATAATCTTGATGTGTTTAGTGTTAGCATTGTCTGTGATACTCTTGTCTAGACAAGTCACTTTTAAAATGTTGTCCTTGGATCAACAGCACCTGGGAACCTGTAAGAAATGCAGATTCTCAAGCCTCACCCCAATCGGAAACTGCCACATCCTTCCCCCAGAATCTGTGTTTTAACAGGCATTCCAGTTGATTTTGATGGGTGCTAATGTTTGACAACCACTGCTCTAGAGTGCATTCAGGGGAAAGATTTTTACTAAGTTAAGTTTTATTCTAAGTTGATTTCTCCCCTTAGTAACAGAGAATTTATTTTATTGACAGTGATTAGAAAATTGATTGTTAATAGGCCAGCCATGGGAGCCCTTGAATATGTGGCACAGTAAGTTGGAATTTTTGTTTGTTTCTGGGTTTTGTTTTTTTCTTTGTTTGGTAGATGGTAGGAAGTTTTAAATGTTTCTGAGTATGGGAAGGATGGACTAAAGATGTCCATCATGACAACTGTTCAGCAGAGTATATAGTGGATTGCAGGGGACTGACACTGGGCATAGAGACAAGTTAGGAAGGAGGCTATTGAATAGATCAGGCAAGAAATAATGAAAAACCTGGATTAGATTAAAGGAAATAGAATTGGGAAAGAAGAGGTAAATAAGAGATAAGTCAATCAGAGAAGGACATGTATC
>NC_138369.1:37836635-37843851 GCF_054177405.1 Leptonychotes weddellii
TTCTGCATGGAGCACTGGGTGTTATGCACAATGAATCATGGAACACTACATCAAAAACTAATGATGTATGGTAACTAACATAATATAATAAAAAAAAGATATTGTGAATGTGAATAAAGGACTTAATTACTGATTGCATGTAGAGGGCAAAAGAAACAAATGGCAAAGTTTGAAATTTTAAGCTTATGTGACAGGTATCATTGGCATTAGAGATCTGAATGACTCTCAGCGATCTGTATATTGGTAGATTGTGCTGTTATTAGTCATCATGAAAATGATTGGTTTATTTGGATGTCTAAATTGGGGCTTTCAGTTAATCAGAACAGTGGTTAAAATTTTCAATGATTAGCGTTAAAACAAAAGAGAACACAAATACAGTTGAGTACTTTGCCAGACTCATCAAATATGTTGGGCTAAGAACTCCTAATGAGGATGCTGTGATCAACTGAGCAAACAGACCATTTGGCTTGAACAGAAATGTCAACATAGGCATACTCTACTAACTTGCTGATTAGGGATGGTTCTAGCTCGTTGATGGATTTTAGCCAAGACACAGAATGGTGGGAAGCCAGTGCAGAAGAGCATTTAGGAATCTGAATGATCAATTATTTTTCATCCCATAAACTAATTTCCTTGTGTTAGAGTTTACCTACAAACTTACACACTGCTTCCTCAAAGTTTCCATAAGGCTTCATTTAGATTTTTATTACAGTGATGGTTTGTTCATCTTGAGCAGAGCTTTTTGTGAGATATAGAGCTATTAATGGCTATCAAGGGATAGACTGAATGTTTTTGGAAGGTGGTTTAGTGTGAACCAAGGTTTAAGGTTTGGATACTATGGCAGGTAAGTTGTAGGAATGGAGTAAAAAAAAAAAAAAAAAAAAAAAAAATTAGGAGTTCAAAGCCCAACTCAGGTACTTACTTCCTGAGAGAATTTGGTGTGACTTGAACCCTGGTTTCTCATTCACTAAATAGAAATAATAATAATAGCTTATATCATAGGGTTGGTATCTGAAGTAAATGCAATTATACCTATGCAACATATAATACAGAATTCTCAGAAATAATTTCTCAAAAAGGGTAGGCATTCTTTTATTGTGAAATAAGCTTTGAGAGTCAACTAGAGGTGTGCAGGTCTTGAGGGAAAGTGTGCAGATTTTTGCACATTTTGAATACATTTTACCAGAACTGTCAGCTACAAGCTAAGAAAATGTCATTGAGCCTGAATTTGGTGAATAGTAGTGAAAAAGACCAATAAACGCTACATTTATTAGTTTTTACTTTTTGGGTAGAAGGGTGCAGTGACTTGGTTATTCTAGAATATACCATATTGTCTTTTCTTTCTTTTTTTAGATTTCATTTATTTATTTGAGAGAGAGTGCGCATGCGCATGTGTTCATGCACCTGAGCAGGGGGAGGGACAGAGGGAGAGGGAGAGTAAATCTGGAGCGGACTTCACACTGTGTGCAGAGCTCAACACGGGGTTGGGTCCCACCGCTGCAG
Organism: Leptonychotes weddellii; assembly: GCF_054177405.1. Classification (NCBI taxonomy): domain Eukaryota; kingdom Metazoa; phylum Chordata; class Mammalia; order Carnivora; family Phocidae; genus Leptonychotes; species Leptonychotes weddellii. Next base: position 37,838,139 of record NC_138369.1, read on the forward strand.
GATCATTACCTGGGCTGAAACCAAGAGTCCAAGGATGCTTAACTGACTGAGCCACCCAGGTGCTTCTACCATGTTGTTTTTTCTGTGGAAAGGGAAACTAGTTGATCATTCAGATTGAACAAATGATGACAAAGCTGTAATAATCCTTGTGGATGCAAAAACTAGACCATTTCCCCCATCAATATGTATATGTCACTTTTTTAATTTATAAGAATAAAATCTTTACTAGACAGATCATGAAAGGTACCTTCCAGGTTTACCGTCCTACTTTAGGAAACCTCAGAATGTCATCAATCTCCTAAACTTATGCTGATGGCTTACTTTTTCTTGGTGACCTTGAATTTTTTTCTGTGTGAGATTTCTTGTGTAGGCAACAGTAACTTATTTCTAAACATAGAAATCACTAATCCTTCAAGACCCAGTTTACAGTCTTCCTTCTTAGCAAAGTAATTTCCCTTGACGTCAACCAGGAGTGCGGTCTCTAATTCTGTAGCACTTTGGACCACTACTATACGGCCTGGTATTGTATATGTTTGTGTATAAATCTCTTTTTATCTTACTAGATTGTAAACTCCATCAGAGAAAGGTGAGAAAATCAATTTAAGAACATGGGGAAGTGCTTGAAGCTGAGGCTCCTGAATGCCATACTGAGGATTTAGCTTGAGTGGTGCTCAATATCATATGACTTATCTCACTAACCATGGTTTAATGAACCAGAGATGGTTCCCTGCCCCCACAGGATGGTGATCTTTAAGAAGTGGCTTGGCAAGGGCTCTGGCTAACAGCTGTGCTCAGTACTTCATGGTTGCACTGGCCAGTCAGGTCATACAGAGGAAATGAGCAGAGAGTGGATTGGCTGAAGCTGGAAGGCATAAAGAGAGGGCAGTAATCCTAGGAAACAAACTGAGGGTTGCTGGAGGGGAGGTGGGTAGGGTGATGGGGTAACTGGGTGGTGGACATTGGGGACGGTATGTGTTGTAATGAGCACTGGGTATTATATAAGACTGATGAATCACAGACCTTTACCCCTGAAACAAATAATACGTTATATGTTAATTAATTGAATTTAAATTAAAAAAATAAATTAAAAATAAAAGAGGGCAGTAATCAGATACCATGGGCAAGCAGACAGCACAGCATAAAGTCAAGATAAAGAAAGTAGTTATTAGAGGCAGGAGAAGATTACTGGCCCTCTTTACCAACTTGTTTATCTTGACAGTAAACCTCATTAATGAAAGTGACCTGAAAATGTGGCTTATTCCTTATATATGAAAAAAAAAAAGCCTAACTAATGCAGCATCATTTTGTAATCTCTGTGATAGTAATGACTCTCTTTTTATGTTGAACTTAAAAATGCCTCCCTGTAACTTCCTTGTAAAAGTACTTGCCATGCTTCCCAAATTCATGCAAAATATGCACTAATCTTCTGGTCAGTGACAGCCTTCTGGGATAGACAGATCTTTCAGCAATAGGGGGAATCCTGTTTTTTATAGGAAACAAATAAGTGTCAGTAAGGACTTTATATGGTTCATCTTTTATCACTATCCCCAGTAAGGAAAAGTAGAGTATAACTGAAGGATATAAAATTTACTGATTAATGGAGTTTTGCTAAGTAGAATATACTTACTACTTAGTGGTACCATGGTTATTTTGGGTGACATATTTAAGATTCACTTTTGTTTTAATAGTTATGTATCTGTTATAATGTATATTAGGAAAATAGAACAAAATGTCAAATCCATGGTTTCTTAGATTCTCTTATGACAAGTGTAAAATAAGTATTTAAATTTAAAATATTAATAGTTTTGGTGATGTGTACATATGGTCCAAATAATGGAGGATATTTACTAATAACTGTAATTAGTATAAGACTTTTTTAAAGAAAAAGTGTTACAAGATTAGCATGATATGCCACAGGCAAACTGGACCAAGATTATTACCTTTATTTTTGCTTTCTAAATTTATTGGGTATATCTTGATTTATTTTACATAGTTTGGGAGATGTATATTTAAAAGTCAATTTAAATGTAAAATAAAGAAACTGTACTCTGTACCAGCAGTAATAATGCAAGAAATAAACATGGCAAGGTCAATAACCTGAAATTGGACCCTTCTCTGAATTTCAAGAATGTATTGAGAAATAACTTTTGTGTCAAGTAGAAGTCAATAGAACATCAGCAAAGAGTTACCTTTGTAGCTAGCACCCAAGAAACCTGCAGTCACATATAAAGGAATGCAAGAATATGAATTTAAAAAAATCACTTTCAGGAGTCAGAGGGAATTTTTTTTTCATAAACACCACTGCATATCCATTTCCATGTTGCATGTCAGATAGTTATATATAGATAAAAGCAGAATTGTGGTGGTGAGTAATTCTAGGGTGTATATCCATTAAGGAATCATGAAAAAAGAAAGTTTAAAGCAAGAATGGCTGAGACTGAGTGTTTTTTTTCAAAAGAGCTCTTAAGTCATGTACATATCATTTTTGTTACAGGAAGGAATTCAACATTATCAGTGAGATTTTCACAGACTTTATTGGTTTGGGAAGGTTAACTATTAAATGTTGATAATAACCTTTTACCTGGTTTCTCTGCATCTAGTATCTTTTGTCTCTTTGATCCATCGGGAATACCACTGACACATTTGTCTCCCTAAAGTACCTCTTGGATTATTTTGTTCCTCTGATCACACATCTTCAGTGGCCATTTTATGAATTCCTCCTCACATCTGAATTCTTCAGCATTCCTCTGCTGTCTGTTCCAAATCTACTTTTCAGTGGTTTCCTTGTATTCTTGTGTGTATTTACTTTTATCTTAATATGCTCTATCAAGGGGCGCCTGGGTGGCTCATTTGGTTAAGTGACTGCCTTCAGCTCAGGTCATGATCCCAGAGTCCTGGGATCGAGCCCCACATGGGGCTTCTGACTCATCGGGGAGCCTGCTTCTCGCTCTGACCCTCTCCCTTCTCATGCTGTTTTTCACTCTCTCTCTCTCTCTAGTAAATAAATAAAATCTTTAAAAATATATGCTCTATCAGCTTCTCCAGAGAAACAGACCAATAGGATTGTGTACGTGTGTCTCTGTGTGTTAAGGAATACATTTATTATTTATAATACGTATATATATTTATTTATTTTTTATTATTATGTTAATCACCATACATTTCATCATTACTTTTTGATGTAGTGTTCTATGATTCATTGTTTGCGTATAACACCCAGTGCTCCATGCAGAATGTGCCCTCCTTAATACCCATCACCAGGTTAACCCATCCCCCCCCAGAACCCTCAGTTTGTTTTTCAGAGTCCATAGTCTCTTATGGTTTGTCTCCCCCTCCGATTTCCCCCCCTTCATTGGAATTGGTCCATACATTGTGGAGGCTGGTAAGTCTGAAATCAGTAGGGTACGATTTCAGGCTGGAAACTCAGGCAAGAGTTAATGTTGGTGTCTTGAGGTTGAAATTTGTAGAACAGACTAGATAGGCAGGAGTGATATTACAGTCTTGAGTCTGATATCTGTAGGGCAGGTGGCTGGCTGGAAACACAGAATTTCTACGTTGTAGTCTTGAGACAGAATTCCTTCTTTTCCAGGAAACCTCTGATTTTTCTGTAAGACCTTCAGTTGTTTGGATGAGGCCCACCACATTATGGAGGGTAATCATTACTTAAATTCAACTGATTATATATGATAATCACATCTATAAAATACTTTCACAGCAATATCAAGACTACTGTTTGGCCAAACAACTGGGCATCATAACCTAACTAGGTTGATACATAAAAGTTAACTACCCCACATGCCATGATTTCTCTTTCTGCATTTTCTGCCTTATATGTCCTTATTTGACATTCCTAAATTTTAATACCCTCAAGCCCTAGCTCATTTTCTTCCTCTATTGCAAAGCCATTACTGTTTACTTCAGCCAGGAATGATATAACTAAGACCTGTGACATTCTATAGGAGGATGTACGACTTTTATCACATGCATTTCATGCTGCCTGGTATTGAACGTATTTGTGTAAGGCTTTTATACTGTATGAGAGCTTTGAGTTTCTCAAGGTCCAGGGTGGTAACAAATAGATCTTTGCATTGAATTTGCTATATAATACGTTGCTCTACAAAAAGGTGCTTAGAATTTTTTGTTTTCTGATGTGCCAGGGTATTATTCTAAGCCATTCTTAACCTTAAAGAATTCTAGCATACAGTGGGAGTATGATATAGCACAGTGTTTCACAAAGTTTGGTAGGCATTCTATAACAGAATATAGTATTTATAATAGTAGATGCATGTTAACTTTAATATGGTTTAGAAAAAGTGATTAACATCAAACTGATAAATTTTCATATATGAATGTTTAGGATGAGGCGAAAACAGAGAACTGTTTTAGGGTTGAATCTATTAAGTAGTAGAAGGTCAGTATGTAAGTACAGCAACATTATGAGGTAATATCTGAAGCATTTAAGTTTGTGAAATATTAATGTCATGTAATCTTAGACTGAAAATGAAGAGATCTGAAATTATTTAACTCTCTCACACTGTGTGATCTAAGGCATTTTCTCTCTCTCATCCTCTATATGTCTTTTTTGCCTAGGCACTCCTGTTAATTTATCTTCCAACTCTAAAACTATAATTTTTTGCTTAGATCCCTTTAAATACACAATGCAGATCACAGTACAGATGGTGCAAGTAGGGAGAAGATCTCCAATTGGTAGACTAACCCCAAATAGGTTGTGTATATATTGAATGAAACAGGACCAAAAAATTTGCTAACAGTAGGCACAGGGCATCCTTTGGCTTAGAACTGAAACAAGTAGATTTATGATTTAATCTTATTTATTCTGTAACATTCCTGTTAAATGAATGTCCCTGATCTTCCTACCATCCTACTCATATTTCTAATGTGCTCATAATACTCGAAGGTAATCATGATCATTTGCAATTATAGTGTCCTGTTATCAATTAATTTGCAGTTCACCAGTAATCATCTGATTATCTCTAACAAAGCTGCAAAGGCATGGTAATTACATTGAAAGTAATTATCATGTAATTGCACATAATTATTTGTACCTTATTAAGTGCTCACATGATTAAAATATTTTTGGTCAAATACGAATTATCCGTGGGACTAAAATTTTTTTTTTTTTAAATAAGAAAGTTTTCTTCCTGGTCTTCTCTTTTGTAGATAAAGTTGAGCCATCAAACTGAGATTTCCATATTACGCCAAATAGGATGAATTGGTAAGGAGAGGCAAAAGTTAGATTTCATTAGTGGAATTCCTCATACATCCAATGAAGTTGAGATAATAAACTTCAACTTTCAGCATGGATGAATGCTTTCCTTCCCTTAACTATAACAAAAAATATTACCCTATTAAGAGTATACACTATGAATGTCATTGAGGACAATGTGTTTTTCATGTCCAACACCACCATTAGCAATTTTACACTGAACTTTTATTTTTTCCACAGTATTCTTTCTTCAGAACTTTTTTTTTTAATTTTTTTATTCTTATATTATCCCCATACATTACATCATTAGTTTTAGATGTAGTGTTCCATGATTCATTGTTTGTGCATAACACCCAGTGCTCCATGCAGAACGTGCCCTCCTCAATACCCATCACCAGGCTAACCCATCCTCCCACCCCCCTCCCCTCTAGAACCCTCAGTTTGTTTTTCAGAGTCCATCGTCTCTCATGGTTCGTCTACCCCTCC
>NC_138369.1:37844351-37862507 GCF_054177405.1 Leptonychotes weddellii
CTGGGATCGAGTCCCGCATCGGGCTCCCTGCTCTGCGGGGAGCCTGCTTCTCCCTCTCCCACTCCCCCTGCTTGTGTTCCCTCTCTCGCTGTGTCTCTCTCTGTCAAATAAATAAATAAAATCTTTAAAAAAAAAAAGAACTTTGTTCTTCTAGTTGGGGATACTGAAAATAGCCTCCTCTGTAAGATTTAAAACACTTTAATATATTTTATTTTGTATATAGGAGGGTGTAGAGGAGGTTGACAAGGATTGGGATAGGAAGATAACTAAGAATCTTTTAAATGAAGAAAATCATGCATTATGTCAGTTTTAGCATATTATCATGATTGTGGCTCTCTGTCTAATAGATTCTATCATATAATACCTGAATGCAAAGAGAAAAGTCTGGAGTTTTTAAGTGATAAAGATTAGAAATGAAAAAAAAAAAATCTTTTCTCCCCAGCAGCATATGCCAGTTTACGATTCTCAAGGCTTTACACTCTGAGGTCACTTCCTAGCACTTCATTCTTGAGTACTTCTAGTCGCCTGCTGGAGCTGGCCATCAATCTAAGTAAGCAGATCTCTGAAAAGAAATAAATCTTTTGACAACTGGCTATTTTTAGCAATACTTTGACAAATGCTTAAATAGTCAATGACTGGAGGAAGAAAGTACCTGAATGTAAGTAGCAACTTTGTTAATTCTCAGTATATTCAGTTCTGCATTTTTAATTCTCCTCTTGTTTAGTTGAACTGTTGATTAAGTGATTCTCTGCCAGCTAATGAATGCATTCACCTAGCCATTGATTACTTCAAATGACTGCCTTGAATATTTACTGCTGGTTAAATATTTTAAACCTCTACCAACATTATCTTGTACCTAATTAAGAACTCATTGAGGCAGTTTTTTTTAAAACCTCTCTTTCATTGTATTCTTGAAGTTAATTACAGGTAAAGCTTACTTGTTCTCCTCATTTTGAGGCATAACTTCCTGGGGGGAGGTGCCCTGTCCCATGGGAGGTTACTAACAAGAGCTTGGTGCAGAGCACTGTGTGGAGTGGGTGCTCACTGCTGGAGACAGAAGGAATGAAGAACTGGTTACTCTATTCATGCCTCTGCTCTCTCTCCAGCTTCTTTAATTAATCCCCTTGGCATTTCTCAGGGAGAAAGGTGGCACAACCTCATCCCCTCACCCCTAAGTTTCATGTTGTCCCACCCACCACTTTCTCTTAAAAATAAGTTTACTTTGAAACTCATTTCCAATTAATTTTATAATCAGCCGTTCTGAAACACAATTTAAAACTGGTTGTAGGGGAGTCAAAAGAAACTTTGAAACTAAAATTTTCAATTCTTCTCTGCTACTCTGTTGAAGCATGATGGGGCTAATGCCCAAGGTATCCCATTTAAAATGTACCACATTCTTTCAGGAGTAGGAGAGAAGATGTCCTTTCAATTTCTCAACTGGGAAAATTTATTATCCTTACCTCAAAAGACACTATAAAACTGAAGCATCAATAATACTTGGTATAGAATTTTAAACTTCCATCCTGCTTTACAATATATTGTTTCAGCAAATCCTCACCACCTCTCTGTGAAGTGGGTAAATGTATTTCAGGATTTCTCAACCTTGGCACTATTGACATTTGAGGCCAGGTGATTCTTTGTTGAGGCAGCTCTCCCTGTAGGGTTTTTAGCATCATCTATGGTCTCTACCCACCAGTTGCTAGTAGCAGCAATGTCATATACAGTTGTGATTGTCACAACTGTCTCCAGATATTGCCAAATGTCCCCAAGTTTGAGGACGAATGATGACAAAATCACCCCCAGCTGGTAATCAATGATGTACCTCTAATTCTGATTTCAGGAGTGGTCTGTCATTAGAAACATTTAAGCAACTTACCCAAGTTTACAAAGACTGATTCCTTTCTTTAATTAACTTCCCAAACCTTCAGCAAATCTTTAACTCTACCTCAAGCATATCCTAAAATCTATCTTTCCATCTCCATCTTTATTACCACCAGCCAGACCAATGAACTGCTTCTTGCTTGAGCTAGTGCTATAATTTCCTATCTAGGATCTTTACTACCTCTCTTCCCCCTCAAATCCATTCTCCAGATACTGCATGAGTAATATTTGTAAAACCAATCAAATAATAAGAGTCTACAGTTTGAAACCTCCGATGTTGTCCCAATGTACAAAAAATAAAATCCAAACCACTTATCTTGCTTATCTCTCTGGTATCTCACTCTCATCCTGCCCACTGTTCAGAGTGATCTCCTTCACATTCTTAAAATAGGACAAGTTCATTGTTCCTTTGTAGTCTCTGCATAAACTGTTCCCCATCATGGATGCCTTTTCCCTGACCTGCAGATCTCAGCTAAATTACTAATCTAAAATAACAACTTATACATTTCCTATTTTAATTCTCTACATAATATTTATTTGGTGTTTGTCTTACTATGTTACTTATCTTCTGTCTTCTCCAAAGAATGCAAACTCTGGGATGGCAGGAATGTCTTGTCTATAGATTCACTGTTTTGTTCACCACTATATTCCTAGCACTTTGAACAATCTGGCACATAGTAGGCACTCAATTTATGCATGTTGAATAAAAGTATCAATTAATAACTAATAAATTGTGGAGTCAGGACCAGAAACCAGGTGATTCTTTCCATTATACTATTAAAAAAAACCCAAAAAACAGTTATTTCAAAGCTATCAATTCTTATAATAGAAATATGGTAGTGACGGGGATAGAAGAAGGTAAGATGGAGTCTCTGCAGGGGAAAAGCTTACAATCTATGGGGTAGTCATGAACACAACACACACACACATGCACGCACTTTTTCAAAAAGCACATGTGAGAAATGCCAAAACACTGGTATAGACATGAAACAGTAGAAAAGAAAGAAGTACAGGATGGGATCACAAAAGTCTGCATTTAGGAGGTTAGCTTAAGCTGCATCTTGCAGAAAGCATAGGTCAATATATATTCCAGCAAACTGTTAACACTTTGGCCTTTAGGGGTCTGGATTAATAATGCCAAATGAGAGGGGAGGACCAGGTAGACTGTGAGCTAATTACATTGCTTATATGTTTGCTGTAAGTATTCTGAAATCTCTTGGCCATGGGCTACAGGACCCAGAGAGATGCTCCTTTCCTGCCTGAGTGAAATGGTGAATCAGCTTCCCCAGCCATTTCTTTGTGTGCCTGCACAGAACAAAATCTGTCATCTGTGCTGAATGTTGCCAACGTGGCCCTCGGCTGGGATATTGGAACAGCCACTGAATGAGATGAGAACATAAAACTAGTATCTTTTGTGATCGGCATAATTTAAGAACTTGGAATCTGTGACAATAATGACTAAAATGATAAGAGCTGGTTTTCAAATAAAGTGTAATGGGAAGCCTGAAAAAGAAATAGCTTTGAAAATGAAACTCAAAATGAAGCAAATTAAGTCTCAAGTACATTTATGCAAGTCCCTGATGATTGTGGGGTGTGGAGGAAGGAGAAAGAGTATTTTATTTGACTCCACTCCTTCTTCTTGACTAATCCCATGCAAAATCAGAGGTCTGAAGTTATTTATAAATTTGGATATTTGAAATAAAAATTGGGGGGGATTTTAACTAGAACAGCATTCTGTGATTCTCATGACATATCCCTGCATAATCTGACAACCATAAGTTAAATTACTGTGGAGTTAGTAAACAATAAAAATCATCATGATACAAATACTTTCATATCCTCCATGTACTGACTAAAAAAATCACATAATACCAACTTGAAAACTGGCCCCAGTTTGAATTCTATGGGTTCAAACATTAAAAATAAATCATTCAAAGGCATTATTTTCTTTTGCTGTGATTTGAGGAGATATATATTTCAGTGATAATAAAATTGAGAACAACCAAGTTAATAGAAAAAATCTAAAATTTTCCAAAGCTAAAAAGAGCATTTTTAGGTAGACAAATACATCTTCCACCTTACATGACAGTATTACCGATCTGTAGTTCAATATGAATTTGTCACTAATCAAGAACCCCATGTGATGAAACCAAAAATGTCTGCCACACTGTTCCCTCCAGAGAATTCATGCATTACTGAAAATCCTCTATTTCAAAAAGTATGTACCTACCAGCATTCATCTCTTCACAAGACCAATATACTTTACTTAGGACAGCTTTAGAATAGGAGATTTATGCCAGAAAGCCTGGAGTTCAAATCTAGATATGGTCATTAATGAAATATATTAACAAGAGATAAAACCTCTGAGTTTCACACTTCTCATCTATAAAATGAAGAAAGTAACTCCTACTCTGCAGTATTATTTTGGGGATTACTGGAAATGTAATACATTATGGCACAGAATCACAGCCCCGGCACATGGTATGCATTCAATAAATGTTAAATGCAGAATACTTCAGATGTATTCTATCCTGGTTATTCTTTTATTTAAAAAAAAAATCAATTAATCCAAGCTAGCCAACCAAGAAGCAATGAAAATCATTTTGAATTTAAAAACAGGTTATCACCCTCCACTACATACACAGGATGAATCCAGGTAAATAGGGCATCCAGGGACAGCTACAAAGACTAGTAGATGCCTGGGAGTCAGTTTGAAGAAGGAAGACCTAGGGAAATGATGCTAAGTTGTGAAGATTTAAAAGCTGGTACAACTTCAGGAAAGCCTGTGCTTCAATTTACTAATGGAAGAGGTCTGAGAGCAGGTATCTTTCACAGGTCAGGAGTGAATCACTGAACAAATCACAGAAGAGAAGATCAATTCACAAAGACACCACAGTCAACTAAGCCAAGAGCTTCACACAAAGATACAGTTGTATGTATCCCTTTATGCTTGGCACATGGTAAGCACTAATATTTGTTGAATGATGAATGAATTATAACAAAAAAATAGTAGAAAAGAAATCAGAGATCAAGTGACTGAGTAGATGCTCAATAAATACTTTGTGTATTGAACAAATGAATGAAGGTTCCTTTGAGTCTACTGAGCAACCAATGACTAAAAGGATAAATATGTTCTCAGAATACCCTGTCAATAAAAGAATTCAAAGTCCATGATAGAAACTAGGATTCTATGGTAGGGGTCAGAGGAAATCAAGAATATCAAGTTGGCGGGGCGCCTGGGTGGCTCAGTCGTTAAGCATCTGCCTTCAGCTCAGGTCATGATTCCAGGGTCCTGGGACTGAGCCCCGTATCAGACTCTCTGCTCAGGAGGGAGTCTGCTTCTCCTTCTCCTCTGACCTTCCCCCCGCACTGCTCCTGCTCTCTCTCTCAAATAAATAAATAAAATATTTAAAAAAAACCAACACTCTAGCACCATTTTTATGCCTTCAGACATATACCTCAGACTACCTCTTTCTAAGTGAGGCATAAAAGCTCGGTACCTGAAAAACAGCAAAGAGGTATTAATTTCAGCCTGCTCCCTTTATAGGAGATAACTTATAGATGATATAGCGCTATGTAAATTGCCATCTTCAGAAGTTGGATCAGACACAGATACTATTGATTACAGGACCTGCTTCCTTATCCCCATGCCATCTGTAGATTTTTGGGAGAAGTTTTTACTCAAAAGAAGATCAAACAAACACATATGAGCACTTACTAAAAGCTTAGCAATATATCAGGAAATACTACAACCCTTATCAATAATTTACTGAGAAAGCTGACTTATTTTCTTCCCTGCCAATTAAAGAACATGTCTCTAAGCATATTATTTTACCTCCAAAAATAAGTTGGTTCATAAGGAGCTCCAGGATGCTTCAAGCCAAACTAGCGGATTGTCACTACAGTATTACCTTAAAATATTGGGAAATTGCCCACCCTCGTTTTTGAAGGCAACTCTCCAGGTTGTATAAGCCATGTGATCTCCAGGGTAACACCTGTCAGTGGAGCGTTTACCTGATATTATGGATCCAGAACTGTGTTAAACATTTAAAAGATGTCAGTTACTTCCTAACCTATATAGGCAGCTAATATTTAAGAATAGATGTTAATTTTGTAATTTTAAAATATTTTAATAAATATTTTTTCTTGTAATCTATGATATTATATACAGCACCAGAATAGGTTATTTCCAAATATTATTATATGACAATAAAGCTTAAATTTTTTATAAGTCAAATTCCTGACAAATCAGATTTTTTTAAATTATAATGCACATACTATTACTCTGGTAGCATCATGAGTGAAAGAGATGATGCTCAAGCAAATATAAAGAGAATCAGTTCAACATCCCCTAACATATATACCTCCTCATTTTCTATATGACTTGTATCCAGTGATAATCTTTACATTGTTTCATTTTTAGCAATCTGCACTCATCATTTTACCACATGTCTTTTGATCCATTAAACAAAAGCACCAATGGGACTAGAGTTCATAGAAGAGAATCTCTTCATTGTCACTCCTGATTTAGTCATAAATTTAGAGTTGATTATAAAAGCATACACATATATTCTGGAAAGAAAAATTAAAAGGAGTTAAATTTGATAACTACTTCCTTGGGTGTTCATCTCTAACTGAACTAATTGGGGTAGAGAACTACCACATCCTAGTTCTCAGAGCTGAACACAAGTTTGTTAACTTCTTTTAAAAATACCTTTTACAGGGGCGCCTGGGGGGCTCAGTTGGTTAAGCGACTGCCTTTGGCTCAGGTCATGATCCTGGAGTCCCTGGATCGAGTCCCGCATCGGGCTCCCTGCTCTGCAGGGAGTCTGCTTCTCCCTCCGACCCTCCCCCCTCTCATGTGCTCTCTCTCATTCTCTCTCTCTCAAATAAATAAATAAAGTCTTTAAAAAAAAAAATTAAAAAAAAAATACCTTTTACAGGATTGCCTGGCTGGCTCATTCAGTAGAGCATGCGATTCTTGATCTCCACTCAGCGAGAAGCCTGCTTCTCCCTCTCCCTCCGCCTGCCGCTCCCCCTGCTTGTGCTCTCTCTCTCTCTCTGTGTCAATAAATAAATAAAATCTTTAAAAAATTAAAATTAAAATTAAAAAATGACAGAAGGTAACATAGCATGCTAAAGAGGGCTGGGACTACTGGAGGGATTCCTGGGGAAGGAAAGGGTGCACTACTAAATGGGGGGGGGTCCACATGAATTCAATGGTATGTAATTTGCAGAAATACTTGAAGTAATTAAAGGGGTAAAGGAGTAAGTCGTCAGAGCCTTCAGAGAGTACAAAGTTAAAACACAGGTCTGTGCCTGGCAATGTTCAAGGTCACCAGGGCTGGACCAGAACTAGTGAAAGAGTAGTAAAGGAAGAAATTACAAGGCTACCTCATGTAAAAATCTGAGGTCATTCTAAGGACTTCCGCTTATACTCACAGTGAAACGGACGCCACTGTAGGAAGTGTCAGAATTTGACACACAGTTTAAATACATCACACTTGGTGAAACTAGCAGTGATTGGGGTGTGGGCAAGCATCAAAGTAGGAGAAACTATTAAAAGGTTTTATAGTAGTCTAGCGAAATGAAGGTAACTCAGACCAGGATGATGGAAGTGAAGGTAGTAAAAACGCTATCCATTTCTGAGTGTGCATGTGTGTATTTCTATCTCAAAAATCTTTTTTATCTTGCAGTAATTTCAACCATACTGAAAGCTGCAAGAACACTAAAAAACACCCCTAAACCCTTTACGTACATTCACCTATTAAATTAGTTTCCTAGGGCTGCTGTAACAAAGTACCACAAACTAAGCGGCTTAAAACAATAGAAATTTATTGTCTCACAGTTTGGGAAGCTAGAAGTCTGAAATCAAGGTGTCAGTAGGGCCATGCTCTCTCTAAAACCTGTAGTGGAATCCTTCCTACTCTCTTTCTAGTTTCTGGTGGTTTACTGGCAAGCCTGGCTGTTCTTTGGTTTGTAGAAGCATAATTCCAATTTCTACCTCTGTGTTTACATGGCATTTTCCCAGGGTGTCTCTGTGTCTTCACATGGCCTGCTTCTTAAAAGAATACCACTCATTAAATTAGGGACCCATCCTACTCTAGTATTCCTCATCTTAACTAATTACATATGCAATGGCCCCATTTTCAAATAAAGTCACATTCTGAGGCACTGGAGGTTAGGACTTCAACATATCTCTTCTTGGTAGACACAATTCAACCCATAACACCGAGTTACAACATTTCGTCCTATTTGCTTTTTTTATCCATATCCATATTATTCTTTTTACTGAACATCTGAAACAGGTATCATGGCCTTATACCTAGATTAGTTAGGTATGTCCTTAAAAAGGGATATTTCCTTTTATACCCACAGTATTGTTACCACCTTCATTGTTCTGAATATGTATACAGAACTTTTATCTAATCTACTGGTTTTATTTCGTTTTTGTTAGTTCACCTAGTAATACGCCTTGTGACATTGTATTTCTCCCACTTCAAGCTCCAGGTTGTCATCTACTTAGTCACCACATATCTTTAGTAGCTTTTAATCTGAAAAAGTTCCCCAGACTTTTTCTTTTATGATATTGGTAGTTTTGAAGAATAAAGTTGATGGGCCATTTTTATAGTCCCTTATATCACCTTAATATTATCTTTCTAGAGTTTATATTCCTTCAAATTTAGAAGGCTGTTTTTATATAGGAGAGTCCTGAAGCATTAGGACCAGTCAGGGCCAGATCATTCTATAACTGACAATGCCAGAGATGCTAGGATACACGGAGGGAATTCTGCATATGGAAAAAAACCCTGCAGTGAAGGGAGAATAGATTAGGGGGTGTAGCTTGGAATCTAAATATTTGGGGGGATGGAGAACTATGGAAAATTTATTTTTGCTGCAGGGGAAAATGGGCAAATAAAGGGACAGTCAGCTGTGGTTAAGGCTCATAATATGAGTGGAAAAGGTTTAGGTATCCCCCTATGGCTGAGGCAACAGAATCAGAGGAAAATGAGGAAATCAAAGCAAGTACATTATACAGTGCATGACTTCAGCAGTTTGTCATCTTAATAATGAAGCTATAAGTTGGGCGCCTAGGTGGCCTAGTCGGTTAAGTAGCTGACTCTTGGTTTCAGCTCAGGTCATGATCTCAGGGTCGTGAGATTGAGCCCCAAGTCGGACTCCGCGCTTAGCAGGAAGTTGGCTTCAGATTCTCTCTCCCACTCCCTCTGCCCCTACTACTTGTACTCTCTTTCTCTAAAATAAATTAATAAATCTTTAAAAAAAAAAGTAAAAAAATAATGAAGCTCTAAGTATTTAAATTCTGTTATATGCCTGGATCACATGGCAAAACACACACTCACCAACACCACCACCAAACATTTTCTCTTATTACTTATTTTTATAAATATTGGCAAGCCAATAGTGTTTTTCATGAAAAGTTAGAAAGTAGAAAAGAAAAATCAGTAGATCATTCACAGAGAAAGTAGCCATAGTTGTAATACAAAACAAACCTCACATGTCCTCTATGTAACTCCCAACTGTTCTCCTAAAGATTTAATTTTGTAAGAGATGGCCTAAATCCCTAAATCAAGAAGTGTCTGTATATGCAAGATGGAGCCAGGGCTTAAAAGACCTGAACTGCTCTGTATGAATATGTGAGAAAAATTTAAAATACTGAAGGGGTAAAAAGGGTTTTTGGAGAGAGGGACCAGCCTAGTGAGGCACTACGTGGGTAGAGAGGGGGGATTTGAGAGACCGCAGGGCAAAGCAGCCCCAAAAAGACAAGAATGACAAACAATGACCAAGAGAGTTTTCAAATTATTTGCTATGGGATATACTCATACCTTTCTCCAGTCTTATCACTCTTATAGTATCTTTAATACAGAGGCTATACTGCTTACTGATTTTTTTGTGTGTAAAAATATATTATTTGGGATAAACTTGAAGGGGTCTGGGAGTTGAGTTCTATGTGTGGGTTAATGACGTCTCCCCAAAAAAAGAACCACATTATGGTGAGAAGCCTGGTAGGAGAATACAGGAGATTCTCACAAAGTAAAGGGCTAGGGATTAATAAAAATTCCTGGGAAAACTACAGATTTCCAAAGCTATTGAACTGGTAATGTTAAAGCCATAAACTCCAAGGAATAAAGATTAACCCAGCTAATACCTGGATATATTGTGGAATATATAGAGAATTTTACTCAGTGGTGTGTGTGTGTGTGTATGTGTGTGTGTGTGTGTGTGTGTGATATGTATGTATATTTAGTAAATGCACATATGTATGTACATATATTGTGTGTGTTGTGTGTATGTACAGTCTTCAAAATCCTGACCCCAACATGCATACTGATATATACAATATACATACCAATATATACAATATGCTCAAAGGATGGAACTGGAAAAGAACAAGACCCATAGAAGGCTTTAGGGATGTAATAGGCTCAGGATGGTTAGTGGGATCTGCTAAGATAAATGGTAGTGGTTGAGGATGGGGGTCTGTAGGTTCATCATTTTTTTGTCTCCTCCCCGACCCTGGAGACCCCTGGGTGACTGTCCCACACCTCTGAGATGTGGACCAGAATTCTAGTTTAGAGTATTCATGTTCAATAACCAGCTCCTGAGGAAGCAGTGTGCTAAAAAAAAAAAGAGAGAGAGAGAGAAATCTCTCTACTTCCTGATACCCATGTCTGAGCTCCAGCTCAACTCTGTGGAGCATTGTATCTATTCTTTTTTTCCCTGCGTTTTAGGGCTCCTTTTGTTTCTGTGCTCTCACCAGAAGCATCCTTCTATTATAATTATTTAAGAAAAGAAAAATTAAATAAGAGAACCCTAGATCCACTCACCAGCTTAGATTAAGTCTCATTTTTTTCTGTTCTTTTTTGCATTTTACTAAGTCAATGAGATGAGACTTCTCAAGAAAAAGACCATTATCTTTCTAGTGGAACAGGCTGAACAGGACAAAGGTTAAAGTAGGGCTTCTAGACAAAGCTAACACATGAACTCACAGAGGACTCCAGGATAGAATCTCAAATACTGATTGAGTGTCCTAGAACTAGACTAATAAGAAACTGTAAGATACCAGCAGGACAACAGAGTCCCATAGCATGTGTTCATCATTACCTTCCCATTGGAGGTGATGCTGGTCCAAGACTTTGTGTTAGGGCTGTTCTGGAAAGCAATGCTGAGCCTCTAAAAGCCTCTGATTACATGATAAAAGCATAGCTCTCATCACTATAGGTCTAAAATTCTACACCCATGCTCAGCAGAGGAGATATTCACCATTCACCTGAGGGTCACTTACAGAAAGTTCTTCATTATCTAAGTTTTACGAAGAAGGAACATGGGAAAATATTTTAATCCACTTTAAAAATGAATTTTTATCCACTTCAAAGCACAGAAGGAACACAGAGTTCCACCAATTCAAAGTAGAAAATCGTATTTCTCTTGAATAATGAAGCTCCCCAGTAGGCCCAGACAGAAAAGAGTGAAAATGGGTCCCAGCCCCTCCAACTTTTCCTGCTTTTGGGGGGGGGCAATGTAGAGACAAGAAGTCACCTGACTCCTCACTGTCAGGATCTCATTTTCTCACACATCTCCACCTCCTCCAGGGACCAAATGATTGATTTACCTGCCATCCTACAACACCAACCCTTCTTACTCCAGCATCACCACACAAAACTTTAAATCAATCTGACATGCTTTTCATTCTACTGAATACGATCCCAGGGAGATCTTCTACAGAGTTTCTCAGGATATTGGCTTCTTCCATTCTAATATTTCCAGGCATGGTCCACACCTTCCACACCAGCCTAGCGGTGGACATCTCTGAAGGACTTGTTCCATCCCACTTCTTCACATCGTGTTCTACTCCAAAGGCCCCTTTCTCCCCATCCATCACACACCTCTCTCTAGGCACACCCTAAAGGTGGAGGCCAATAACTTCTTCTTTGGCTTAGATGTCAATAACATATGAAGATACAGAGTAATAAAGAATATGTATTTGCAGGTTTGGGCAAAGAAAGAAAAGAAGGAGGGCCATTTCGAAAACAACTCAGACAAGGCTATGTGATGGAACATGATACTCTAGTACCTATAACTGTTCTAAAGCAATTGAAGGGAAACAAGAGCAGATGCATAGAAACAGCATCTCCCGAATCCTAGGAAGTTGGGTGATGATTTGCAGCATAAATGAAACCAGCTCTTCCAGGGTCTCTTGGCTAGGCACAGGGAGGCTTTTTTGGCTATAATCCTGCCATATAGTGTAGATCTTCTCCAGGAGAGTAACCCTTTGTCTTATTCAATGTAAAACCTATCGTTACCCAAAGCCTAATGCAGGCTAAAGGATCCTTACTACTTTCTTAGCTGCAGCCTCTGCCCCACCCCAAAGTCCAGATCCAGTGCCTATCTGTAACTCAGCCTCAATTACTGCCTTTATATGTGGCTCAGATTGAGCCCCAGGCCTACTTTCAAGCCTCTCTCCCATTCAGATCAGGGCCTGTAGAATATCCCTCCCTAAAAGACAGAAAGACAAGCAGCCTCTCACCCCACCTGAAATTCTACATCTGAAAATGGCATTTGTTGCACAAGCAGTTATAAAACTGTGGGCTTAATTTGCCCTCTGTGATCCAAAGATCTCAGGGAGCACTTACTCCTCTCACTTTCAACATCCCATAGGACAAGGTGAACTTCCAAGCCTACAGGCTAGTCCTTCCTGAAGGATGTTTGAACTAGGAAATGTGGAAACAACTTGTGTGTGTCACTTTCAAAATAGATATATAGAAGATGAAAGGGGTCAGTTCACAGCATACAAAAGACTATAGCACCAATGAAGTCTAAATGTAAATTACCAGGAACCTCTCAGGCCTGAAGGGTCAATGAAGACTCTTACAGACCTCTGTGTTGAAGGGCCAAAGGTTCTCAAGAAAACTGAACTGAAGCACCCAGAAAGATTCTATATAGAAGATCCAGATAATTCCCACTAAGAAATGACTTGGGGAGGAGTCTGGGCCATAACCTGGGGATGGACCCAAAGATAAACTACCAAGGGGCTAAGAAAGCTATCCAATGAAGACTCACTCTCAGGGCTGATGCTGAGGAGACAAAAATAGATTTGATGAGTCACTCAGGGAATTACCCAATGGCCCAAGGAAGACCTCCACCAGAAGTACCCTGAAAACAGTACAATGTATACTTGGGCAAGCAGCAAGGACAGATCAATGAGAGTATGATCCATGAGGGTCCATCCTTCCTGGATTATTGGCCATTCTTCATTGCCACCTCCTAAAAAGTCCCATTCCCTCTTGGAAACCAGAAACTTGGTACCGTCAATAAGTCAGAAATACTAACATGTATGCTTCTTGGGAGCTTTCCTTCCTTGATCCATGTACTCTATTGGTACTACAAGCCCACTTTGTTTGCTTTCATGAGTGGCAAAAGTGGGGCCTACTCTTCAAGATCCTTTAATTCATAAAATTATGGTAGTAGATGAAAGAGGCTCAATCTGGCCTCTTTCAGTCACCCATGTTTCAGGGGCAGACTTACTCAATAACTGAGCTGGAGAAAACATGTAATTTTAAAAAAATTTTTTTTAAAAATTAGCAAGGCCAGAGGCATAACATGATCTTACATAGACTCATCAAGCTAGTGAAGAGGTTTTCAACCCTCACACTTTGCAACAAAGAGAAAACCTGACAGAGTATAAGTTAACTGGAAGCTGAAAGGGTGTCCCAGAGATGACTATCAGTCGAGCAATAGTAGACCATGAACCCAGGGATAAGAATGAGAACTGTGCCTCAGGAGACACCCTGCCATCACATAGTCATGCCTCAGAGAGTGAAGATATGAGGCATGAAGTTGGAGATGCACTGAAGGGCAAATGGTTCTAAGGAGATAGTACAGTATGACTACAGAGTCCATAGTGCCAAAAAAAAAAAAGAAACAAAGAAAGAAAAGAAGAGAGAGAGAGACATTCTGAGAACCATAGAACTCAGAAGTTCCCAATACTAACTGGCAATCAAAGTAGTCTAAGGGTTCTAATAACTAAGGAATGCCCCACACAACTATGATTTTTGGTAGTCTAAAATATAGGGAAAACATGCTTTAAACACTACCTTTCTTCTCAGTTAAAGTTTAAAACAGAGGCAGAACCTCAGAACATGCTCATAATTGTGTCACTGACGTGCCCCCTGACTCAGTTTGGCTGCTACTGGCTCAAAGCCCCCATCCCCATAGCATGCACAGCAGGGACACGGCACCTTCCCAGGTTTTATATAACTACATGGAGGGGAGGACAAGCGCCCTGCGGTAGCAGGAGCATGGATCATCTATGTTTCAGACCCTAAGATAGATATAGAGTGTTGGTTTAGACACAAATGAAGAAAATGAGTACTGCCAAAGTAGAGAATAGAGAGAATCCACAGGGGATACAGATCTGGGAAACTTCCACACCAGAGAGAAAGAGCCACCCTGCAAAAAAGAGAGGATCAACAGAAACCTGCTGAGTGAGATATCCCAGTTCTTGCGCCAAAAGGGTACACGCTCTTCAAAAAACAATTCAGAGAAAGGAAGAGTCATTTGTCTCATTGTGTTCATCCAAGAAAAGGGAAAAGGCAGCAAGGTTCCCTGCAGAATGCCAAGTCAGTATCAGCCTTTCAGCAGAGCCCAGGCCCTGTTCAAAACAGAGCTGGCTTTTAGATAGTGTGGACACTGAAGACCTTTAGCACACATCAGTCATGGGCTTGATCCAGGAGAGGAGATTGCATCTAAGGCATACACTTCAGATAAGAGAGCACAGACAACACACTGAAGAACTCCAGGCTCAGGCAGAGCCCACAGCTGAACAATCCTGTAATTACAGATCTTCCTCCTCCTTTAAGCAAAGTGACAAGTGCCACATTCTACTACCTTCAAGGAGATTCTAAGGACCTGGATTTTTTAAAGCAGGAACAGGCAGTTCAGAAACAGGGACTGATGTCCTAGAAACAATGAGAAAGTCAAAGGTGACTGAGGCATCCTCTTTCTATGCCTCCCAAGAAGCCTGTGTCCCCATTCTATCCTCACCAGCTGCTATCCAAGATGGAAAATACCACAGCTCACCCCCGCCCCTGTTCTGGGCTCTGTCTTTTGAGCCTATCATTTCGAGTATGCCTGAAAAGTCCTCCTTCATTTCCTCCTATAAAGGAAAATATCTTTCAATGAAAATTTCCAGTCCATGTGGACAAAATGTATTTCACTAGTTTGGTCTCTTAATAGGATGGTCTCTGTTTCTCCTTCCAAAAATATTTTTTTCCAACTATATTGGTTTTTCTAATGAGAGTACTGTCTTCTCTGCTGCATTTACAGCCGAAGCTTATATAACCTCAGTAGCTTGGGTTGATTAAGTGAGCATCATTCTCAAATAGGACATTCCATCTAAGGCTTTGATTGTATAGTCATTATTTCCAGTTATATATAATCCAGATATAAAAGAGCTGCTCTCCTTTCCAGTAGGCAAAAAAAAACTGATTTAAGCTCAAAATTGACAAGAACACAGTTAAAGAATAACAAACCAGATTATCATCTTTCAGCCAACAGAAAACAAATCTCTGTAAACTGTTAATTCACTTACAGAGACCACCAAATAGTCAGACCATAAAACAAAATTCCTAATCATTCTTGTCACTAATGAAGAATAACTTATCAGGCCAAAAATGAACCCAAAACAAACAAACACACACCATGATATTAGTAGAGAACAAAATTAAAAAGAGAAAAACAAAGGAAACAAAATTCTATTGCTTCTTTGGATTCACTTCTAGGAGCGAAGAAATGACATGAGTAGGTTTAAATTTCCTATAGAGTATACTTCTTTTGTGACAAAATTCACCTGGTTCTGACAATTGAACCCTCTGGATATCTCAGTGGAAGAGCTCCAAAGCTCATAAAATATAATTAATTTTTAGAAAGTCAAAATCATGATTTTCATACAGATATAAGACTGACAGGTATTAAAGATTTTCTTTTACTCATAATGAGCAAACCAGTCAGATGTTATAACTGTTTCCTGTTTCTAGATATATTTTGAAAGTAGATCCAAAGTCTTCCTGAAAGATGGGATATGTGATGTGAGTTATTGAATCAAAACTAAAATTTTATCTCCCAACCATACGTAAATAGCTTTTTTTCATCCAGCATTTTTATAGTTGATTTTTCAGTATTTATGAACACCAAAAGCATGTTCAGTATAACTCAAAACAAAGAAGAAAGCACCTGCTGTTAGGAACAGTCGTTTTAAGTTGAAAAAAATTATTCAGGAGAAAAACAAAAAAAAAACACATGCTGGGTTAGTGGCTTTATCTCGAAAGTGCCAGTTCTCAACCAAGACAAAAACAAACTTATGGGGAAATTTTGCTTGGAAAATAGCTCCCAAATCACCAATAATTGGATTATAGGAAGACATATTTGATTCTATTAATGTTATAATGAGTTACATATTCAATAGCTTTTTGGCTGATTGACCCATAATTTTAAACACTAACTTGGATAATTCATAACATATACAATGAGCTGCATATTCAGTAGCTTTTTTTCACTGCCTACCCCATATTTTAAACACTAATTCAGATAGTTCATAATGCATATAGATGGTAGATATTACATATTGATTGTTTATTAAAGAAAACTTGGAATCTCCTATTTAGTGACAAAGGGATAATCAAGAAACAACTGATGTTGTATCTCCAGACTTTATTAAAGATGATTAACAACTTTATATCATCTCTAATCGGTTAATGTTATTGTTTATTTATGGTCTTGCCTTTGAGTAGATAACAACTAATAGGTAAGTAAGTAGGTAGGCAGATAGATAAAGTTGAGTAAGGAAAAAGGAAAATACAGTTGATAAAACTGATTTTCTATTTACAAAGGGCTATCTCACTCACTGCATTCTGAACTAGGCACCACCTAGTGTAGTGTACTTGCTGAGATGCCAACCTCAGCAATACTGTCCCAGACATGCCGGAGCATAAATGTTAACATGGTGGAACATGATGTAATTGATGATGAAATTACACTTTGCTAGAACCTATTGGTTCTATTATATTGTTTTCTCAAGAATCCATTCATTATTGAAATGAATTTGCTGTGGTTACTGCAAATGCCTAGAGGCATTCAATGCCTATTCTTGTAGGGGAACCAGCAATGACAGAGAATACCAACTAAAATTGGTTCATATCATTTGCTTATGTAGTGGTCTAATTTGTATATGGAAATATAACTTCCAAACCACCGAAAATGGTGCTGTTGCTACCTTCTCTGAAAATTTGTTTGATTAGCCCACATCTGTTCTGATAGTCCAGCTAGAAGGACAATATGATAGTTAAAAACAGAATAATTACTATTCCATGAGAGATTAAAAGCAACTTCAGCTTTTCTAACATTAATTTTAAGCCAATCAGCCACTGTATTTAAAACTTAACGTATAAACAGCAAAGTTATAGGAAGAAATAACACTGGATTAATAGTCAGTAGACTGGTAACCATATAAGTAAAACATGCCTAGGGACATTTGACTTCATTTCCCTGTGGCTTTATTTTTTACCTCAAAAATAAACCAAATATTTGTTAGGGGAGTTTTAGTATGTTTAACACATTCTGCTGAATATGAATTTTCAGTATTTCATACAAGTTACCTATCTCTTCATGCATAGCTTAGTGGTGACACCCCATCATCTTTCACTACCCACACATCTAATATATGGATTAGCTCATAGTCTTTAAATATTTGGGGTCTTCTAACACCCCTGAGGTGGCCAAGTTTGTTTTCTATTACTGTTTAAGAAATTAGGCACCAATTCATGAGTGTCATTTTCTTTTTTTTTTTTATTCTTATGTTAATCCCCATACATTACATCATTAGTTTTAGATGAAGTGTTCCATGATTCATTGTTTGTGCATAACACCCAGTGCTCCATGCAGAATGTACCCTCCTCAATACCCACCACCAGGCTAACCCATCCTCCCACCCCTCACCCCTCTAGAACCCTCAGTTTGTTTTTCAGAGTCCATCATCTCTCATGGTTCGTCTACCCCTCCGATTTCCCCCACTTCATTCTTCCCCTCCCGCTACCTTCTTCTTCTTCTTTTTTTTTCCTTAACATACTATTGCATTATTTGTTTCAGAGGTACAGATCTGAGATTCAACAGTATTGCATAATTCACAGCGCTTACCAGAGCACATACCCTCCCCAGTGTCTATCACTCAGTCACCCCATCCCTCCCACCCCACCCCCCACT